>NC_133363.1:60977227-61067474 GCF_049309525.1 Garra rufa
GAGCTCCTATGTACAGTTTTGTACAAGATTGAAGTAATTGAAAGAGATGTTGAAAAATCAAGAAAATTGTTGTAAAATCAAAAAAGCAAATGTTGATCAATCAAAAAGCAAGATTAAACTTTTGTTTTTAACTGTAAGCATTTGTGGTTGTGAATACAGTATTACAGAGTACGAAAGAAAATAAATACACTACCAGTCAGAAGTTTTTGAACAGTAAGATTTTTTTTTTAAAGACATCTCTTTTGCTCACCAAGCCTGCATTTATTTGACCTAAAGTACAGTTGCATGCCTAAAACATTTATTATTATTAATTAATTAATTAATTAATTAATGTCAGCATATTAGAAAGTTTTCTGAAGCATCGGACTAGAGTAATGATGCTGAAAATGTAGCATTGATCACAGAAATAAATTACATTTTTCAATATATTCAAATAGAAAGCAGTTATTTTAAATAGTAAAAATATATCACAATATTGCTTCTCTTAATATATTTTGGATCACATAAATGCAGACTTGGTGGCTTGGTGAGCAGATTTATTTTTTTATTTATTTATTTTTTTTTTATTATTTTTTTTTTTTTCAAAAACATTAAAAATCTTACTGTTGAAAAAAAAATTGAGTGTTAGTGTATATCAACCATGTGCAGTTGGACAGAAGCCAAATATAATTTTGAAAAAGGTGACTATTCCAAAGCATATTCCAAGGCCTATTCTAAAGCCATGTGATTAGTTGGTGTTAAGTAAAGCAATAAGTGTTTGCACAAGTGAGGAGTTAGTGTGATAAGTAAAGATGTTGTGTGTAAGCAGTTGAAATTCAGCATCACAGGCCATATTGTCCCTGGCCAGGCGGCAGGGGTAAAATCCTCTTGCATGCCTAGCACACATCAACTAAAATATATCAGACTGCTTGTCTTCTTACCCCTGCCCTTTCTCTTTCACTTCCATATTCTTGTTGTCCTCCTCCTCCTCCTCTTTCACTTCCTACACTTCCTTTTTAAAATTACACAGTACTGTCTGTGGGATATTGATTGAAATAGACTGGATATGATTCATTGTTACACTTTTGCTATTGGTCTGACAAAAAATAATTACAAATAAAAACACAATACAACATCACTGTGAAATAGACACAAAGAAAAAAATAGAAAGTCCACTGTCAGAATTTGTAACCCTTGTGTTGTCCTCTGTCTATATGCTTTCCAATTGAAGGTTCATGAGATGTACCTTTGAGCTATTTCAGAAAACTGCTTTATCATTGGTTAATCTATATTAAATTTACAAAAAGTTTAATAGAAATGTGTAGAAAATATGCTTGACAGTTTATGACAACTAGATCAGAAATTTTGCATTTACTGTAATGACTTATACGATGAGTTAATCACAAATATATAGGCGAAAGAATATAGCACAGAGAACTATATAATACATTTTGAGCAACATGACAATAGCTGATGAAACCACAGACATATGTACATAATCAGGTGTGTGAATGTACCAAAGCAAACACAACTTGTTCAAAAGAATGAGAAACTTTTTATGATGTGTACAAGTGACTAGATGATGTTTAAGTTGAACAAGTAGTTTTGAGAATTTGTCTGATCTGAGAAATGCAGTAAAACGACTGAGAAAAACTGTAAGCTGACTTAGGCCCTTTTATCTGTATGCTTACAGTTTTTTACAGACGCTAGGACACATTTCTCAATACTTGGGTCACTTTTGCACTCCTAACCGACTTTCAGCTTGGCAAAGCAGTTCATTTCACATTCAAAATGCACTACAACTACCAAAACACTTTATTCAGGTCTCAAATAAACTCATTCTTCCAGAACACTAGCAAAGGTTGACAGCCGACAAACACACTTTGTCACCCACAAAACAATGAGCTAAAAATCACTAACAACATGTAGCATTACACAGTGTTTTCTTGTGTAAAACAAGGACGCATCTCTGTTTATAATTGCAATATATAGTGTTTATAACTGCAATATATGTTACTGGAATGAATCAGACATGATGCAGAATTCGTCAATATTTTATGTCATTTATTTATTTTTTATTTATTTTTTTGCACTAAGTAATTCCAAAATACAAGAATTTGTATACACACCATCCACTGATACAGATACAATAGTAATGCTAATCTACTTGCATTTTTAGATTTGAAATATTTTTCAATAAAATATTGCTGTTGAATTTTGCTGTCTTATTCAGTCTTGCATTGTTATTGTTTTGAACATAAGTTTAACAGTTTTGAAAACAGTATGTAAGCACGTGCAAAATGTCCTGTATGTACAAAGATTTTTGGCATTTGTTGTGTCTGAGTGAGAAAAGAATTCATGAAATTTGAGAGATGTGGTCATTGAATGCATTTTGTGCCAAAACAATGATAATTGATCCTCAGTTTAGCCCACATAGACTTCTGTTGTGCTCACTGTGTGAAGAGTTTTGCAAAAGTGACCTAAGTATTGAGAAATGTTTCCTAGCGTCTGTAAAAACTGTAATTTTGAGTCCTAGTGTTTCCACTTGGGTAATTGTGTGCTAATTGAGCTCAAACTTTGCAGACTTGAGTGAGCAATATTGAATACTATGATGGTGTAAGCACTGAGAAATGTAGGAATTTGTGTGTAGAGTTGTGCAGTAACATTTCAAGAATAAAGTGGAAATATTATGAGAATGAAGTCAAAATATTAAAATAAAGTAAAAAAATTCAACAATAAAGTAAAAATGATGAGAATAAAGTAAAAATGATGAGAATACAGTCAAAATATTTCAAGAATAAAGTCAAAATTAGGAGAATAAAGTGAATGTTTAGAGAATAAAAGTCAAAATTACGAGAATAAAGTCGAAGTGTTTCGAGAATAAAATCAAAATGTTTCGAGAATGATGTTTAAATATTTCAAAAGGAAGTCAAAATATTATGAAAATAAAAGTGAAATGTTTCAAGAGTTAAGTCAAAATTGAGAAAAAGTCGAATTGTTTAGAGAATAAAGTCAAAATTACGAGACTAAAGCTGAAATAATTTGAGAATAAAGTCGAAATTATGAGAATAAAGTCGAAATTACGAGAATAAATTTGTGTTTCGAGAATCAAGTTGGAATAATTCAAGAATAAAATTGAAATTACGAGAATAAAGTCAAAATTACGAGAATACAGTCGAAGTGTTTCGAGAATAAAGCTGAAATAATTCGAGAATAAAGTCGAAATTACGAGAAAAGATTTGTGTTTCGAGAAAAAAAGTTGGAATAATTCAAGAATAAAGTTGAAATTACGAGAATAAAGTTGAAGTGTTTCGAGAATAAAGCTGAAATAATTCAGATTTTCATAGACTTTGCAGACTTGAGTGAGCAATATTGAATACTATGAATGTGTAATCACTGAGAAATGTAGGGATTTGTGTGTAGAGTTTTGTAGTAACATTTCACCATAGTTTATTTCAAGAATAAAGTGGAAACATTGCGAGAATGAAGTCGAAATATTAGAATAAAGTCAAAAAAATTCAACAATAAAGTAAAAATGATGAGAATAAAGTAAAAATGATGAGAATACAGTTAAAAGATTTCGAGAATAAAAGTCAAAATTACGAGAATAAAGTCGAAGTGTTTCGAGAATAAAATCAAAATGTTTTGAGAATGATGTTTAAATATTTCAAAAGGAAGTCGAAATATTTTGAAAATAAAGCAGAAAAATTTTGACAAAAAAGTCAAAATTATAAGAATAAAGTTAATATGTTTAGAGAATAAAGATGAAATAATTCAAGAATAAAGTCAAAATATTATGAAAATAAAAGTGAAATGTTTCAAGAGTAAAGTCAAAATTGAGAAAAAGTCGAATTGTTTAGAGAATAAAGTCAAAATTACGAGAATAAAGCTGAAATAATTCGAGAATAAAGTCGAAATTACAAGAATAAATTTGTGTTTCGAGAATCAAATTGGAATAATTCAAGAATAAAGTTAAAATTACGAGAATAAAGTTGAAATTACGAGAATAAAGTCAAAATTACGAGAATACAGTCGAAGTGTTTCGACAATGAAGTCGAAATATTATAAGAATAAAGTCGAAGTGTTTCGAGAATAAAGACGAAATATTACGAGAATAAAGTCGAAATATTCTGAGAATATAGTCTTAATGATATGAGAAAAAAGTTAAAATATTATAGGTTAATAAGGTCGAAATATTAGAATGAAATCAAAGAATTTCAACAATAAAGTCAACTTATGAGAGTCTGACTCATGTGTTAAAGCAGGAGAATAGTGTTTATAGTGTAGGGAAATGGCTGTGCTTTTTAAAAAAGGGCATTATGGTTTAGAAATTTTAGTTCAAAAGCCTGGTTATAGTGTTTAAGCAATTAAGAAAAACGAATTAAAATTGCAGGGAAGCGCTGACAACAACTCTATGTGTGTGTGCGCAATCTCTGACCTCTCTCTTGCTCTCTCTGTGTGTGTGTGTGTGTTGGTTTGCTATGCATCAATTAAAGCAGTGCATTAATATAGAACAGTGATCAAACAGACTAGGAACTCCCTGTGCATTAAGCGGTTTTACTGCATACCTGCCAGCCAATCAGAATCCAGTATTCAGACAGGCCATGGAATAACTAACATAGCCAATGGATCATCCTTTGATTAACTCGTTAGTTGTTAAGTGGATAACATGCAGAATCCCACCATGTTTGTGGTTTTTCATGACTGCCAGGCTTCTCCAGACTGAGACTACCTCATCACATTCAAATGAACTTCAGCAAAAACCAACCCTGGCTTGAGATCTAGATAATTTATGAAGATTAGTTAATTTTACATTTAAATATAATCATTTAGGAAATAGTTTTACTCAGAGGGTTTGATTTAGTTAGTTACCACACACCTCTTTATGCTTTAATCCACAACAGTGCTCAGCGGATATGACTGTTTAGTGACCAACATAATTCAGATTATGTAATTTAGTGAACGGTTTTTACAAAATGTTGAAAGTCACAAGAATATATGAACAGAAAATGTGCAATATTGACAAAGCTCTTTGTGGATTATAGAAGAGTGAAATACTGTGAGTCGCACATAGTTATAGACGTAAAAAGATTAATATGTCTCTTGTGCGAACTACAGAAGTGACATGCAAAACGATATTTAGCTTCAGGGCGATTGATTCATCACTCCAGAATAAAACTCTAGGCTTTGAAATGTGTTTTGGATGTATTCCAACTCTTCCTTCTCAATTCCCATGTCCGCTTCAGGTTCCTCATGAAGAAACTATTTGACGTTGTTTTGGATGAAACATATGAGTTTGCGCAATTAACAGACGCGGCAATGCAATTCTTTCAAACACTAATCAGGAGTACATCAGGGAAACTTATGAACCCATAGAAACTGTCAAAAAACAGTTGCCCTTTTCATGTATTATTTGGATTCATTTCTAAATCCATCTGAAATCCATTTCTACATTCATTTAAAATCCATCTAACAGATGTCAAATGTTTGTATAATGAATTGTATTGGCTTTTGGTTTCCTGTCTTTATCACAAGCACTTTGAGTCACACAACATTAAACAAGCATGTACTACAACAATAAAAAGAATTTTTAACAGGAAGCATTGAATTGGTTGAAGTGTTAAAGGAAGTAGTTTTAAATGAAAATGATGATTGTGTCATATTCACTCATCAATTGTCATATGCTGTTATCTTCTGTCAGTCAAGCACCGTAAAAGGAACATTAAAGTAGTGTACGTGACTTGTGTGCATTACTCCAATCAAGCCCGGATTAACCATACGGGCAACTGGGCAATTGCCCAGGGGCCCACGACATCTAAAGGGCCCAGGACAGCAAGGACACGAGCAAAATAAATTGCCTTATGTTATTTATCTTATTTACACGAAGGCATGTCATTTCTGTCTCTACATAGTCGCGCGTTTTACAATGTCTCCTCCGCGAAAACACGGACGGGATCGCGCACTCCATTCATAAAAACGGAATTTACTATAGTGCGGAATACCACGGAATTCGTCGATTTTTGGATTAATAAATCAAAAGTTGGTCTGTCACTTAATTCAAATCGCGATATTGACTAGTGTCTGTGAAAACTGAAATACAAAAAGACCGTTTTAATATGAATGGTGGAGACGCGTTTTTTTTTTTTTACTACGCGCGTACTGAAGCACGCGTGACGCTCCCGGTAATTTTTTGCATTTGCACCTCACATGAACAGATAAACTCAATCTCCAAAACTGCTGTGAGTGTCACTTTTACCGTTTCATTTAAGAAAACTAGCATCATATTATACTGTACACACAGAAACTTCAGGGCAACCTGTCAAAATAAAAGTACGGTTCAACATGTAACAACAATATTAGTCTTGTATTCCTTTTGTACAGTATAATGTAGGTGTTTATATATTCCTATTTAAATAATTTACATAAAACAATATATATGATAAAAAATAAATATTACAACAAGATTAACCACTTAATTGTAGAAAAAAAAATACTACAATTATTATTTAAACGTTTTAAACTGAATATATTTTTTCTTCCATGTATTGATTTTAACAGTAAACCTCTGTTTGTTTGCCAAAAATTAAAAGGGTTTATTTTTCATTTGATTAAAAAAAATAAATGTTTATGCTTTCATTTGATTATCAGAAAAATTAAAACACATAAGAATGAAAAAAAAAAAGCAAAAGATTGTTCAAAATGTTAAAATAGAGAGTTTTGGACTTATTTTTCACTGAAATAAATGTTTTCGTTTTTACAAAAAGTAGGCTAAAGTACCGGGAAAAAAAGTAACGTTGGCTACTGGCAAATGGTTTGAAAGTGGTTGCTTAGCTATTCATTTTTTGTGAAAATGGAGGATAGCCTACTTCCCTCCCTCTCAATGTAGTGGGTCAATTTTACCAGATTATACTGTACAGATGCTGATGTGTTTTGTTTTCATAGCATCATATGTGAGTGAATGTCTTTGATAGGGGACATAGTGCATTTGTAGTTCTATGAGCATTTAAATATTTGTAAATCAAAATATGATGACGGTTAGGATTTGAAGTATTGAGTATATTTACTGTATATTACAGTAATATATTCTATATATGACCATATTATGGTGATCATTGGGTCGTGATGATGGGGCCCTTGAATATTGTTGCCCAGGGTACAACAAAGTGTTAATCTGGCCCTGACTCCAATCCTTCCCAAATTAGGATAGTTTTGTGTGACAAACAGGGCCAAAGTTAAGTTATTCACTGAAAATATTTCCTATCACAGCATAATAGACCTTAGATACACAATACAAAATTTTAATGCAGATTAAACTGAGGCAGGGAGACTTAAAAACTCAAAGTGATGAGAAAAAAGTAGAAATATTACGAGGATAAAGTGAAAATTATGTGAATAAAGTCAAAATATTTCAACAATAAAGTCAAAATTATGTGAATAAAGTCAAAATATTTCAACAATAAAGTCAAAATTATGAGAATAAAGTTTATATGTTTAGAGAAAAGTCAAAAATACAAGAATGAAGTCAAAATATTACGAAAATAAAGTCAAAATATTTTGACAAAAAAGTCAATATTATTGTTTTGAGAATGAAGTTGAAATATTACGAGAAAGTTTAAATATTTCAAGGAAGTCTAAATAATATGAAAATAAAGTTGAAATATTTCGACAAAAAAGTCAAAATAGTTAGTTAATATGTTTAGAGAATAAAAATCTAAATTACGAGAATAAAGTTCAAACAATTCAAGAATAGAATCGAAATATTACAAAAATAAAGTCGGAATGTTTTGGGAATAAAGTCAAAATTACTAGGATATAGTTTAAATATTATGAGAATAAAGTTAAAATATTTAAAGAATGAAGTAGAAATATTAGAATAAAGTCGAAAAATTTCAACAATAAAGTAAAAATGATGAGAATAAAGTCAAAATGTTTTGAGAATAAGTCAATTATGAGAATAAGGTTGAAATAGTTTGAGAATAAAGTTAAAATATTTCGAGAATGAAGTCAAAATATTACGAGAATAAAGTCAAACTATTTTGAAAATAAAGTCACAATTATGAGAATACAGTTTGTAAGTTTAGTGAAAAGTCAAAATTACAAGAATAAAATCAAGATATTATGAGAATTAAGTCGAAATATAAAAGTAAAGTCAAAATATTTCGGCAAAAAAGACAATGTTATGAGAATAAAGTTGATGTTTAGGGAATAAAAGTCGAAATAGTTCAAGAATAAAGTTTCAAGAATAAAGTTAAAATATTACAAGAATAAAAGTCAAAATATTTCGACAATAAAGTCAAAATTATGAGAATAAAATGTATATTTTTAGAGAAAAGTCAAAATTATAAGAATAAAATCTAAATAGTACGAGAATAAAGTCAATATTACGAGAATGAAGTTGAAATATTAGAATAAAGTCCAAAAATTTCGACAATAAAGCAAAAATTATGAGAATAAAGTCGAAGTGTTTCAAGAATAAAAATCAAAAGTCGAAATATTATGAGAATAAAGTTGAAATATTTTGAGAATTAAGTCGAAATATTATGAAAATAAAGGTTAAATATTTTGACAAAAGTCAGATTTACGAGAATAAAGTTAGTGTTTTGAGAATAAAGTTAAAATAATAATTCAAGAATAAAGTCGAAATGTTTTGAGAATAAAGTAAAAAAAGCCGAAAAATTATGAAAATAGTCACAATATTTCGACAATAAAGTCAAAAATATGAGAATAAAGTTAATATGTTTAGAGAATGAAAATCAAAATTACGAGAATAAAGTTGAAGTGTTTTGAGAATAATGTCTAAATACTTCGAGAATAAAGTCGAAATATGTAAAGAATAAAGTAGAAAATTTTCAACAATAAAGTCAAATACTAGAATAAAGTTGACATTATTGTTAAATAATTTTAACTTTATTCTCAAAAAAGTCAAAATTATGATAAAGTTGATTTGTTTAGAGAATAAAAGTAGGAATACTTCAAGAATAAAGTCTAAATATTTCAAGAATGAAGTCAAAATATTATGAGAAAAAGTGTTTTGAGATTAAAGTTATAATATTTTGAAAGTATATTATAGCCTATAGCGCATGCAAATGGCCCGGATTGGGAGCACCGTGAGATATTCCAAAGTCTCAGCTTTCCAAATCTGTCAGCTTTACAGCGAAATACAAACAATATGTCTATTACAATAATGTGTCACTTTTTTCACACTCTTTAATGTGGCATAACAGATCGCTGTATTCGCCTCCGTTAAGGTGACATGTGAATCAGTCATCAACCTAACTGGGCAAGTTTTGACTCCCATTTGTTGTTACGCAGATTTGGCAACCCTGCTTGTTTTATTCCTGTCAGAAAATACGTCGCTATCAAGACTAAAGCTATTCGTTAAATTGCGACACATCCAAAACTTTCATCCATCTGAACTTGCACACACATGATTTCAGAGCTTTTTGTGTTTAGTTTTTTTTTATTCCACACACAAAAGCTATTATGTGGAAATAAAGTGCACAAGTCCTGTTGAGCTTGGCTGATGTGGTGGATTACAGCTGTTTCGGGAAAGACGCTTAGCCCAAAGGTTGCACAGATGGGTGAGTTAACAAGACCATGCTTCAATTTGTGGGTGAACTATTGATTAATGTGAGTTTCTACTGTGAGTTTCTAGTGTGTAATGATAGTGACGTAGATTAACAGCATTTTATCTCATATTTCATCTGTATTCACATGCCCTGCTACCTGATACCTCATCAAGCCCTTCCCGCTCTGTACGCCTGGAGCTCATCCAACCAAAAAACAAGTGAAAACAAACTTGAGCGAAGAAAGAGTCCTCTTATCAGTGTACAAAAAAATGTTTCTGTGGAAGGATGATGAAACTATTATTTAAACATTTGACTACTCTGAAGGGAAATCATTAACGTCTTAGATGTGGTGTGTGTGTATAATGTCTGAAAGCCATCACGGCTTTATTGCATAGCAAATGTTTCCACTTAGTCTCAAAATAGACTTTTTATATGCATTTACTTTAAAAAATGGAACCGGTTTATCCTCCTACACAAAAGCCTTAAACACTACATCTCCTTACTTTTCAACTCTTTCAGAAGAAAACAAACACAACCCCAGGTATTTATTCAGTACAGTGGCTAAATTAAATTAAATTGGTTTGTTAAATCATCTAAACCAACATGTATGTTAGAGCCTATACCATCTAAGCTACTAAAAGATGTGCTTCCAGAAGATCCTCTTTTGTAAAATTATTAATTTGTTATTGTCATTAGGAAATGTCCCCAAAAACTTCAAACTGGCTGTTATTAAGCCTCTCATTAAAAAAACACAACTTGATCCAATTAGTTAATTACGGACCAATCCCAAACCCTTTTCTGTCAAATGTACTAAAAGACAGTATCCTCCTTCTTAGAGAAAAATGGTGTCTGTGAGGATTTCCAGTCAGGATTTAGACCATATCGTAGTACTGAGACTGCTTTCATTAGAGTTACAAATGACCTGCTCCTAGTTGTATCTCTCTATTAGTGCTACTTGATCTTAGTGCTGCTTTTGACACTGTCGAACACAATCTTTTGAGTAGACTAGAAACTTATGTTGGCATTAGTGTAATTGCATTGCCATGGTTTGAATCATACTTATCTGACTGTCATCAATTCGTATTATATCGATTACAAGTGCAGTATGGAGTACCTCAAGGCTCAGTACTAGGACCATTGCTTTTCGTGATTTACATGTTACCCTTGGGAGATATCATCAGGAAACTTAGTGTAAGTTTTCACTGTTATACGGATGACACTCAGCTCTCTATTTTTTTGCAGCCCAATGAAGCATAACAATTGCAAAACTAATGGAATGCATAGTTGAAAAAACTGGACAAATGGTATCTTCCTATACCGCTAAATTCTGAAAAAACAGAGGTGTAAATTATTGGACCAAAAACCTCAAAATGTAATAACCTAGAACACTGTATAGCACTTTCATAGAAATCTTTCCTTTGAAAGCCAAGGGTCTAGCATTTGTAAAACCAAATTTTCCGTCTTAAAAATATATTTAAATTACAACTTATATCTCTCTGTATTAGTGCTACTTGATCTTAGTGCTGCGTTTGACACTATCGAACACAATAATCTTTTGAGTAGACTAGAAAATTATGTTGGCATTAGTGGAATTGCATTGCCATGGTTCAAATCATACGTATCTGGTGTAAGCTTTCACTGTTATGCGGATCCATGTGCAAGCTTTATTGAACATACAAATAATCTGAGTCGTACAATCCGAGTCGAGCACCAGCGAACAGCTATAATGGAGACTAGACAGGAATCAGCATGAAGACAGGCAAAAGGTCGGGGCAGGCAACGAGCAAACAAAATCCAATGAACAATCTGAGTCAGGGCAAACAGAGAGGAATCAAACACGAGAAACAATCCAAGGTCAAACAACAGGGTAAATGCTTGGTAATGATAGCCAGGGCAAATCAAGACTTCACAATGAGTGTGTGTGTGTGTGTGTGCAGGAAGTTTATATAGTCTGTGAACCGGAAGTAATTGGCTGAGTGATCAGTAAGGTGGAGCATGGGAATTGCAGTTCAAAGGTGTGGTGCAAGAGTCTGTGTGATGTGAGCGCTCATGGAGTGGCAGAGCGCCCTCTGGTGGTGCTGATTTGTAATGGTATATGTTCAACACAGTTTACCCAACACAGTATCTCGTAATTCTAACTTTTTTCTCAGAATTGTGATATAAACTCGCAATTGCGACAAAGTCTCACAAGATAAAAACTCACAATTCTGACTTTTTTTTTGCAAATACAAGTTGGTATCTCGCAATTGTGACTTTGTTCTCAGAATTGTGATATAAACTCACAATTATGACAAATAAAGTCAGAACTGTGAAATAAAAACTCTTCAAGTTTACATTTTTCTCAGAATAGCATGAAACAAACTTTATTATACATCTCTATATTAGTGCTACTGGACCTTAGCGCTGTGGTCAACACTATTGACCACGACATTCTGCAGAATAGACTAGAAAATTACGTTGGCATTAGTGTAATTGCATTGCCTTGGTTCAAATCATACTTATCTGACTGTCATCAATTCGTAGCAGTGAATGCTAAATGCGATTATTCTAATTTGCACTGTGCTTTGTATATTGTGTTGGTCAATATCTAAATAAGATGTTCTTTAATTTGCGCAATGTTAGTAAATCATCCGCAGAAATGTCCCACTTCCATCCGCGCTGTTTTGGAATTGCGAGCTATATCAGCAAAAAGAAAATCAGAACTGTGAGATACAAACTCCCATTTGCAAGAAATAAAGTCTAAACTGTGAGATAAAAATTCGCAATTCAGACTTTTTTCCTAAGAATTGTGATAATAACTCACAATTGCGAAAAATAAATTGTGAGATAAAAAACTTGCAATTCTGACTTTTTTTTCCGCAAATGCGAGTTTGAATCTTACAATTCTGATTTTCTTTTTTATTTTTTTCATCAGAATTGTGGTATAAACACGCAATTACGCCAAATAAAGTCAGAACTGCAAAATAAAAAATTCTGACTTTTTTTCTTCAATCAGCTGCAGAAATTTCCCCTTCCATCGGCACTGTTTTGGAATTGTGCTCTCATGCTAATTTGCCCTGTTTAGTAAAACTGGCCCTATGACTTTTATTTTTGCAATTGTGAGTTTTTTTCTCAGAATTGAATGTCTCCGATTAAGCAATTGAGGTGTTGGATGTAATAATGAGCATAGCAGTCGTCATTTACTCCCAACATCTGAGCCAGCTGAAGACGCAGAGGAAATGAATAGGAAAGCACCGATCCCGATTAACTCTATGTTCGTGCAAATCGCTCCTGATGCAGCTTCACCCACAGCAGAAGTGAGTATAATTTTTTTTTATGCATCTTTGCAAACAGCCTTTCTTAATAATGTGCTTGTTGGCAAGTTTCTCCACTAAATGCGGCTAAATGCTGCTAAATGCGGCTAAAGTAAACATTACATCTCATTATGTGCCCACAGCAGAGAGGGGTGGGGCGAGCAAAGCTCATTTGCATTTAAAGGGACCATGCAATAAAATGAGTTGAGTTTTTGCAGAGCTGATTTTGACAAGTTGAAAGGATGTTTTTTACACTACTATTTAAAAATTTTAACCAGTATATTATTGACTTTTTATTAAGCCCTAAATAATATCATGAACTTGTGAAATATGGGTATCCGATGACCCCTTTAAGAATTGTGATATAAACTCGCAATTGCGGAAAATAAAGTTGGAACTGCAAGATAACTTGCAATTCAGACCTTTTTCCAAGAATTGTGATTAAAAACTCACAATTGCAACAAATAAAGTCAGAACTGCCAGGTAAAAACTCACAATTCTGATTGTTTTCACAATTTGCGAGTTTACATTTTGCAATTCTCTCATTTTTCCCAGAATTGTGATAGAAACTCAGAATTTACGAGAAATAAAGTCGGAACGGCGAGATGATAACTTGCAATTCTGACTTTTGTTTCTTCATTCACCTGCAGAAATTTCCCCTCCAGTCTGCGCTGTTTTGGAATTGTGCTCTCATGCTAATTTGCCCTGTTTAGTAAAACTAGCCCTATGACTTTACTTTGTTTACATCTTGCAATTCTGAGAAAAAAATTCTCAGAATTGCATGATACAAATTCGTAATTCAGACTTTTTTTTCTCAGAATTGCATGATACAGACTCACAATTCTGACTTTTATTCCCGCCGATGCGAGTTTGTCTCTCACAATTCTGATTTTATTTATTTATTTATTTTTTTGCAGTTGCCAGTTTACATCTTGCAATTCAGACTTTTTTCTCAGAATTGTGATATAAACGCGCAAATTTTTAATTTTTCTCTGAATTGCATGAAAAAAACTCTATTAGACATCGTATACATTTTAGAATCTTGCTAATTACTTATAAAGCCCTGAATAGTTTAGCTCCACAGTACTTGAGGGAGCTCTTATCACACTATAGTCCTTCACATCTGTTGCAATCTCAGAACTCTGGCCATTTGATAATACCTAGAATATCAAAATCAACTGTGGGTGGCAGATGCTTTTCCTATTCAGTGCCCAAACTCTGGAACAATCTACCTAGTGTTGTTCAGGAGACAGACACAGATTTAAGACCTGATGGTGGATCAGCACCTATAGAGATGACCTGTATTGCCCTGAATGTCAGAAGAGACCTTGCCAACTAGATGAGCCCCAGAAGACAGTTTCCCTGTCAATACCTCATCAGCCTCGACAGCCTTGTGTTGCAGCTGGTTTCGTAAAAAAAGTTCTCCACTGACTAGAGGCCAAGTTTTTTCTCCATTCTGGCTTGCTTACATGGTGACACGAAACTGAACTGAGCTGAACAATGAGATCACTGAATCAATAATAAACTGACTTTAACTGGAAAATTAAGTGTTTATTTTCGTCTTCTTCCATTATCGACACACTGTTTTCTTTTTTAATACTGAAAAGCTTCTTTGGCACAATCTGTGTTGTATAAGGCGCTATATAAATAAAGATGACTTGACTTTCATTACTAATAATTATTTCCTCCCTCCTAGCTTGACACAAAATCAGAAGAGGTCAGGATAGGTGCAAACACTTTTTCACAGCACTACATATAGACAGAGAGAGAAAGAGGCATTTGACCCACAATTAAGTAAAATGCAAGAATTAACAAATAGCGCTTACGTTATTGTATATTTATAAATAAATTTATATAAATGGAGTTTGTACTTTTATCATTGTGAAGAGTGAAATCATGGATGTGTCTTGACTTGAAATACTTTATCAACTTTAGTATCTTATGTCAGCAACAGAATCATGCAAAGGGAAAACTGAGCTGATCTTGGCAACAAAAAAAGTTGTGTTTTAAACTTTCCCCAGTTTCCTGGTTCACAACTGTTCAGTGCCAAAATTTAGAAGAGCTCGGGAATGTCATCTATTGTCTTGGGTAATAGATATCATGCTTTTTTACTCTAATATCTACCAAACAGCACAGCAGAAATAAGGATGTTTGATATTTCTCTTTTTTGACTTACTTGTGCTTTTTCAATGAGTCATCAGAGATTTCACTGCTTCTGTGTTACTGCAACAGTTTAAAAGGAACTGCCAGATGACACATGCAGTAAAACTTAAATGCTTAACTTAAGTTTTGACAGGTGCAACCATTTGCTTGAAAATGTCATTTGAATGTCAGAACATTAGTTCTAGGTTAAGTTTAAGGTGTGTGTGTTTGTATTAACAGTATGGTCAACGTCGATGCCTTTCTCAATCATTTTAGAACAGAATGAAATTGCATCATTCAAAATGATTTACTGTTCATGTTTTATGCATTTGCCAGACACTTTTATGAGTGCTAATTGTAAATGTATTTGTATTAGGCCTGTTAATCCGTTTTTTTTAAATGGAACAGTTTCTCTAACCTTCAAGCAAAACATCTTTATAACATCTAAAAAAAAACGTTTGCATGTGTTTTTTTCTCAGCATTATATCACGAATCAGGTTTCTTTGGCCCATGTTATATGAAATAGTGATAATATGTCTGAAACTCAAGAGGGAAAAACACCTGAATTGTATCCAAGATCCAAAACTGAGCCAAAAAATGCAATTCGGTGCATATGCTGATATGTATAAGGTCAAAAAGTTAAGGCCAATTCGATGGTAATGTAAATCAATGAGATCTTTATGAAGGCCTACTTACGTAAAATGACATTAATATCAGCTATCACTTTATATATACCATTAACACTAACCACAAAACCAGTCATAAATGGGGTATATTTGTAGCAATGGCTCGATATGGGTCAAAATTATAAATTTTTCTTTTATGCCAAAAATCATAGGATATTAAATAAAGATCATGCTCCTTGAAGATATTTTGTAAATTTCCAACTGTAAATATATTACAGTTGGAATTGGGTTCTCATTTAGAAAGACCAATCCACTTCATGTAAAACTAAACGAGCCAATGCACATTGGCATGCGATGATTGCAAATAAATAAATAGGCAACGCATAGTAGGTTTTCACTGAGGAGCCGAGCTGGGCCCGGTCGTACAGGGGTCAACAAAGCGACACGGCCGCTGCCCCCCTCCAGTGTCCGGAGCGAGCCTCCTGCACCCCCTTTATGGCCTAGGCCAGGGCTCGCAACAAGAATGCCAGTCACCATATAACATAGCACTACTCACTTCAGTGAGGCTGGAACACTGGGACGTGTGGAGCCCCATCCTTCCTGTAGGAGGTTTAGAACCAATACACATATGGCAGGCTCCTAGATAATGTACGAGTGGCACCAACGGGACCACCGACATACCCGCAGTGGGGCAACAATGGGGGATGCAGGGACCCCACACAGGCATCTTGTTGCCGGCCGAAGCGGGGTCAGGGCGTCTGTGTGTTCGCTCACTGGCGAGGGGAGGAGAGTGAGTGAAGTCCAGGGAGGTGCCGCCGGCGGGGCAGGATGTGACTGATGGCCTCAGTCTGCTTCTGCGCGGCGGAGAACTGCTGGGCGAAGTTCTTCACCGCGTCACTGAAGAGGCCGGTCTGGGACACAGGGGCATTCAGGAACCTGGTCTTGTCGGTTTCCCTATAACTTTTGGGTCATGACTACCCTTGTACAGGTCCTTCAGTGCCTGAGTCTGATGGACCGGTAACAATGCCATGGTATGTAAGGCTGAACCAGCTGCCCCACAGGCCAAATAGGCACTGCCGATCAGAGCTGACGAGTGCCTACATGCCCGGGAGGGGAGCAACGGATTGCCCCTCCAGGTGGAAGCGGCGCTGGGACACAATTGCATCGCCACCGCATGCTCCACCAGCGGGACAGCCGTATACTCCCCATGAGGGAGCTTGTGCCACTGGAGCGGTTTGGGGCAGTAAAGGTGCCTTCCACATCCCAGTGAGCTCATCATGCACTTCTGGGAAGAATGGTACTGGGGTGGGGCCCTGAGAACCAGCACCCGAGGTACCAATCATTTAGGTTCCATTCAAGCTCGACCTTCTCGGCGGCCAGGGCAAGCATAGCCATCATCTCCGGGTCGGTATCCGGCACACTGTCGTCCACCACAATCATCCTTCCCTGAGAGGTCTGTCTCACCCTCCGATGCCGCAATGGACATCCGATCGTTGGGCAACCTCCTGCTCTCTCTATTGAAACCAACACGGAAGTGACTTAAACTGCAATTCATGAACTGGCCGCTAGAGACTGGCTGCAGATTCCAAGATGGCGACGGGGAATCCCGCCCACTATAGGCTTCAAAATCACTCTGCAGAATCCTACGGGTGACGTCACGGACACTACGTCCATATTTTTTACAGTCTATGGGGGAGCCCCAAAGGATAAGAGTGGTACCCCGCGAGGAGGTCCAGCCCGTTCCCCTGGGAGCTCCACTGGCTGCGGAGTGTTGGTGGAAGGAGGAACCCTCGACGGTTTACCCGCCGTTTCACCCACTGGGGAATTCCTCGCCGTCACCGTCAGACCAGTCAGCTCTCTGCTAGAGGTAGAGTCGATAAATCTAGGCAGAGGAACTGACCCCGGCCTCTGGTCCGCAACTCCGAGACAGTCATTTTCCCACAATGAGAGCATGACTCATCCACAAACGCCGCTTCAGCGTGCTTAGTGCCCAGACACATGAGACAGCAATCGTGACCATCACCCGGCGCCAGGTAACCAGCATCCAGAAACACACGGGTGGAAGGGCATGTTTGAAGTGCCTTGTCTTTATAAAGACATTCACCCGTGAAGCTCTTTTAGAAACTGTTCTTAGTGCCGAGGCGCACAGGGGAGATGGCCGCAGCAACATAGAAGGTGGGTAGTGCAGTCCTAATGTTTGCTTTTCCACTCGACACGGAGACCAACCGGCTGAAACGCCGTGCCGCCAACACGAACAGAAGCTTTTTTTTTTTCTTTCCTTAAAGTAGGAACAATCGGGTCCGAAGTGAAAAGCTACTATGCGCTGCACCGGCTGCCTAATTATACTCACGCTGTGATCAGTGACAGCTGGATGCAATCATCGCATGCCAATGTGCATTGGCTTGTTTAGTTTTACATGAAGTGGATCTCTCTAAGTGAGATCCCAATTCGTCGGTCTCCGGCGTGACTCGGAGAGACAGACTGATAGGGAAAAGTTCTTCTATGGCATCGTGAAGCACCTTTATTTTTAAGAGTGTATGTCTTAGTAAAATGATATTTGCTAAGCTCTTGTTTCAAAACATAATGCAATGCAATACAGTGATGACTGAGAGACAAACAAATAAGCATTCCTCAAATGTCTGATGGTCTGATCATAAAAAATGATGTATATCAGGTAAACCTAAGTTGCTTCAGTCCAGTAAGTTTTCATCTTGAAATATTACTAAAAATACAAAAGATATTCATATATTTTAGAAAATCAGAGAAGATTTCACATTAAAAGGTGTCACAGTTTCACAATTAGACTAAAATGCTTTTTTCTTGGTAAAAAAAAAAAAGTATAAACATCAATCAGATGACCGATCATAAGGAATGTAATAACTGTGAAACAGGTTTGATCTGGTTAAATAATCATATGCTTTTTATTAGGTTGAGAAATGTTTAACTATTAATATTTTAATTATTTATTATATTTTAACATTTATTGTTAAGCTTTGGTCTCTGTTGACACTTGGCCACACCACTCGTACTGTTCCTAAATTCTTTTATCATCAAGTGAAATTGTAGTAATACAATAGCCACGTGAAGAGAGTGAGTTCCTTGGAAGAGATGAATAGTGAGAAATCACGATTGTGCAATAAACTCTCGCATGTTGTGTGGGAGTGTCGGTCTTTAAAAGCGAGTGTGCGGGCCGCTCTTAGACTCACAACTCATTGACGACAGAAGACAGAAGATACCTGCACTGGCATTGCTCTGCACAATACTGACTGAGAATGAAGACGTTCATCGCATCAGCCTTCGTGCTTCTAATCTGCACAGCTGCACTGCTGTCCACAACAGAGGGTAAGCAGACTAACATTCATTTGTCATGCTTTTTAATATTTTTTTTGATAAATGTTTCATGCTAATCTTACAGCAAGTCTCTCTTTGTCACTGCAGGCAGCCCTACGTATCTCCGCTGCAAGTGCCTTCAAACATATTCAAAGCAACAAATTCCTGCTCACAGAATACTGTCGTTGAGGATGATTGCTGCTGGACCACACTGCAAAAATGAGGAGATCATGTAAGTTTGAAACCTACCAAAGCAACACTTTGTATTTGGACACATAATGTGCATTACCAGTTTCAAAACCACTAAAGCTAGTAAAATAATTTAAAAAAAACTATGGTAAAAACAAACAACAAAGGTAGTAAAACTAGTCCAAAGGTGCATCCTGTGTTAAACACTTGTTGATGCATTTCTTTGACTAATTTCAGTGGATCTTCTAAAGGTCTAAAAGGCAGTGTGTGAAAATTGAAAACTGATTATGCTTCATGGATGGTTTACCTAAGTGACTAAAACTTGGTTGTAATTAACTCACCTTCAGCCTGTTTGATTTAAAAAATCATAATAGACCATTTTGCATTTTATCGTATTTAAAAAAGAGTGGCTTGGACATTCTGCTAAGTAACTTATTTTATGTTCCTCACAAAAAAAGTGAGTTCTACAAATTAAGCAACACTTAAGGGAGAGTAAATGAGGAAAGATAGTCTATTTTTGGTTAAACTGTTTAGTTAAATGATTAAGACAGAATATGACTCGTGTATCAACTTTTTATGCAATAGTAAAGAGTCATTCTATCAATTTTAAAGAATTTTACATTTGTTCCTTACAGTGCCACAATGAAAAAAGGAGAGACGTGTCTGGATCCTACTAAAGACTGGGTGATTTCTCTCAAAGACAAGTAAGTTCTTGCTTAGCAGTCTTAAAGTTCATTAACGTGATTTTAATAATAATAATTAATGCTTTTAAATTCAGACACTTCAGCCACTAACACGTGTCTCTTTATTTCTGCAGATTTAGCAAGAGGAACGTCACAAGCCCACAATGAATAAATATATCCGTATAAATTGCAACTGAAGAAACTGATTCAACTATTACTGCCGGAATGCAAAATATTTTATTTTGACATTTCTGGTTGATAAATGAAGTACTGAATGTGAAAATGTGCTCTTTCTACCACCTGATTTAGTAAAGGTGAATCTACTGTAACTTGCCTGATCTACATTGTATTTTATTAAATTATATTTATTGTTATTATATCACTGAATTGTTGCTAATATAGTTTTGTACTGGCTTGGAATAAAAACCGCCATAATGAGTATTTTAATTGGTCTTCACTGTCTTTTTGTCATCTCACAAAATATTATTCAGCACAAAAATGATTTAGCTTCTATTCGCCCTCATGTCTTTTCAAACCTTCTTCTGCAGAACCCAAAATCAGACAGTCTATAAAAAATGCTGTGTGTGTATTTCCATGCGTTATAATAAACAGGGACTTTAGTCTTTCAGTGGCATCAGAAAACTGTCATAAAAATAGATCAGAACAATAGGCCATGTAACTGTTCCACTGTAAACGTCTTCTGAACCCAAGCCTGTCAAGTTATTGAATCTCGTGGCACATTTATAAAAGAAGTAGTGAGATGTGACTCATGAACAAATAATGTAGCTGAGTTAGATCTTTCAACGAATTAATTAAAAAACAAAACAAGCATGATTAATTTGCAAATCTGTCTAGACCTGTTTTTTGAATAGCAGCCCACTGGAGAAGGTTCAAATAGGCTAACTTTAAATATATATCTTACAATCTTACTACGTGTTTACTGCAATTATGATATGAATCATATGTGATTGTGTCAGCTGTATTTTTTAAAAAAAAAGTATGCATGTGTTTTTTTCCCTAGTATCATTTTTAATGCATCAGGCTTTGATATGGTGAGAATATGGAGATTAATTGACATTTAAGTCGTTTTTATAAATGTGTCTTAGAAAAAAAACAAAGGCACTGACAAATTTTAAGATCAGTTAGTGCAAGTTTCTTTCAGTTGAAACAGCTCAGACTAACGTTTTATTCTGGGATAAGGGGTTAGGGATTAGATTTAAGCCTTGTCTGTGAAAGCAGGGGTTAGTTAATGGGTCATTCCGTGTCAAATCAACCAAATTTCAGAAACTTGCCCGGCTCAAATTTTTATTTTAACTTATTCTGAGGAAAGATAGACATGTATAGTGATGAAAGCCAAAATATTAAATGTCATGGATGAATATTTACTGACTAATCCACTATTTTGTAGAAGGAGGTCAAAATGGCAATTTTCACCATAGATTCAGAGTCAAGTTACAGGAGGTTAAAAATGACTTCAGAAAGATGGCAGCATCATTATCTTATTTTTACACAGAGATTGTTAGATATATTAGTCAAATCTGTTGACTTTAGCAAACTTTGTTGCATTATGTGCCAATGGTGACCATTCAAAAATGGGGAAACAGCACTTTTTAAGTTTTTCTCCCAAGTTTGCATGCCTGTAACTCAAGAAGTATTAAAGATATCTCAATATGATTTTAGATTGTGGTTCTTTATAAACTTTTCTTTTAGGATTTCTTCTTCAGACGTTGTTCTTTAAATAAAATAAGTATCAGCTGTATACAAAGTGACCAGCATTGGATTTCGACCACTGAAAATGGGTCAACTTCAACAATCTGGACATTAAGCCTCATTGAGATCCTCATATCTCAGGGACTGAATGATGTAGGGCCTTGAAGAAATATTACGAAAATATAGAATATTCTGAAAGAAAAATGTATTTTGCAATATCTTTAATACTTCTTGATTTATAGGCATGCAAACTTTGGAAAAATAATATTTATGGCACTCAGACTGGTATGTTCAATGCAGTTGTCTTAACAGAAAGAAATTAGATACATCATCATTTTAACATTATTTGTTCTTCGTATATTCCTCTATAAAATAAAAGAAGTATCTTTTTTTTTTTTTTTTTTTTTTACTGACCCACATTTGGGTTTTGACCACTAAAATGTGTACATTTTAACGATTTACTCCTGGAGCCAAATTCAATTTCCAATATCTCTGGAACTGAATCTCATAGGGCATTAAAAATAAAGATTCCAGAATGAAAGTTTGTTAAGACCCAATATCTAAAAGGGCATTAAAACATCTTTAATACTTCTTGAGTTACAGGCATGCAAACTTTGGAGAAAAACTTGAAAAGTGCTGTTTCCCCACTTTTGAATGGTCACCATTGTCACATAATGCAACACAGATTGCTAAAGTCAACAGATTTTACTAATATAACTACCTATCTCTGTGTAAAAATAAGATAATGATGCTGTCATCTTTCTGAAGTCATTTTTAACCCCCTGTAACTTAAATGTAAACCCTGAATCTAAGGTGAAAATTGCAATTTTGACCTTCCTCTACAAAATAGTGGATTACAGTAAATGTTTATTTATGACATTTAATATTTTGGCTTTCATCACTATACATGTTTATCTTTCTTCAGAATAAATATTAGCAAAATCAAAAATGTGAGCCAGGGACCTCTTAAGTTAAGTTGAGTTGACATGGAATGACCCTAATGCAATGCAAAACAATGATGATTGAGAGATGAACAAAAAATTATTTCTCAGTTGAAAGTGGTGGTTCACTATTAGCTAATCAGTTACTATTATTTTTTCATATCTCCCAGAGAACTACTAAGAATTGCTATATACATGTTTATAATTAATGTAAATAATGCAAAATGTATAATTAATCCTAAAGTAAAGATCATGGTAATGCACTAGTAATGATTCGGGTATTACCAAATCTGTCAGAAGGAGTTACTTATTATTTGGATCCGTATTCTGAAGTGAAGATCATGATAACTCCCTAGTAATGACTAAAGTCATTAAAATTATTAAGGTTTTTGTAAGGTTCTGGATAGTAATACTTCCAATGGCTTTAGTAACGCTTAAGTCTTTACTAGTGGGTTATCATGATCTTCACTTTAGAATACGGATCCAAATAATTAGTAATTCCTTTAGAAGGATGTAGTAACACTTGAGTCGTTACTATCCAAAACCTTACATATACCTCAAAAGCTTACAATGATTTTAGTCATTACTAGGGAGTTATCATGATCTTCACTTTAGAATACGGATCCAAATAATTAGTAATCCCTTCTGAAGTATTTGATAATTCTTGACAAAAATGTACATCTGTGCCTCTAAACATTAAGTATAAATACTAGTGGTGGGCCGTTATCGGCGTTAACGTGCTGCTTTAACGTGAGACTCTTATCGGGCGATAAAAAAATGATCGCCGTTAATCTATTCTCAAAGTTGGGTTGGGAGCTGGGTCTAAACTACGCAAGCTATGATGACTTTCACCTTGATATTTTAGCCCGGATGACGTATACCTAGTCGAATTGCACTGTAGGGGGCGAGAACGAGTCTTCAACTTCTGTGAAATTACCACATCAAATGAGATGTGCAGCTATGAAGCCGCTTCAGGGCAGGTGCGTTGCTAGACCCTTTTTACTGGGGGACGCGCCCCTGTGAAAATCTGCTGTGCCCCAGTAAAATCTCAAGTTTGAGTTATAATTTACTTTGATAATCCCGAAATAAAGACATTAAACTATATGCAACAACTGAATTGACGCTTCTAAAAGCAGCGCAGTTTAATGGAAGACTATGCACGCAGAAATCCATGCCCGTGCGCATCTGTGTATTTAACGGCAACGCGCACGTCGTGCAGCCTTTTGCGTAGAAGTACTTGGTTACACAAGTTTGTATAGGTAATTAGGTTGTAAATGCAGTTGTCAAGCAGTTTGTGATGCATTTTGGAAACAGGAGATGAGCGCCTGATCTAATGCGCCACCTGGCCCCTTCTCGAAGACTTACTTTTAGTCATTATTTGGGTAGCACACGTATTTTGAATGCCTTCAGCAGAATTCAAATTAGCCATTTTAATCTAGATTAAAAAAATTAATCTATGCCCACCCCTAATAAATATCTACATATAAACAATGAGACCAGGCTGCTGTGTATGTTATGACAAAGTCACCTACATCCTGGATGCCCTGGGGGTAAGCCAAAAAAGAATGAAATTGACATTTTTGGGTGAAATATCCCATTGAGGCTGAGATTAGTAAGTGAGTGTAAATAAACTAAGCACAGTTTGTTATTGTTTAGGTGTCTATTTTCTCCTCTTTCCATTGATACCAAAATCTCAGTTTTGAAATTTGGGTCACTGTGACTCATTCTGCTGGATCAGGTCACATTCATAAAATACAGCACAATCAGTTCAGATGTAACACAGTGCTCATTCAGTAGATGCATAGATAAACAGATGAGTTTTGAATCTGGATTTAATGTTTTAGGACATCTAATCTCTTTTGGAACCTGGTTCCAACTGTGGGCATCATAATAGCCAAAAGCGGATTTCCCTTGTTTTGCATGAACCCTTGGTATGTCTAAATGACTTGATTCTAATGATCTGAGTGGTCTGTTGGGTTTATACCCTGCTGAAAAAAAACAGCATATGCTGGTTAGATATGTTTTGGTGCTGGGATGCTGGTTTTAGCTTGTTTATGCTGGTCCTTAGCTGGGTAATGCTGGTCCTTTGCTGGTTTATGCTGGTCCTTGACCAGCAACATGACCAGCATAAACCAGCAAAGGACCAGCATACACCAGCTAAAACCAGCATAAACCAGCGAAGGACCAGCATAAACCAGCGAAGGGCCAAACATAAACCACAAAGGACCAGCATACACCAGCTAAAACCAGCATAAACCAGCGAAGGACCAGCATGAACCAGCGAAGGGCCAGCATAAACCAGCAAAGGACCAGCATAAACCAGCGAAGGGCCAGCATAAACCAGCGAAGGACCAGCATAAACCAGCAAAGGGCCAGAATAAACCAGCAAAGGACCAGCATACACCAGCTAATACCAGCATAAACCAGCGAAGGACCAGCATAAACCAACGAAGGACCAGCATAAACCAGTGAACGGCCAGCAGAAACCAGCGAAGGACCAGCATACACCAGCTAAAACCAGCATAAACCAGCGAAGGACCAGCATAAACCAGCGAAGGGCCAACATAAACCACAAAGGACCAGCATACACCAGCTAAAACCAGCATAAACCAGCGAAGGGCCAGCATAAACCAGCGAAGGACAGGCAAAAACCAGCGAAGGACCAGCAGAAACCAGCGAAGGACCAGCATAAACCAGCAAAGGACCAGCAGAAACCAGCAAAGGGCCAGAATAAACCAGCAAAGGACCAGCATACACCAGCTAAAACCAGCATAAACCAGCGAAGGGCCAGCATAAACCAACGAAGGACCAGCATTAACCAGCGAAGGACCAGCAGAAACCAGCAAAGGGCCAGAATAAACCAGCAAAGGACCAGCATACACCAGCTAAAACCAGCATAAACCAGCGAAGGGCTAGCATAAACCAGTGAACGGCCAGCATAAACCAGTGAACGGCCAGCATAAACCAGTGAAGGACCAGCAGAAACCAGCGAAGGACCAGCATACACCAGCTAAAACCAGCATAAACCAGCGAAGGACCAGCATAAACCAGCGAAGGACCAGCATAAACCAGCGAAGGGCCAACATAAACCACAAAGGACCAGCATACACCAGCTAAAACCAGCATAAACCAGCGAAGGACCAGCATGAACCAGCGAAGGGCCAGTATAAACCAGCGATGGACCAGCATAAACCAGCGAAGGGCCAGCATAAACCAGCGAAGGACCTGAATAAACCAGCGAAGGACCAGCAGAAACCAGCTAAGGACCAGCATAAACCAGCAAAGGGCCAGAATAAACCAGCAAAGGACCAGCATACACCAGCTAAAACCAGCATAAACTAGCGAAGGGCCAGCATAAACCAACGAAGGACCAGCATAAACCAGTGAACGGCCAGCATAAACCAGTGAAGGACCAGCAGAAACCAGCAAAGGGCCAGAATAAACCAGCAAACGACCAGCATACACCAGCTAAAACCAGCATAAACTAGCGAAGGGCCAGCATAAACCAACGAAGGACCAGCATAAACCAGTGAAGGACCAGCAGAAACCAGCGAAGGGCCAGCATAAACCAGCAAAGGACCAGCAGAAACCAGCAAAGGGCCAGAATAAACCAGCAAAGGGCCAATATAAACCAGCAAAGGACCAGCATACACCAGCTAAAACCGGCATAAACCAGCTAAGGGCCAGCATAAACCAACGAAGGACCAGCATAAACCAGCGAAGGACCAGCAGAAACCAGCAAAGGACCAGCATACACCAGCTAAAACCAGCATAAACCAGCGAAGGGCCAGCATAAACCAACGAAGGACCAGCATAAACCAGTGAACGGCCAGCATAAACCAGTGAAGGACCAGCAGAAACCAGCGAAGGACCAGCATACACCAACTAAAACCAGCATAAACCAGCGAAGGACCAGCATAAACCAGCGAAGGGCCAACATAAACCACAAAGGACCAGCATACACCAGCTAAAACCAGCATAAACCAGCGAAGGACCAGCATGAACCAGCGAAGGGCCAGTATAAACCAGCGAAGGACCAGCAATAACCAGCAAAGGGCCAGCATAAACCAGCGAAGGACCAGCATAAACCAGCGAAGGACCAGCAGAAACCAGCGAAGGACCAGCAGAAACCAGCGAAGGACCAGCATAAACCAGCAAAGGGCCAGAATAAACCAGCAAAGGACCAGCATACACCAGCTAAAACCAGCATAAACCATCGAAGGGCCAGCATAAACCAACGAAGGACCAGCATAAACCAGTGAACGGCCAGCATAAACCAGTGAAGGACCAGCATACACCAGCTAAAACCAGCATAAACCATCGAAGGGCCAGCATAAACCAACGAAGGACCAGCATAAACCAGTGAACGGCCAGCATAAACCAGTGAAGGACCAGCATACACCAGCTAAAACCAGCATAAACCAGCAAAGGACCAGCATAAACCAGCGAAGGGCCAACATAAACCAGCAAAGGACCAGCATGGTTTTAGCTGGAGATGCTTATTAGCATAAACCAGCAAAGGACCAGCAAAAACCAGCTAAAACCAGCATCCCAGGACCAAAACATACCTAACCAGCATATGCTGTTTTTTTCAGCAGGGTATTCAGTGAGCATATCTGCAATGTCTTTAGGTTCTAGGCCATTGAGTGATTTATAAATGAATAAAAGTACATTAAAATCAATCCTAAATATAACTGGAAGCCAGTGTAAGGACCTGATGATAGATGTGATATGCTTAGATTTTCTGGTCACAATCTTGGCAGCAGCATTCTGGATAAGCTGCAGCTGTCCAGTGGTCTTCTTGGGAAGGCCAGCAAAGAGACCCTTACAATAATCCACACTGCTGGTAATAAGGAGAATAATTGTTGGAAAAAAAAGTGTTATTTTGCTAGGCGACTTATCCTTATGAATTTGAAGTCAGCAGCTCCACCTCCTTAACGCCAGTGGGTTTTTAACATTTTGCCTGCTCTCAGGATGCAGTAAAACAAAAGCCTAAACTGTTTTTGAGACTCTGGAGCCCTGAAATATTTTAAGGATACAATCTTATCTTAATTTTATTTATTATTATTATTTTCTTTTTTTGTATATATACACTATATTGCCAAAAGCTCACCCATCCAAATAATCGGAATCCGGTGTTCCAATCACTTCCATGGCCACAGGTGTATAAAATCAAGCTCCTAGGCATGCAGACTGTTTTTACAAACATTTGTGAAAGAATGGGTCGCTCTCAGGAGCTTAGTGAATTCCAGCGTGGAACTGTGAAATTTCCTCGCTCCTAAATATTCCACAGTCAACTGTCAGCTGTATTATAAGAACGTGGAAGCGTTTGGGAACTCCAGCAACTCAGCCACGAAGTGGTAGGCCACATAAACTGACGGAGCGGGGTCAGCGGATGCTGAGACGCATAGTGCGAAGAGATCGCCAACTTTCTGCAGAGTCAATCACTACAGACCTCCGAACTTCATGTGGCCTTCAGATTAGCTCAAGAACAGTGTGCAGAGAGCTTCATGGAATGGGTTTCCATGGCCGAGCAGCTGCATCCAAGCCATACATCACCAAGTGCAATGCTAAGCGTCGGATATATATATATTATATATTATATAATTTGAATGTATAAATATAATTGCCTGGTGTTTTCTTTCTTTCTGTCTTTATTTGAATTAATGTATGGTTGTATGCTATTTGTAGATGTGAATGTCTGTTATTTATAGTATATTGCTGTATTTACATTATTTTTATTTTCTGTCTGACCTAAGATGACCCAAATAAAAGCAAAAAAAGTGTTATTTTATGTTTTTGAATGCAATATAGAGAGAGCATAGGCTGCAAATCTTTTAAGAATATAGGCTTCTTGTTACTTAAATGGGTCATCGGAAGCAAAACTCACTTTTACATGTTGTTTGAACATTAATGTGTGTTGGCAGTTTGTGTACACAACCACCCTACAATGATAAAATCCACCCAGTGGTATTTTTGGTATCTTTAAAAGTAATATCACCTTTTTAAAATCAGATCATTCTCAACTTCTTGTCATTGTGACGGCACACAGACAGAGGCCGCTCCCACGATAGTTGATTGACATAAGCGCCTTACCTTAGACCTGCCCTCACTGAGCTGAAACAGTCCGACTCCGATCACCATTGTGTGACTCAGGTGCAGAGGAAGACAAAGAATGTCTCTGATTGAGCGATTGAGGTGTTCTGTTGTTGCAGCAGAAGTGAGTATAAGGTAGAGACCTGCGCGGGACGGATTTTTCAGTCCCGCTCCCGCAAGATTGTGTCCCGCGCCCGCCCGCTCCCGCAGAAATATACATTATCTCGTCCCGCTCCCGCCCGCGACATTCATGATTTGTCCCGCTCCCGCCCGCAAAAGCCCGCATAAAATTAATCTATATTGATTTTTTCTGTACATCGATTGAATTTACATGAAACAGTTCTGTAACATCTTGTAAGTTCCACTAGACCCCAGCATAAACGCTCTGGATAAAATATGTGTTATTTAGACTAAGCATCAACATTCACAAACCACTGTTATTCTTAACAAAAAGCAAACATGAGCTATGCGTGCATCTACGGCAGAATGCAAACAAACAAGGCTCCTTTAAAGCTGACATCTCATAAAGCTCTTATAACAAAATGGATATTATGCACAATTAATCTTTCATACATGTCTACACTTTGAGTGTTGTAATTTGTAAGCACCCAATATTCAGCACTGTTCAATACTTTTGAGCAGTGAGTGGATTTTAACTTAAACACCACTGATTGGCGATGCGCTCCAGAAATCAGCAGATGGCAACATTGCTCACACTTCAAACAAGTTTTAAACCGAAACTGCCATTCTTGCGCTTACTGATCATATTTATGTTGTTCTTGCTGCTTTTGTGCAATAGATGAATAACAATTTTTTGTTTTTAGATATTATATGTTTAGATATTTCTATTTTGCGGGAGTCCCGCGAATCATTTTATTTTCCCGCGTCCCGCACACACACGAGCTCTACCCGCCCGCACCCGCACTCGCCCATCAAGTTTTGTCCCGCGCCACACTCTGTTGCGTTGGGTCCCGCGGGTCCCGCGGGTCCCGCGGTACTCCCGCGGGATTGCAGGTCTCTAGTATAAGGGTTTTTATGCATCATTGCAAACAGCCTTTCTTAATATTGTGTTTGTTGGCGAGTTTTGCTGGTAAATGCTGCTAAAGTAAACATTACGATTCATAACCCCACATCAGAGAGGGGCGGGGCGAGCAGAGCTCATTTGCATTTAAAGGGGCCATGTAATAAAATGAGTAGATTTTTTGCAGAGCTGATTTTGACAAGGTAAAAGGGTGATTTTTACACTACTATTGAGAATTTTTAACCAAAGTATATTAGAGACTTTTCATTAAGATCCTAAAGAATTATATGAAGGTTTGGAAAATGGGCATCCGATGACCCCTTTAAATGTGTACATTTAAGTGTAAAGTGATAGTCTCTAGTCACATGCAAGTCTATAACTGCGAAAGATCTTAAAGTTAATATGTCCATGCAATGAAATTGTTTTAGTTAGGTCAATATCTTGTGTAAGTTGCAATTAACATGTTTGTGCAGTACAAAATCAACATTTATCATTTTACTAACCAAACAGGACAAAAAAAAACAGCCTGTTACCTTTTTTACTATGATGTTTTTGGATGTAAATGTCTTAATACTGTTAAGTGGACCTCAGAGAATAGTACAAAAAAAAAAAGAAAAAAGACCCTTCATGAACCCCTTTAAGCATCTGGAAACAGTTTTATGGGAGATTTTTCTGTTATTTTAGCTTTCTCTGCTCCAAACATGAGATGTTCTCCGACTGAATGAATTTGTCACTGTGCTGTAAACACCACAGGATTGCCTAAGCATTTGCAGCTCTTAACACGTTCAATTGCATTTGCATATTCTGTTTCCATTCATCTATATCCATGTTTTATGTAGTCATCTTTATAATTACAGTGCTTTCTAATATTAATTTTTTTCTAGTATCACCAATTCACAAACCCCTTTTGGGAAGCCCTGCTTTGCATACCACATTTCTGCTTAAAAATGCTTGCCAGACTGTGAATAATGTATCATAAGTAAGTGTTTGCAAAAAAAAAAAAGCTCTTGGGTTCCTTCGCTGGAATTCGGGTTCAGTGAAGGAGGACCTGTTGCACAATCGGTTTTGATAAGTGTGATGTCAGCATTGGGGTTCTTTAAAAGAGACCGTGCTGCCAAAGTACACACAAACACCATAAACAGACAAGTCAATTTCTTGATGAAACATCTGCCGCTTTACTGTTCATACGCTTATGCATTTTTCACTCAGTTGGAAATTTCACAATCATGAAGTTCACCGCAGCAGCCTTCGTTTTTCTGACCTGCATGACACTGCTGTCCACAGAAGGTAAGCTTTTCTGAATGCAATTGATAATATTTTAATGTAAGGGTTTTAAAAATGCTTATATGTGTTGAATAAATATTATAAGAGTTTACAAGCCACTAATACTCTTACTTCTGTCTTGTTTCATTCAGTCATCGCTGCCAGACTGCCAAACCAAAACCTGCGCTGCAATTGCGTTAAGACGTATTTGGGAAAGCCAATTAACCCTAAACTAATCCAGAAAGTACAACTGATTCCTGCTGGACCACACTGCAGAAAAGATGAGATCATGTGAGTGACATAAATCTGATATCAGTGCGATGCAGATGTCAAATTAAAAACGTGATTTTGATGACCAGAAAGTATCCAACAAGCTTGCTTTGTCTCACACAGTGCCACTCTGAAAAACGGACAGACCTGCCTTAATCCCAATGATGAGTGGGTGAAAAAGATCATCTAAAGATAGTTTTCCATCAGTGTTTGCATGCAGATGCAATGATTTTTCTTACTGTATGCTGTAGCACACATTTGTCTTCTGCATATTTCTGTAAAGCTGTGAAATGAAACAAGTGCACTTGCAAGCTGTTTGGATGCATTCTCTAATGAGAGAATCACATTTCACAAAGCAAATTTAAAATATGTTGTATTGTGATTTTGGCTGAAAGAAATATTGAACATTTTGTAATGCAGAAAATAAAGTAAAGTTTTTTGTTCTTCTTTTTTTTCCCAACAATCTCTAAAAGATAGTTTCCCATCAGTGTTTGCATGCAGATGCAATAATTTTTCTTACTGTAAGTTGTAGCACACATTTGTCTTCTGCATATTTCTGTAGAGCTGTGAAATGAAACAGTTAAATGCAAGTGCACTTGCAAGCTGTTTGGATGCATTCTCTCATTAGAGAATCACATTTGACAAAGCAAATTTAAAATATGTTGTATTGTTATTTTGGCTGAAAGAAACATTACTTTTTAACACTTTGCATGAATATGGAACATTTTGTAATGCAGAAAATAAAGTTTTTTGTTCTTTTTTTTTTAACAATCTCAAAAAGATAGTTTCCCATCAGTGTTTGCATGCGGATGCAATGATTTTTCTAACTGTATGTTGTAGCACACATTTTTCTTCTGCATATTTCTGTACAGCTGTGAAATGAAACTGTTAAATGCAAGTGCACTTGCAAGCTGTTTGGATGCATATTTTCATTAGAGAATCACATTTGATGAATCAAATTTAAAATTTGCATGGCAGAATATGTTGTATCTTATTTTACTGTTGTTCTTTTTTTTTGTCAATCTGAAAAAGATAGTTTCCTATCTGTGTTTGCATCCAGATGCAATGATTTTTCTTACTGTATGTTTTAGCACACATTTTTCTTCTGTATAGCTGTGAAATGCAGTGGTTAAATGCAAACATACTTGTATCATCCACTTTAAAAACTTTTGGGATGCAGGTGACTTGCTCATTAGAGAATCACTTTTGATAAGGCAAATTTAAAATATTTTGTATTTTAACACTTTGCATGAATAAAGTTAATCGGTAACACTTTATAATAACGTTCAAGTCATTTATAAGTGGTTAGTTAATGATAAAATAATGATTTACAAAACATTCATAAATGTTTAATAAGTGATATGCTAACAATTTGTGTATGTTTTGTTAATTAGTTAATTAGTTAATGATGGACTAATCATTTAGAAAACATGACAATGCATTCATAAATGATTAATAAGTGATATGTTAGTATTTTTATCTATGTTTTGTAGATTAAGTAATAAATAATTTACAAGTGATTAGATAATGATGAGCTAATTTACAAAACATGATTATACGTTTACAAATGATTAAGTAATACGCTATTGATTTACAAATCTGTCGCAAGTTATCTTTAAAAAATAGTATATCATGAAATAATCAAACAGATCCTTAGTAAGTGGTTAATAAGTTACTAGTTAATATATTATTTGTCACTTAAAAATAATTAAAATATCAATCATTTAAATTTGTATCCTTCACTGAAGATCACATCATTGGTATCTGTTGCTGGTTGCTGAGAAGCCAGAGTGAGAACTCGGAGAATCAGAAGTAGATCCACAAAACGTATTTATTTTTAACTGACAGGAAATCCAAGAAGACACCAACAAAATAACTTTAAGACGACACAAAGACACAGAAGGGCAAACGACTTATAAAGGGTAAAACTAATGACTGACAGGTGGAGACAATAATGTGGGACAAACCAACTACAGCAGAACAAAAGGGGGAGACAAAGGGAGAAACCAAATCAGAACAATACAAAAGACCAGAAACACAAGGATACATGTAACATTCATGAATAAATCATTTACAAATTGTCTGCATCCCCTAATCTAAAGTGTAAACAATTCATCAGTTGTAAATGTTTTACTCATTATTCAAAGATCTTTCCCTCAGTGTGTATACCCACCTGACACCCACACAACCTGTAACCGGCAGGTTTGTAAAACATTTACAACTGATGAGTAGTTTACACTTTAGATTAGGGGATGCAGAAAGTGTTGTAAATGTCTTATATACACCAGATCATTTGCAACATGTAAGAAAGATCTACAAATGATGAGTAACACATTTACAAATGATTAATTGTTTACACTTTAGATTAGAGGATGAAGAAAGATTTGTAAATAATTTATTCATGTCTTTACACAACAGCTTTTGAATACTTTGAAGTGTGTACTGCAATGTAAGGGCAGACTGGTGAGGGTAAAAATGTTCTCTGGCAAACATGAGCTGCATCCCAAATGACGCACTATACACTCTGCACTTATTCACTATGTACTTATGCACTCATGCACTATGCACCATGTAGTGTATGAATTATATAAGGTAATTTGCCATTTATTAACAGTTTGATAGCCCCCCCCCCCCCCCCCACACACACACACACACACACTACATTATTAAAGCTGTGACAGTGCATGAAGTGTTATTTAAGTGCATCATCAGCTTACAACTTTAATGAAGCATCTATAAATTATATACTGATCATTTACTAATGGTTTGATCATCATTTGTTCATGATCAACAAATGTTTATTGACATAATAGTACAATGCTGACATTTCAATGATCAATAAGTAATTATTCATATATTTTTAACCATTTAGTAAAGATCTGTTTGATTATTATTATTATTTCTTTTTTTTATGCTTTTATATAAGATTCAAACATTTGCAACGTGACTCAAATATTAAGTCACTGATTTGTTTTGTTTTTTAGATGTAATAAAAAAAAATCAATTCAAAATGAATCAATTCCTCAGAAGAAGGAAGGTCATATGGGTTTAGTGATATGAGAAAATGATCATGCTGTTTATTTTGTGGTAAACTATTGCTTAAACCTGTTTTAAAAAAAAAAAAAAGGTTGTGAGATTATTTGCTGGGAAAATGTCCTATTTCATAACACAAAATAAATGATGCAAGATGCTTTATTTACTTGCACTGATCTAGACTCTTAAGTGCATAATGGTAGTAAATGCTTAATGTACCTCTACACCAGATGTTTCCACATCAAATGCTTTTCACCAGCATGAGAATCATAGCTTATCTGAGTGATAAATGCACCTGTGCTTTAACTTGTCATAAAGTTTTTTGATTAACTTGCTTTTTTTTTCATGCATTACACCTCAAAACTGATGCTGACCTTCTTCCTTCGTATATTTCTTTTTTGGCAGATTTATCTTTCCTGATAACATGATTCGCTCGGCATGTGTGTTTCTCCCATGCGCACTAGTAAAACTGCTGCTCTGTTCAGTCTCACAACGTGCAGAAGTTATTCATTAGATCATTTTGGGATTTTTTCCCCCCTTACAGATTAAGAACTTCTTGCAACACATATAGCACACATGACTAGTCTCGCGTAGCCAGATCTACAGACTGACGGCTGAAGGTCTGGAATTCATGGCAGCTTTCATTGGCCAAGGCCCGCCCATAAGGCCGTTTGACCGACATGTCAAACAACCAATCACAGTTCGTTTCGTTCAGCGTCACGTTTTGGGGCGTGGAAATGTCCCCACAACAACAGACTGGTGTGCAACAAGTCAGTCATTGAAATAACCAGCATTGAAAGTTAAAGAAGAAGAGGGAGAACACGCAGTAAGTCAGTAATTTGTTAGTGAACGTTGCAAAAGTGTATACAACAATAGCGTCTGCATAAGCACCTCTTAGAAAAACACCGAGTAAAACAGTCTGCGCTTTGTTTCCCGGCGGACCGAAAATAAACGCGACACTCGTGTCTCCCGGTAATCCGATCAAATTCAACTAATCAGATGACGACTTCGACATTCCTGAAGTGTTTCCAGTTAAGTGTACCATATGCATCAGACGTTTAGCCAACGTTCCCTGGGCGTGACGTCTGAGGCTGAGACTAGGTAATGACCCAAAAATGGACCAAATAAGAGATTATGCAACTATTATTTAATTAAACACACAGTGGTTAAGATAAGCAAATAAAGTGGGATGTTATTATAGAATAACTTTTTAAAAGAAAAGGAGAAACAGCTTTTTGTTGATAGCATTGGTCTCCAGTTTTTTGATGAACAGTATTTTGTTGCAAATTCTTCTGTCACTTCTAACTTGTAACACCCCTTTGGACTATTTATGTTGGTTTCTCCCTCTGCCGAAGCCTCCTCCAGTACAGACTTCCTGTTTCTATTCCACATCCACTCCTTTGTCCGCCTCCAAAGTCCCCTCCGTCCATCCCTTACTTTTTTCTACGGCATGAGGTCGCGCCTTCCGGTGGGAGGTAGGAATGTCACACCCCTTTGGACTGTTTATGTTGGTTTCTTCCTCTGCCAAAGCCTCCTCCAGTACAGACTTCCTGTTTCTATCCCACATCCACTCCTTTGTCCGCCTTCTAAGTCCCCTCCGTCCATTCTTTCCTTTTTTTCTATGGCGCGAGGTCGTGCCTTCCTGTAGGAGGCAGAAATGTCGCACCCCTTTGGACTGTTTATGTTGGTTTCTCCCTCTGTTGCTCATATTTGGTCCTTCCTGTTTCTGTCCTCATCAAGTCATTATTAATTAATCCCCTGTCTATGTATCATTATCCTGTTTTTATAAGTTGATTTCAGTTGAGTGTTTTTGTCCGATCTCAAGGTGATGTTGGTTTGTGTTTTTCTGCCTTTCCTGTGTGGATTTGCCTATTGTAGAAATTATTAAACGACTTGTCATTGCATTTCATCTTCGTGCGCCTCCTTCCACACACAACTGTTACAAAACTATTGCTAAACAAGGTGCACTAAAAAAGGTGGTGAAACAATTGTGACTCAGAATTACTATAAATTTTCACAAATAATTACAAAGAAACAGCAAGTAACCCACTGAATACTTAAGCAGCCAATTGAAACAAGACATTGACTTTCCTCTTGCTCAGGGACTCATTAGTTTGTTCCTGTTTATCAGATTTTTGTAAAACTTGTATCAGCTGTTGAACTTTTTTATGTTAAAGGTCCCATATTGTCAAAATCGAAATTTCCTGGCTTTTTTTCATGATAACTGAGGTCTAGGGGCTATGTAACTACCATATGAGTTTCAAAACAGTCAATCCACAGTAAACTGCACACAGCCTGCTTAAAGTAGCTGTTCATTTTCACCAGCCGCTGTGACTTCCGTAACGATGTGACGTCCGATCGACTCAGTCACCGCCTTCAGTCACCACCCCAGCACCAACCACCGTACCACCCTCCTTTTGTCAAACCCAGACAATATCGTGTCCATAACATTGCTAAGCAACAACAACACGGAAACAAGTCGAGAAAACCCTGTTCAGTCTATAGATGTCAAGCCATGTATAGGCTTCAGAACAACGTGAATATAAGAGACCACTGGCACGTCAACTTCAGCCTCTTTCACACAGCGATTCCGGTAAATACACGGATAATGTGTCCCATGATTTGTTCCGGAATTGTTTAATTTGGTTCATTCACAGTTGTTTTCCGGAATCTGTGCGTGCTTTACACACAACCCGTAAAGACACGTGACGTTTGGATGTGAGATGTAATGCGACGCGTAAGTTTCACTAAACTGAAACTAACCGGTAACACTTTACAATAAGGTTCATTAGTTAAACATTAGTTAATGTATTAAAGGAGAACTCCGGTGTGATATTGACCTAAAGTGTATTGAATCATGATACCGAGTGTGAACGTACCTTGCATATCTCATCTCGGTTTGTGTCCAGCTGTCCGAAATCTGGGGTCAGTTAGCCGATGCTCACGACAGGCTGTCTATGAGAGTGAACAGGGCATCGGAAAAGCCATGTAAATAAATCACTGTTTTACGCCATTTACGAGGCACAAAGTAGCTCCACACTTCATCGGTAGACTTCCAAGGGCCCTGACATTTAAAACGAGACATTGAGAACTCAGAAAAAGCACCGGTAGTTTATTTACAAGAAGATTTATACAGACAGTACCTGGGAAAGAAAATCCGGTCGCCGCCATCCTGAACTTAGTCACGATAAATCGAGTGTCGAGCACCAATGAATTTATCAGGTTATCAACGTATCAGGTTGTAGTTTCCTTCGTGCTCGACACTCGACTTATCGTGACTACATTTAAGATGGCGGCCACCGCTCTGTTCCTGGTGGAAGATGTCTGTATAAATCTTCTTGTAAATAAACTACCGGTGCTTTTTCTGAGTTCTCAATGTCTCGTTTTAAATGTCAGGGCCCTAGGAAGTCTACCGATGAAGTGTGGAGCTACTTTGTGCCTCGTAAATGGCGTAAAACAGTGATTTATTTACATGGCTTTTCCGATGCCCTGTTCACTCTCATAGACAGCCTGTTGTGAGCATCGGCTAACTGACCCCAGATTTCGGACAGCTGGACACAAACCGAGATGAAATATGCAAGGTACGTTCACACTCGGTATCATGATTCAATACACTTTAGGTCAATATCACACCGGAGTTCTCCTTTAACTAACATGAACTAACCATGAGCAATACATTTGTTACTGTATTTACTAATCTTTATTAACATTAGTTAACGGAAATACAGTTGTTCATTGTTTGTTCATGTTAGTTCACACTGCATTAACTAATGTTAACAAAATTTTAATAATGTATTAGTAAATGTTGAAATTAACATTAACACAGATTAATAAATGCTGTATAAGTGCAGTTCATTATTAGTTCATGTTAACTAATGTGTTTAACTAATGTTAACTAATGAACCTTATTGTAAAGTGTTACCAACTAACCTGAACAAACTGTGCTTCAGCGCTGATAGTGAGGAGCTGGCTCTGCCCGATCGCCGCTTCATTCCACTTTGCACGTATTTTTTTTGTCGTGAAGAGTCGCAGGGTAATGTGCATCGTCACTACAACACCGCCTTTATGGTTCTGGCTTTTGTTCACACAGCGCTCGTTCCCGTAATTTTCCAGAATCAGCGCGCATTGTGAAAGGGGCTTTACTAAAGCAACAGTTATGTAGCTTTCGGTGTTTCGGTGTTTGAAAAAGAAAAAACATTAATGATCATTCTGAAATATCTTGTTGAGTATCAGCAGGCTAGGCTCTCTCTATGGCTCTGGGTTCGGCTACAACGATACATGACCGTAGTTACCTGTGATTGGCCTGGCTGTGCGTCACTCAGAAAACAACAGGCCAATCAGAAGAGAGGCTCATGAATATTAATTAGATGGGCCAAAATCGACCTGTTTTTGACAGAGCTCCTAAAAAAGGAGCTGTAAAAATATATTGAGATGGATTTTGGCACTTATACCGCAAATATATATTCTTAAGGACATCAACAACTAAAATAAACCTCCAGAAATGTGTACAATATGGGACCTTTAATACAAATATTTACACATTAAGACTTGTGCTGCAAATAAAAACATCTAAATGTGAGAGGCTCTTTCTTTTGCTGAGTTGCTGATGCTCAGTATGAGTACAGATACAGTGCCTTGCAAAATTATTCATACCCCTTCATTTTTTTCACATTTTGTTATGTTGCTGCCTTATGTTAAACTACTTTAAATTACTTTTTTCCCACATCAATCTACACTCCCTACTCCATAATGGCAAAGCAAAAAATTAGTTTTTTAACATTTGTGCAAATTTATTAAAAGTAAAAAAATGAAAAGATCCGTTGCATAAGTATTCATACCCTTTTCTGGGACACTGAAAATTTAGCTCAGGAGCATTCATATTGCTTCTATAGGTGTTACTACACTTCGAGTGGAGTTAAACTGTGGCAAATTCATTTGAATGAGTCTGATAAGGCACACACCTCTCAGAAAAGGTCTAACAGCTGAAAATGCATATCAGAGCAAAAACCAAGTCCTGAGGTCAAGATAACTGCCTGTAGAGCTCAGTGACAGACTTGCGTTAAGGCAATGATCTAGGGAAGAGTTCAGAAAAAAAATCTGCTGCATTGAAGGTTCACAGAAGCATGTAGCCTCCATTATCCATAATGGAAGACGATTGGAACAACTAGGACTCTAGAAAATGTCTGCCAGCCCCCATCCAAGCTGACAGAGCTAAAAAAAAAAAAGACTTGAGCCTGCAAGGTGCTTCAACTATGTACAGAGTTATGTATGCAATGTACTTATTTCAGTGTTATTTTTAATAAATTTGTCAAATCTGGTTTTTGCTTTGTCATTATTATGGTGTATGGAGTTTAAATTGATGTGGGGAAAAACTAATTTAAAGCAGTTTAACATAATGCTGCAACAAAACAAAATGTGACAAAAATTAAGGGGTATGAATACTTTTGCAAGGCACTGTAGATAGATAGATAGATAGATAGATAGATAGATAGATAGATAGATAGATAGATAGATAGATAGATAGATAGATAGATAGATAGATAGATAGATAGATAGATAGATAGATAGATAGTAGTTTAAACTTTATTTCTACTATTAAGTAGAAAACATAAAAAAATGATTAATAAATTATTTATAAGGAGGGTAAATTTAGGTCGTCTTTTTTCTTTTAGATGACTGCTCATAAAGGTACTAATGATTAGTAAATGTTTATAAACATTTACAAATGATGAATATTTTCAACTTTTGCTTGAGAACTGCCAAAACATGAACAAATGATTAAAATGATTTGTTAAGATGTGTAAAGACGTCTACACAACAAATGAAGACAAAATATATGTCCTTTAATAAATATGTTAACATAGTTTGTGACATTCCTAAAATGACAAATTAAGCTTTTTTCACAATATTTGAAAATGTGAAAAAAGCATTATGTAATATATGAACTGAAATTGGTCAGCATTCAAAAGTACATTATCAAATAAATTTGTAATTATTGTATAATTTCTGTTAAAATCATTTGTAGATGTTTTTAAAAGGTGCATAAATGTATGAATTGAAAATTGAATGACATTTGTAAACATGAAGCGTTTGTTAATGATTTATAAATGAAGCTTTTAATAATTGTAAACCATCTTTCAAAATCAATTGAAGATTTTAAGTGTATGATCATGAATCGAAAGTGTAAGGACATTATAAATAATGATCTGTTAATTATTACATAATGTTTTATAAGTACATCAAACTACTTAACATTTAACATATTATCGCATATTTTTAGATATGTGAATATATCTTAACTATTAAAGTGTTAAACATTATATGATATTTGTTAATGATTTATTAATTCAAGTTATTATAAAGTGTTACAAAATTTTAACAAAGGTGAATGTTTGAATGAACAAGAATAAACAATACAGATTTATTTTCATAGCACCCTGGGTGCCAATATTAGTGGATCGCACCGTAGATAGATAGATAGATAGATAGATAGATAGATAGATAGATGGATGTTTACTGTATGTGTATTTTACTAAAGAAATGAATCAGCTGTTTGGGACATTCCTCTCATGTCTGAGGTCAGTGAATGTCACACTTTTAGCAGCACAACAGACTGTGCAAACAGTTCACACACACAAACACACACATCCTGAGTTTATTGCTCTTTAATAGCTCTATCTACTTTATTTTTCCCGTAAAATCCTGTGCAGCCATTGTGTCATTCACTTCCAGCTAATTTTTGCTGCTTGATATTGCGTGTCTTACCATTTTATTTTAATGCATTTTCTTATTTATGAACACCCTTGTTTGTAGTGCAAATAGTTGTACCATTTAGTGCCCTTTGTTATTGTTCTTGTTATTTAAAGGGGTCATCGGATGCCGAACTAACTTTAATTGTGTGTTGGCAGTTTGTGCACACAAACTTACAGTGATAAAAATTCTCCCAGTGGTATTTTTTTAATCTTTAAAAGTAATATCCCCTTTTTAAAATCAGGTCATTCTCAGCTTCTTGTTGGTGTGACGGCACACAGACAGAGGCCACTCCCACGATAGTTGATTGACATGAGCACCTTACCTTAGCCCCGCCCTCACCGAGCTGAAACAGTCCGATTCCGATCACCATTGTGTGACTCAGGTGCAGGGGAAGACAAGAATGTCTCGGATTGAGCGATTGGGTGTTTTGTTGTTGGATGATTGAGGTGTTTTGTTGTTAATTTAGGGTCAAAGATTACAGGCTCTGTACAGAAAATGTTCTTAGGAACTCTTTGACTCACTGTAAAAAAGCCTTAAAATTTATGGTAAAAACTAATGGTAAAAAATTGGTAATTTTTTCACTTAAATTTACAGGTAAATACTGTAATTTCATTAACTGATATAATGGTAATGTACCAACCTTTTGAAGTACTGAAATCTGTTTTGTACCTTTGTAATACACTGACAACCACCAAAAGCAGGTGGTGATGACAACATGATGAACCAAAGCCTATCACAAGGAGGTTTTTAATAACATATATAGAAGGTGCACAGTGTCATTCACACAAACACTAAACACCATCATGGTAACATAAAACTGAAATAATGCAAAAAACATTAATTTAACAACATTAGATGTAACATACATCTCTAACAAAACTGCCAAGATCTAAGTTATTTGAACTAAAAAACATCAAATAAAAAAATGAATGTCAATTTACAGTTATTCACTGTAAATTTTACACTTTTTCACTTCGAAAAACGGTATACTACCGTAAAATTACATGCAATGTCCAACACAGTTTTTCACCGTATATAGGAGGGGAACTTACCGTTAACCATTTCACAGGTTTTTACCGTAGCTTTTTTACAGTTTTTTACCGTTAAATTCACAGTCATTTTTTACAGGTGATACATCCCACATTTTGCATACCAATACCAATCACAAACAAGTCAACAGTCATCCTGTAAGAGTCATAAAATGAATGATCTTGACAAATCTGAGCAGTTGTTTAAAGACATCTCTCTGAAAAACGTGTGATATTGTTGGGTTTTTGTGCTCTCCTTGAGAAACAACTGGAGTATCAAATGTAAATAATGACAGTATGAATATTAAAATAATCTTTAATCAGTATATGAGTAGTAGATTAATACCTTTGATGAACAGCTTTTGTTGCTCGTTCGTTAGTCTCATTGAATAAAAGCATCTGCTAAATGCTTAAATGTAATGTAAATGCTAATAAATATTAATTATACAACTGACAAGTGTTATATTATTTATATTTAATATTTACATAATTATTCAGAATTAATATTTACAGTGATTTAATATGCATATAATAATGTATTATAATTTTATATTTTGTTATTAATAATTCTTTGGTTGATGTTGCATATTTGGGCTATTAAAAAAATCCAATTGTGGTAAGCAGTCATGCAAATCATGCACTTGACGTATAAGTTTGGGGTTTAAAACAGTCCGGGACTCCAGGGGGATTTTGAACGTGGTAACCTGGCCGAACATGAGATGTGTCCAGATGACAGACGGCTGATGAACATGTGAACAGATCCAAACCACATATTTACACATTAGCCTTTACACACAGTCACAAACACACACAGAACGAATGGGGAAGTGAACTAACCTCACTACTTTGTTGATCACGAGGCCTTTGAAATCATAATATATAAGGCCATGCAGCAGCCCAAATTTTAGAATCTGATCTTCAGAGTGTTCTACACAGAAATCAACTCAACTGCAAAAGATACAGCTATCATGAACGCCTTCCTGATCTTAACCGTTATTGGAGCCAGCATCATTCTGTCCGATGGTAAGCTTCATCTTCACTATCTGTTTATTTATTTGGCTTTAATTAGCTGGTTTGTTAATGCTCTACCATGTCGAAATCTGTTCCACTGGCCATCAGCCAGCAGGACAAATTTTTAATTTTTATTGGTTTATTTTAACTGGCTGCATTTACACTGGGACAAAAACCTGATTTTTTTTTTTTTGCTAACATCTGACATAGATCGTAAACACAAAAATCTGCACAAGATCCAATTTTTTTTTTCGCAAAGCTACATAATATTTCTTAGCAATGATGTGATAACTTGGAAATTTGGTAATCAAACCATCAAGCTTCACTTGTTCGCTTTCTCTCTCGTTAATTCATTCAAATTTTTATTTAAATATCATCTTGGTGCTACTTGTAATCAATGACAATCATTTTGGGCAGGAATTTTTGTAAACACAGATATCGAATAGGCCTACTAGTCATGTCTAAAATGAATGTAAACAGGCAGGCTAAAAAAACGGATATCGAATTAAAAGATCGGATCTGTGCGTTAAGACTTGCAGTGTAAATACAGCCTTTCACTGTGTCCTAACTACACCGTAAAGCAACAGAATTTCTCAAATATCACAGTCATTCTGAAGCGAGAACCGCACTCACTGCACTCCCAATGAAATGGACAAGTTTCTAATCTAATTAATAAATATGAAACCTTTTTAACATTAGTGAATGCACATACTGACTGACTGATATCCTTGTTTTGGAATACGGTTGTTGATTTGCACTCAATTCAGTTTTAACGTACGTTTAATTTATTTTTAAGATCTGAGGTAAACTTTCTGTTGTTGCTTTTAGTATTTCACGCAAAATGATATTAAAACTCACATTAGACACTTTTAACTAGGGCTGCTCGATTATGGTAAAAATCATAATCACGATTATTTTGGTCAATAGTGTAATCGCAATTATTTAACAAGATTAAGAGTGGGTCTGGAACTTTATATGATTGATTCATTTAAACATAGCAATACAATAGAAAAAAAGAAATTTAATGTAATTAATTGAATGTAAAATACAACAGCATAGTCTTCACTGTGAGAATTAAACATGCTTTGTTTCTTCTAAAAACTACAAAAATCCCTCCGTCAAGAGCAGTGAGTGATTTTGTCTTTGTCTTTTGTTGCTTGATTAACATTAACGGATGCAAAATGCTGTTACACACGTATTTTCATTGTCAACTGTTTACGTTAATTCCAGACACAACTGACGAAGGTTTACACGAATAATCACCAAACGCTGCATTTTGACATGTATATGCATGCATCTTAAGCTAAACGTTCACTTTACTTGTCTATGTTCTGTTCCGTCTCTGAACGCATACACAGTGTGCAATAAAGTGCAATAAAGTGCAATAAAGTGCAATAAAGATTAAGAACAGTGCAATAAAGATTAAGAAATCAAGCACGTTTCATTTTATCCAAGTCATGCTACATGATTTTACCAGTTTGCATGTGAAATTGGACCTTTATAGAGGTGATTTTAGCGTGATTATTGTATTTTCATAATCGTTTAAAGTCGAATTCGAAACTGAATTTCAATTAATTGCACAGCCCTACTTTTAACACTGAATAAAGCACATAATCAGTACCTGAGATTTTCATTTTCATATTGTTCCAGCTGCCGCAACATCGCAGAAATAGAAACCGTTTCTAAAATAGAATTTTTGTGTGTCACTTTTGCAGCTAAGTTAGGAAAAAAATTCAGAATAACATGGAAAAGATACTTTTTATCAATAAATAAATACATAAATACCTGATTTACAGAGATCGTCCACTAGCAGTTGAAACTGTTGAAATTGTAAAATTTGTAAAATTGTAAAATTTGTTGGCTTTTTGTTTAATACGTGATTCAAAAGCGAGCGCCACCGCAATGAATTTGAAACTGGTATTTCAAGGCAAAACTATGTTCAGTGACAATCATTTTTGGCGGGAATTATTGTAAACACAGATACTGAATAGACCTATCAGTTGTTTCTAAAGTGAATGCAAACAGGCAGGCCCAAAAATCTGATATGGTCAAAAGATCAAATCTGCGCGTTAAGACTTGCAGTGTAAATACAGACTTTCTCTGTGTCCTAAATACACGCAATGTGACAGAATTACTCAAATATCACAGTCACTCAGAAGCGAGAATCTAATTCATAAATATTAATCCTTTTTAACATTAGTGAAAGCACATACTGAGTGACTGATTTCATCTTTGTTATGAAATACAGTCGTTGGCTTACAGTTCACAGTTTTAACATGCATGTTTAATTTATTTTTAAGATCTGAGGTAAACTATCTGTTGTTGCTTTCAGTATGTCACGCAAAATGATATTAAAACTCACATTAGACACTTTTAACACTGAATAAAGCACTTAATCAGTACCTGAGATTTTCTTTGTCATATTGTTCCAACAGCCGCAATGTCGCAGGAATAGAAACCATTTCTAAAATAGAATTTTTTGCGTGTTGCCATAGCAGCTAGTTAGGACAAAAACTCCCACTAACATTGAAATCCTTTATCCATGAATAAACAAATACCTGATTTACAGAGATCGTCCACTAGCGGTTAAAACCGTTGAAATTTCAAAATTTGTTCACGTGACTTTGGCGGGTTTTTAATACATGCTCCGGAGCACTGATTCAAAAGCGACCGTCGCCACAGTGACTTTGAAACTGTTATTTCAAGGCAAAAACTATATTCAAATGTGTGTTTCATTCGAAATGTGGCCGGTGACTCTCATGTGAGTCCTCCTATGCTATATCATCTACATTTCAGCATCTTCTGTGGAACCGTTATGACTTTGCTTCACATTTCCTTAAAACTGTTGCACGCTACTATTTTACATATTCTTGTTTGCACAAGACCGTTTAATCACATGTCAGTTTTGCAGTTGTGTAATGGCTGGACACACTTTCCCAGCCGACTAACGGTGTCATTCCTTCCTCATTCCTCAGCTGTGCAGCCTCTCGGCGCGGGTTACAACAGCCGCTGCGTGTGTCTGAAACTGGAGTCGCGGATCATCCCGCAGGAGAATTTGCGGCGCGTGGTGATCCTTCCGAGAGGCCCGCATTGCAAGACTACCGAGGTGATGTAAGTATTTCCTTAAACAGGGCCGCTGCAGGCCAAATGGGTGCCCTAAGCAGAAATTTACTTTTGTGCCCCTTTTGTGCAAATATTACGGAAGTAAAAAAAAAAAAACACCTACTATAGGGGCCAAAATAGAACTTTATTTAAATAAAAGTAAATACATAAATAAATTGTATCATTTATAAATTACAATTGTAGCTCTACAGCAAAAAATACAAACTAAAATTACACTTTAAATAAAACATTTCAAAATGTGAAATCTTAATCAAATAAACAATAATAGACTGAAATAAAATCAACACTGTCATCTGCTGGAGCTTTCCAAAGTTCAAAGTTTACAATAAAGCAGACTTTGACAATAAAGCAGACAAGGGTTATGATGTCCACATATTTTTGTTGAGGAAATGATAGGAAAGATTTTGTGGATATTTTAAATGTTTGGTCAATATTACACAAGGAATTCGATCATCATGTAAGTGTAACAACTGCATTTACCAGGCCTTTGGTGACCTTTTCAGGCATTTCTATTAAAATTGTAATGTGAACTGTTAATTTTGTATTAGATTATGTATTTTAACACTGTTATTTATTAATCAATAATCATAATTGCTTCTGTGTTTTAATATAATGCATTTTAAGTCACCGTGTTTACTTAGATCTGCTTGGGCTATTCATATTAAGAAAGATGCTTTAGTCGTGAAATTATTACCGACATTAAAACACATTATTAACGTCGACAGAATAAAATAAAGTTTCACAGGATTATGAACGCACCTGAAAGTGATGCACGGGCTTCATCTTGGGCTTTTTTTTCTTTCGTTTCTCGGCGCCGGACTTTTGATGTCTTTTTTCCAGGACCAGGCATATTGTCCATCAATTATTATCATAATTTTTGGCCAAATAGGCAGCCGTAAACAGAGGTGAGGGCGGGTCATCACGTGTTCTTACTAGCCTACTCTGCGTTCACCGTAAAATGCAATATATACGTTTATATTTTTATATAAAATATATATAAAATATAAAATATATATATTTTATATATAGCAGCTGGGATGGTGCCCCCCTGGGAGTTGGTGCCCTACGCAGACTGCGTACTCTGCGTATAGGGAGCGGCGGTATTGTCCTTAAACCAGTCACGTGTCGTTTTCTCTGGTACTTCGATTCACCTCTCAGTTATGAGACTGGATGTTGTAAATGGATTGTAAATGTCTGAGAATGTGTTTGACTTTACTTTATAGGCCTATAATAACTTATATAGTAAGCATGAATTTCGTTGTTTGATCATTATTTACATATGGACCACAAAACCAGTCATAAGCCATTTAACATCGTCTGAAAGGTGAAATAAAAACTTCCCATTGATGTATTGTTAGAATAGGACAATATTTGGTAATATTTGAAAATCTGGAATCTGAGGGTGGAAAAAAATCTAAATATTGAGAGAATCACCTTTAAAGTTTTTCAAATTAAGTTCTAAGCAATGCATATTACTAATCAAAAATTAGGTTTTGACATTTAACATCGTCTGAAAGCTGAAATAAGAGCTTCCCATTGATGTATGATTTGTTAGAATAGGACCATATTTGGTAACATTTGAAAATCTGGTATCTGAGGGTGGAAAAATATCTAAATATTGAGAGAATCACCTTTAAAGTTGTTCAAATGAAGTTCTTAGCAATGCATATTACTAATCAAAAATTAAGTTTTGACATTTAACATCTTCTGAAAGCTGAAATAATAGCTTCCCATTAATGTATGGTTTGTTAGAATAGGACCATATTTGGTAACATTAGAAAATCTGGTATCTGAGGCTGGAAAAAAATCTAAATATTGAGAGAATCACCTTTAAAGTTGTTCTAAGCAATGTATATTACTAATCAAAAATTAGGTTTTGATATATTTACGGGAGGAAATTTACAAAATATTCTCATGGAACATGATCTTAATATCCGAAAGATATTTCGGATAAATGGCATAAAAGAAAATAGATAATTTTGACCCATACAATGTATTGTTTCTACAAATATACCCATGCTGCTTATGACTGGTTTTGTGGTCCAGGGTCACATATTTTCACATCTGGTTGAATATGAAAACCAATGATTTTTATTTAAACCAAAAACCTAATAAATTCACTGCTGAGGTGTTTTTGAAAGAAGTCTGTTATGCGTACCAAGGCTCTATTTATTTGATCAAAAATACAGTAAAATCAGTAATACTGTAAAATATTATTACAATTTCAAATAACAATTTTCTATGTGAGTATATTTTTAAATCATAATTTATTCCTGTGATGCAAAGCTGAATTTTCAGCATGATAACTCCAGGCGATCCTTCAGAAATCATTCTAATATGCTGATTTGCTCCTCAATAAACATTTCTTATTATTAATGGTGAAAATGGTGAAAACAGCTGTGCTGCCTAATATTTAATGCATCCTTGCTGAATAAAAGTATTCATTACTTTTTACTCACTTGAGCCTTCTACATAAATATCTTTTTTTTTTAATCTTTCAGTGCTGGTTTATCAAGTGGAGAGAGCATCTGTCTGAATCCCAGGACACCATGGGTTAAAAAACTGGTTCTCTTCATTGAGAAAAAGGAGCGAGTGACCAAGACAGAGTAGAAGACGTTACGTTGTTAACTAACATTTCTTTCATTCTCACTACTTGCAAGACTCTCTAGAAGAGTTTTAGCACTTTTATACTAGTTTTGCCGTCTCTGACATCTTTTGTTTGTCTTGTATTCTAAACCTCTCATTTTAAGTAATATGTGTTTGTCCTGACAATTATTTTAAGATGTACCAAAATGTGTCTGCTACACTACAGATACTATCTTGTGCACTGATTCATCGTTTTCATTTTATACTGATACTGTCATAGTTTTGGTGTTGCCTGTAATTGCCGATATGTATAATCTGTAATGTATGGAGAATGTTTTGAAATAAAAAAAAAAAATCTTATAGAAAGTTTAATTGAGCACAGTTTCCTTGCAGATGAGTAACATTTTCACAAGAAACCATTGTACCCAGCAGCTTGTTTTGCATACTACATTTCACAATATATGATTGCAGTCCAGATAGATAAGAATTGGTTAAACTGCCAAACGTTTTAATGAGAGCCTGATGCGAGATGTGGGAGCTTCTAAGAGTCCGCTTTCTAAAGAAATTCAGCTGTTGTCTTGAAATTTTGTTGAGCACAATAACAGCAGACATGCCTCTGGGAATGAAACTTCATAAACCAACATGAAAACCAAAAATGTAGGATAAAACTCTTTACAGACATACTGATAACAGTCTAATCTGTACTTATTGCTCATGAGAAAGTAGTGCTGATCTTTTTGATTCACAGAAGCAGGAAGCAGAGTCACAAAAATGATTGTTATCAGTTTGATTGCATTTGGATGTGAAGATAAAAGACCATTCATCGGATATGAGTTTCCATACTTCATTTTTTACAAAACCACATACCACAGCTTTCCATTCGGAAAAAAAACGTGTCTAAAATAAGATATGCTTTCTGTCAGCATTGTTTGTTTTATGTTTACATTAATTTATTGTACTACATTTACATTCACAGTTAATCATTTCCAAAGCGACTCACAGATAAGGACAATAGCAGCAACTATAGACAATAAGATATATTGTTGGCAAGAGCTTCCTGTATGAATGGGTGACACTCATTTGATGCTGGTTTGTAGTTATGCTGGTTGGTGTGAATGAGGGTTTCTTTCAAACAATCAAACAGATAAAAACTTCCTTTGTCACACACAGACACTGCGATTTCTCAATAAAGGCACTTATCATAATTATCATAAATGTCTCTAAACTCAACAACCCTGTCAGGAATTTTTTTATTAGGGGTTTGCACTTTAACGCCTTTATGTTATAATCAGTGTTGGGGATAAAGCATTACAAGCGACGCAAGTAACGTAATATTACTTTTTCCAAGTAACTAGGAAAGTAACGCATTACTTTTTAATTGACAAGAAAATATCTGAGTTACTTTTTCAAATAAGTAACGCCAGTTACTTTTTCTCCCCATTTATTGATTAAAAGCTCTCCTGTCCCCATGTTGAGAGAAATTGTAAGTAAGATGTTACTTTAGTTCTAGGATAAATGTGAACGTGCATTAATTCATCTCACTCACTGAAAAAACAGATACAGTATTCATCTAAATGAATAAAAGCAGTGAAATTCAACACAAACCTGCAATAATTAAATATGTGAAATAATACAAATATCCTTTATGTATTTAATCCCATTTTATTAACTGATGTCTTTGCTGCCAACCTTCGATGATCCAATTCATCCATACTAATAAGCAAAAATACTTAAGATAATCTAACATTTGTTTTCCCTTTTTTATTGGGTTGACATTTTTTCTTCTGCGGTCTACTGTACAGATGTGAATTTACTTTTCTCTAAGCCTTTTGTGTGAAAAGGCTTTTACATTTGACAAAAAAAAAAAAAAAATGCAAGCTCTGCCCAGATTTAAAAAGTAATGCAAAAGTAACGTATTACTTTTCATAAAAAGTATTTAGTAACTAATGTAATAAGTTACTTTTTTTAGGGGAGTAACTCAATATTATAATGCATTATTTTAAAAAGTAAATTTCCCCAACACTGGTTATGTTACTTTTTAAATCTGGGCAGGGCTTGATTGTTTGTTTTTAAAATAAAAAGTTCTATTTTTGGCAAATATAAAAGCCTTTTTACAAGTTCAAAGTTACTTCAAATTTTCTTCCTTTTCCCTTAAGACAAATGTTGCAGCAGGGGAGCATAACCAGAAAAAAAATCCTCCATGAAATGTAACAATATGTCATTCTTTTTGTTATTAAATCAAAACTTCCTTTTCTGATAGAAATAAATTACACTTTGGTATGCATTTAGCTAATTTCTGTTTATGAATCTAATATTTACCTTGCAAAACTGTAACAACATCTTAACAATAACATCTTTTAAAGATAGCATATAATTAACATTTCTTTGCAGAGATAGAAAGGCACTAACATCAGACCAAAAACTAAAAAACGAATCACAATTATAAAACGAATGACACAAGTCTTGCACATGTGTGTTACAAAAACTGCAGGTATTATCAATGTCCATGAATTGAGAAAGAGCTTTACATGGGTAAGTTTTGTAAAGGGTTTTGAAATGCACCTCTTTAACTTTGTTCAATATACAAAATTTTTATGGATTTGACCAGATCGTTTTCCAATTAATATCAGACATTTTTGCATTCCAAAAGAATTTACCTCTAGGGGTGATTTTATGTTTGGATTGCAAAATTTGTTTAATATTTTAATTATTATAAGAGGAAAAAAATATTTCGATACCATCAACTGTAAACATTTTTTTAATAACACGTTTTTTGTTTATTTTATTCAATGCCACAAGAACAAGAGGTATTACATATTCATATCAAATTAACTGGGTTATGCTGGTCCTTTGCTGGTTTATGCTGGTATAAACCAGCAAAGGGCCAGCATAAACCAGCAAAGGGCCAGCATAAACCAGCAAAGGGCCAGCATAAACCAGTAAATGACCAGCATAACCCAGCAAAGGACCAGCATAACCCAGCAAAGGACCAGCTTAACCCAGCAAAGGACCAGCATAAACCAGCAAAGGACCAGCATAACCCAGCAAAGGACCAGCATAAACCAGCAAAGGACCAGCATAAACCAGCAAAGGACCAGCATAAACCAGCAATGGACCAGCATAACCCAGCAAATGACCAGCATAACCCAGCAAATGACCAGCATAACCCAGCAAAGGACCAGCATAACCCAGCAAAGGACCAGCATAACCCAGCAAAGGACCAGCATAACCCAGCAAAGGACCAGCATAACCCAGCAAATGACCAGCATAACCCAGCAAAGGACCAGCATAAACCAGCAAATGACCAGCATAACCCAGCAAAGGACCAGCATAACCCAGCAAAGGACCAGCATAAACCAGCAAATGACCAGCATAACCCAGCAAAGGACCAGCATAACCCAGCAAAGGACCAGCATAAACCAGCAAATGACCAGCATAACCCAGCAAAGGACCAGCATAACCCAGCAAATGACCAGCATAACCCAGCAAAGGACCAGCATAACCCAGCAAAGGACCAGCTTAACCCAGCAAAGGACCAGCATAAACCAGCAAAGGACCAGCATAAACCAGCAAAGGACCAGCATAAACCAGCAAAGGACCAGCATAAACCAGCAAAGGACCAGCATAACCCAGCAAAGGACCAGCATAAACCAGCAAAGGACCAGCATAAACCAGCAAAGGACCAGCATAAACCAGCAAAGGACCAGCATAACCCAGCAAAGGACCAGCTTAACCCAGCAAAGGGCCAGTATAAACCAGCAAAGGACCAGCATAAACCAGCAAAGGACCAGCATAACCCAGCAAAGGGCCAGCATAAACCAGCAAAGGACCAGCATAACCCAGCAAAGGGCCAGCATAACCCAGCAAAGGGCCAGCATAAACCAGCAAAGGACCAGCATAACCCAGCAAAGGACCAGCATAACCCAGCAAAGGGCCAGCATAACCCAGCAAAGGGCCAGCATAAACCAGCAAAGGACCAGCATAACCCAGCAAAGGACCAGCATAACCCAGCAAAGGACCAGCATAAACCAGCAAAGGACCAGCATAACCCAGCAAAGGACCAGCATAACCCAGCAAAGGGCCAGCATAACCCAGCAAAGGGCCAGCATAAACCAGCAAAGGACCAGCATAACCCAGCAAAGGACCAGCATAACCCAGCATAACCCAGCAAAGGACCAGCATAACCCAGCAAAGGACCAGCATAAACCAGCAAAGGACCAGCATAACCCAGCAAAGGACCAGCATAACCCAGCATAACCCAGCAAAGGACCAGCATAACCCAGCAAAGGGCCAGCATAACCCAGCAAAGGGCCAGCATAAAGCAGCAAAGGACCAGCATAACCCAGCAAAGAACCAGCATAAACCAGCAAAGGACCAGCATAACCCAGCAAAGGACCAGCATAACCCAGCAAAGGACCAGCATAAACCAGCAAAGGACCAGCATAAACCAGCAAAGGACCAGCATAACCCAGCAAAGGACCAGCATAACCCAGCAAAGGACCAGCATAACCCAGCAAAGGGCCAGCATAACCCAGCAAAGGGCCAGCATAAACCAGCAAAGGGCCAGTAAACCAGCAAAGGACCAGCATAAACCAGCAAAGGACCAGCATAAACCAGCAAAGGACCAGCATAACCCAGCAAAGGACCAGCATAACCCAGCAAAGGACCAGCATAACCCAGCATAACCCAGCAAAGGGCCAGCATAACCCAGCAAAGGACCAGCATAACCCAGCAAAGGACCAGCATAAACCAGCAAAGGACCAGCATAACCCAGCAAAGGACCAGTATAAACCAGCAAAGGACCAGCATAAACCAGCAAAGGACCAGCATAACCCAGCAAAGGACCAGCATAACCCAGCAAAGGACCAGCATAACCCAGCAAAGGGCCAGCATAACCCAGCAAAGGGCCAGCATAAACCAGCAAAGGGCCAGTAAACCAGCAAAGGACCAGCATAAACCAGCAAAGGACCAGCATAAACCAGCAAAGGACCAGCATAACCCAGCAAAGGACCAGCATAACCCAGCAAAGGACCAGCATAACCCAGCATAACCCAGCAAAGGGCCAGCATAACCCAGCAAAGGACCAGCATAACCCAGCAAAGGACCAGCATAACCCAGCAAAGGACCAGCATAACCCAGCAAAGGACCAGCATAACCCAGCAAAGGACCAGTATAAACCAGCAAAGGTCCTTTGCTGGTTACATGACCAGCATAAACCAGATAAGGACCAACATAAACCAGCAAAAGACCAGCATAAACCAGCTAAAACCAGCATCCCAGCACCAAAGCATACCTAACCAGCATATGCTGTTTTTTTAGCAGCGATTATAATCTTATTACTACACTGTTGTTTTAAAACATCAACATTTCCAATGAATCCATGCTGATTCCTTCTGAAATAGAGTTTTTTTTTAAAGTACCGTCACACTCTTTGGAATTGCGTCAATAACAATAGCAAATTCTCTTGGTTTAATTGGTAATTGGAATTTTTGAAGAAATTCAGTATATGACAAGTATCCATGAGAATTAAATAACTTTCTTACTAAAAGAATACCTTCATTGAACCAAGTATGATAGAATAAAGATGTGTTTTTAAATAATATATTTTTGTTATTCCATATGAAATAGTTGTGGGGTGAAAATTTGTGCACCAATTTCCATGCTAGCAGGGCTTGTCTGTAAAAACCAGCCAATTTAACAGGAATTTTGTCAACAGAAAAATGAAATCTTAACAAAAAATCTATGCCTCCCAGAGTGTTAAATATATAATTAGGAAATACATTCCTTGGACTTTCTCTATTCTTCAAAAACTCTATTAACATTTAATTTTAAAAGTGTCATTAAGAGTATTATAATCCAAGACCTCCAGACCCCCTTGCTCTTTAGGATTACAAATTACCTCCTTTTTTAAATAATGTGTTTTTTTCCTCCAAATAAAGTTATAAAGAATTTGATCTAGATCTTTGATAACCTTAGGAGGTACGTCTAATGACAATGACGTATACACCGATCTAGATATACCTTCCGCCTTGGACAATAATAGGCCTACCCTTCCAAATATTGAGAGGTCCCGCATTAACCACAAATTAAATTTCTTTTAAGTTTTCTATTTGGCTTAAAATTGAACTGACTTCTTTGTTTTTCATTTTTACAAATTATTACACCCAAATATGTTAGTTTATGTTTAACTGGAATATTCTCTATTTCTGTAAAGTAGCAATTATAAAGGGGAAATAATACAGATTTATCTAAGTTCATTTTAAGGCCTGATACAGCAGTGAATTCCTCAATATATCTAATTATTTTTGGTATTTCATTTGTTTTTCAAAAACACCGTAGTGTTCATAATTAGACGTTTTTTTATTATTATTATTAACAAACTACAACAAAGATATATACAAATATAACACGACATCAAACAAAATAAAATAAAAAAATAACAAAAATAAATAAATAAATAAAAGGTTTACATTTTACAGTTTAGATGCAAGTATGCAAAGATACAATTTGACAAAAAAAAAGATAAATACATATATATATACACATACATATACACACATATACATACACACCTACAGTGTATATAAATTCACTTTTCGCTCAACTTTAACTCTTCAGCAAATACAATTGTATCTTTACATTTTTTACCATCAATAATTAGACGTTTTACAAGCAGCGACAGCGTGGTCGTTGCGTCATCACAGTGCGCCCAAGTTGCGGAGATTCACTTAAATGTTAGCTGCACTGTGCTGTTTACTAGAGTTTTATAAACCGTTTTTACGGTGGTTGTATTCATATACGTTTAAAAATCTAAGAAATATCGGTTGTTCTTTGCGTCCTTTTTTTCAGTTTGTCGAAGGAGACCATCTTTAGCAGCGTTAGGTAAAACGTACTTTCACTTTGTCAGTAACAGTTATCCATGATCCTTATTTTATCGTGACATACATTTATATATGAAAATGTTTCTGTGATTTGTGAGTACTAGTCATTTATCTAACATCAGACATAAAACCAAATGGAAGAAGACATCTGTCCAGAAAGTGTGTCAAAAGTAAACGACCCCGCAGATTTATTGCAGTTCCTCCGCATCGAGGTGGAGCTCGAGTCCGTGGGTGACCGAGAGGAGACCGCTTGCTCGGTAAGGAGAGTTTGAGGCTGATACTGAGTCATAACACGGAAATAATTTAATTACCCAGTGTCACCTGTTTTACTGCTTCTGCAGAAGAATGTCATGCGCAAGCAGCGAAACTGGGAGAGGAGACTGGAGGCGAAAAAAAGCAAAAGAAAGGAGGAGAAGGAAAGAAAGAAGCTGAACAGACAAAACAAAGGTGATCTGGCTTTTAATGAATGTTACAGTGAAGTACCTGTTCATGTCCCATTCATACTAGCTATATTAAACTTGAATTTTTAACATTTTATGTTTATTTTATTTATTATTATTATTATTTTATTCAAATATATAAATATGAATATTATTATAGATATTAATGATGATAAAGGTATTTACAGTGCTGCTCAAAAGTTTGGGATCAGTAAGATTTTTAATGCTTTTTAAAGGATGCATTTTTCTGCTCATCAAGGCTGTGTTAATTGGTTAAAAGTATATTAAATAATACATGTTAATGCAATTTAAAATAGTGATTTTCTAATGTAATATACTTTAAAATTTAATTTATTCCTGTGATGCAAAACTTAATTTTCAGCATCATTACTTCAGTATTTAGTGTCACATGATCCTTCAGATATCATTCTAATATGCTGATTTATTATTAGTATTGGAAACTGTTGTACTGCCTTTTTTTTTTTTTTTTACCTGTGATACTTTTTTCAGGATTCTTTGATAAATAAAACGTTAAAAAGAACAGGATTTATTTAATCTAGAAAACTTTTGTAACAGTAAACACCTTCAAGTTTGGGGTCAGTAAATTCTCTCTTTGAAAGAAACTAATACTTGAATTCAGCAAAGATGTGTTAAATTGATAAAAAGTGATAGTAAAGACTTAATTATTTGGAAATATTTCTGTTTAGAATAAATGCTGTGCTCTTTCAACTTTTTATTTATCAAAGAATCCTGTAAAAAAGTATCACAGGTTCCAAAAAATATTAACATCGATAATAAAAGTAATAAATAAGTATATGATTTCTAAAGGATCATGTGACACTGAAGACTGGAGTAATGGCTGATGAAAATTCAGCTTTGCATCACAGAAATAAATGATAGTTTAAAGTATATTAAAATAAATTAAAAATGTTATTTTGAATTACAATAATATTTCAAAATATTCCTTTTTTCTGTATTTTTGATAAAAAAAACTTTTGAGCAGCAGTGTATAATGCTATAAGCATTGTAAATATTGTTCTTGTAAACTTATTATAAGGCAGTTATATATTTTAAAAGATTACTTCACTTCCAGATTAAAAAAAATCTCTTTTTTTCACAGTATAAATTAGTGTTTATGCATTAAAGGATTACTTCAGAATATAAATTTCCCTATAATTTACTCTCCCCCATTTCATCCAAGATGTTCATGTCTTTCTTTCTTCAGCTGAAAAGAAATTAAGGTTTTTGAGGAAAACATTCCAGGATTTTTCTCTATATAGTGGACTTCAGTAGTCCAAATTACAGTTTCAATGAAGCTTCAAAGGGCTCTACACAATCCCAGCCGAGGAATACGGGTCTTAACTACTGAAATGATATATCATTTATAAAAAAAAAAAAAAAAAAAGTATATACTTTTTAACCACAAATGCTTCTCTTGCAATAACTCAGCCTCACATATTATGAAAAACTTGTCATCTTGGATAACATGGGGGTAAGTAAATTCTAGGGAAATTTTTATTCTGAACCAATCCTTTAATGCATAAACACTCGATTAGAGTGCTGTTTGTAATACTTTTATTCAGCAGGGAAGCATTGAATTGAACAAAAGTGGCATTTAAGACATTTTGATGTTGCAAAAGATGCTTTTCTTTTGAACTGGCTATTCATCAAGAAATTCTAGGGAAAGAAAGACGTATCACAGTTTCCACAAAAATATGAAGCAACACAGCTTTTTTTTCAACATTGATAATAAGAAATGTTTTTTGAGCAGCAAATCAGCACATTAGAGTGATTTCTGAAGAATCATGTGACACTGAAGACTGGAGTAATGATGCTAAAATTTTACTACATCTTAGCATATATATTTTGTAGGGGTGTAACGATATTACAAACCGAACCGAAATATCGCGATACACCAACCACGATACGTATCGCGAAACTCTCGTGGCGTACCGCGGTACTCTCACGCCCCCTGCTGCCCATTTTTGGGGTTGACGTCACTTGTCCCTAACTAATTTAACCAATTTAAACACATCTTTATTTTATCACATTTTGATTAAATTGTATTAGTAATGATGAGCTTTTGTTCTAAATTTTGTTCTAAATATTATATTCTAAAGTTAGTATTTTCCAAGTGCCTGTCATGTCATGTGACTTGAGTGAGCGATCATCACACTCGGTTACTACTAAGGGACATTAACGCTAGTCCGGGACCAGTGGATTTTGTGAAAGGGGATTTTACTTGCCCGACCGGACAAGTAGCCTGATTAAAACATCAAGTACAAACAATAACTAGCGCAGCAACGAAACTTTGGTGAGCATAATTCTGATTTTATTACTTAGGATGACTGAAAACGGAGCTCATGCAGGCTATCTGACTCACAGAAAATCAACACTAACAGGCTCAAGTCAACAGTATACACAAAGAAACAAGCATGAACAAACATACTGCGGTAGGAAAGCACATTATGATTGCAAACGTGAGTGACATTGATATTATACAACAGTAGTTCAATAAACTAGTAGTTAATATTAACTGACTTACATTTTAGACACATCATTAACCATTTTTGCAAACGAAAATAGTTCTAAGCAACAGCAGAACCTCCGTGAATCTCCGAGCAACACAGCGGTGTTTCAGTACTGAATGATTTAGCTTTTTTTTTTAATGAATGGAGTCAGTGAACGAACTGGTTGAATCCATCTATGGTTGAATCCGTGACTCGCTCATTAAGACAGTGACTACTGCCATCTATTGGTGGTTCGATTTTATATTTAAAGGTATTGCATTTTTCCAATATTTTTGTATAACATTAATCGTATTACATTATTGTATTTGCAATTTTACTGTGTAAATGCATTTTTTGGAACCTCTTATCTTCATTAAACAGTCTAAGTAAATACAGTTAAATGTCAATTTCATTGCAGGTCCGGTTTTTCCTGTGCAATGGAAAGATGTTGATACTGATTTAATTTGTGCAACCATACAGAGTCTAATTATTCTAATTTGATGTATTGATAAAATTTAAGAATTTGATGTGAATGATGACACATGCAGTTAGTAAGGTTAGGAAAATAAAGTTAAAAAGTGTACTAGAAATCAATTTAAGGCAAATATCACAAATATTCAGATTAAAGTAAGACCTTATAGAGTAGTGATGAGACTATTGCTTCAGAATGGATTAATTTACAGCAAAAAAGGCATTTTTTTGCCCTGGACAAGTAAATTTTTAACTTGGACAAGTGAATGTCTAATTTTCACTAACTTACTCAGGTATCCTGACTGTACTAAGATGGGTTGGCAGAGTTAATAAAGAAAAAGTTTAGTTGTTCTTGTTATTAAGTGAATCTATTGTTCCTTAGCATTGCTGTTAAGTTGACATCAACCCTAACCCCACAGCAAACAGAAACAGAACCGAACCGAACCGAACCGTGGCTCCAAAACCGTGAACCGAACCGAATCGTGCCTTTGGTGTATCGTTACACCCCTAATATTTTGAATAGAAAACCATTGTTTTAAATTGTAATAATATTTTACTGTTTATACTGTATTATAAAGTAGAGGTCAACCGATATTGGATTTTACAGATGCCGATACCGAAAGCTAGGTTGTACCACACTGACCGATTTTAAAAATGGGTACTGTATGTAGTGGTGTACTATGTTAAAAAAGCGGACTAAACCATTTGTAAAAGAATAAATGTATTATTTATTAATTATATATTGATCATTAAAGTAGTTCATAGTTCATTAATGTTAGCACAAGCAACCTAAACATTTAAAATTCAGTAAATGTTGAAATTAACACTAACAAGGAACAATACTTATACTCTACGGCTTTCATCAATCTTAGTTAATGCTACAAATGGACTCTTATTGTGAGGTTTTACCATTTCATATCAACAGTCCAGCTAAAGATGGCCATCTATAAACATCTACATAAAAGCCGTAGTATTGAAATTACATCATATGGATATTATACGTATACTCTCACATTTTAGCTGAATATCTATCAAAATGAACAATTTTAGTCACACACACACTAGGCAAAAGTGCAGCACCGCGTCCAGAAGAACGCGTATCAGTTATTTCTCTTTCTCTCTCTGTCTCTCACACAAGAATTATCAAAAAGAGGCATAGATGAGTTTGGTGTTTAAAACCGAGCAAACGGAAAGAGAAAGCGTGCTCTCTACATGAAACATACAGACTTTATTAGAGCCACAGCAAGAAAGCATTTTGCTACAAAAAAAAAAAAAAGCACAATACCGTAATCTTCCAGCCCAGGGTGAAGTCTTATTTACATCAATTTGGGACACATATGATATATTTAATGTAAAACTGTGTGATTGGCGCTTTGTGATGCGACAGAATTTCTGTCGGCTGAATGAGCACAGATTGCTTTCTCACGTCAATGGCTTTAAATATGCAACTTGCTGGCTAACAAATGCATAAATGTGATTCGATTTAAACAAATGCAAATAGATAGTAAGAATCATTACATTAAACATTTGGGTTGAACTTACGTGTTTTGGTCACTTTATTATTATACAGGAATGTGCCAAAAAATTTGAATATCGAGGGAAAGTCCATTTATTTCAATAATTTGTTTCAAATAGTGAAACTTGTATGTTATATTTGTTCACTACACACAACGTGAAATATTTCAAGCCTTTATTTGTTTAATTTTGAAGATTATGGATTAAAGACAAAAAAAAAACCAAATTCAGTATTTCACAAAATTAGAATATTTCATGTGACTAATAAAAAAGGATCTTAAACACATGTTGGTCTTCTGAAAAGTGTGTTAAATGTACTGTATTATGTCCTCAGTACTTTGTTGGGCCTCCTTTTGCACTAATTCCAGCATCAAGGCGGCGTGGCAAGGAGGTGATGAGCCTTTGACACAGTTGAGGTGTTATAGTAGCCCAAGTTGCTTTGATATTGGCCTTCAGCTCGTCTGCATTTCGGGGTCTCTGTTTCCTCATCTTCCTTTGAACAATACCCCATAGATTTTCAATGGGGTTTAAGTCAGGCGAGTTTGCCAGCCAATCAAGTACAGTTATTCCATGGCTATTAAACCAGGTACTGGTAGTTTTGGCTTTGTGGGCAGGTGCCAAATCCTGCTGAAAAATAAAATCATCATCTCCAAAATGCTTGTCGGCAGCAGGAAGCATGAAGTGCTCTAAAATTTCCTGGTAGACAGCTGCGTTGACTGTGGGAGACAATGGACCCACACCAGCAGATGACATGCTCCCCAAACCATCACTGACTGTGGAAACTCTACACTGGACTTTAAGCAGCTTGACTTTTGTGCCTCTCCAGTCTTCCTCCAGACTCTGGGACCTTGATTTCCAAATGAAATGCTAAATTTGCTTTCATCTGAAAACAGGACTTGGGACCACTGGGCAACAGACCAGTACTTTTTCTCCTTAGCCCAGCACAGATGCTTCTGACGTTGTTTTTGGTTCAGGAGTGGCTTGACGCATGGACTTCTTCAGCTGTAGTCCATGTCATGCAGATGTCTGTATGTGGAGGTTCTTGATGCACTGACATTAGCCTCAGTCCACTCCTCATGAAGCTCCCCCAGATTTCTGAACTGCCCTTGCTTGACAATCCTCTCAAGGCTAGGGTCATCCCTGTCACTTGTGCACCTTTTCCGGCCACATTTTTCCCTTCCTCTTAACGCTCTGTTAATATACATCGATACTGCGCTCTGTGAGCATCCAGCTTTTTTTTTCAATTGCCTTTTGAGACTTTTCCTCCTTATGGAGGGTGTCAATGATGGTCTTCTGCACAACCGTCAAGTCAGCAGTGTTCTCCATGATTCTGAAGCCTACTAAGCCAGACTGAGGCAATTTAAAGGCTGAGGAAACCTTTGCAGTTGTTTTGAGTTAATTAGCTAACTAGATTGGGACACAGGGAGCCTACAATGTTGAACTTTGTCATGATATTCTAATTTTGTGAAATATTGGATTTGTTTTTTTTATCTGTAATCCATAATTATTCAAATTGAAACAAATGAAGGCTTGAAATATTTCACTTTGTGTGTAGTGAACTAATATAACATACAAGTTTCACTTTTTGAAACAAATTATTGAAATAAATGGACCCTCGATATTCAACTTTTTTGGCACATACCTGTATATATCTCTTGATATATGCTGTCCTTTCTCTACTAATGCAGCATCTAGTCAACAAAGTAATTACTAAATAGTGATATGAAAACATGCATTATGGTTCGTTGTCGATGTTTTAAATCCCGCTCTGTTCAGCATGCAACCGCTTCAGCAATGGACGCAACCCGGAAAAACTATCGGTATGGATTTTTGCCGATAATCGGTACATCGGTCGACTTCTATTATAATGTCAAGTCAAGTTAAGATTATTTATACAGCGCTTTTTACAATACAAGTTGTGTCAAAGCAACCTTACAGTATTAAAATAATAAAGTAAAATGTCAATAATAATGCAAGAGGTCCATATTGCAACAAAGTCAAATTGGGGAGGACTCATCTGGTTCCCATGGCCTTGTGTCGGTGGCCGTTTAGGGTAGGAGTTCTTTCTTGATGATCTGTCTCTGGGGCTCATCTAGTTGACACGATATCCGCTGACATTCGGCTGTAGGTGTTGATCCACCATCTGCTCTTGGTTTGGACTGGATCCGGGGGACTGCAGTGACCATCTGATCTGGATACGGACTGGATCTGGTGGCTATGGTGACCTGGGAATAAGAAACAAACAAACTAATATTAATGTAGATGCAAGAGTTCCAAGTTGCCACAAAATCAGATTGGAGAGGACTCATCTTGTTTTCGCTGTCTTGCGTCAATGGCCGTCTAGGTGATGAGGTCTTCACTGATGATCTGTCTTTGATGTGGTCTCTGCTGACATTCAGGGCTGTAGAGGATATCTCTGGGTGCTGATGGGCACGGACTAGATCCGGGAGACTGCAGTGACCGTCTGATCTGGATACAGGTGGCTGCGGTGACCTCGGAATAAGAAGGAAAGATACTAATATTAGCGTAGATGCCATTCTTCTTCTGATGCAACGAGTACATCAGGTGTTATAGGAAGTGTCCCTGGTTCCGGTTGACCTAAATAATGCAGCCTAACAATCCTTTAACGGATTTGGATTATGAAATTTATTAAGTGTAGGCCAGGTTAAAGAAATGGGTCTGTGAGTGTGTCTGCCTCCCGAACAGTGTTAGGTAGATTGTTCCAGAGTTTGGGTGCTAAACGTGAAAAAGATCTGATTTTGATATTCTAGGTACTATCAAATTGCCAGAATTTTGAGAACGCAGCGGACGTGAGGGACTATAATATGATAAGAGTTCGCTCAAGTACTGAGGAGCTAAACCATTCAGGGCTTTATAAGTAATTAGCTAGATTTTAAAATCTATACGATGTTTAATAGGGAGCCAGTGCAGTGCTGACAGAACCGGGCTAATATGGTCATACTTTCTGGTTCTAGTAAGAACTCTAGCTGCTGCATTTTGGACTCTGAGGTACTCCATACTGCACTTGTGATTGATATGATACCTCGTCATTCACTGCTACGAATTGATGGCGGTCAGATAAGTACGATTCGAACCAAGCCAGTGCACTACCCCTAATGCCAACATAATTTTCAAGTCTATTTAAAAGAATATTGTGGTCAATGGTGTCAAACGCAGCACTAAGATCCAGTAGCACTAATATAGAGATGCATCCACGATCGGATGACAGGAGTAAATAAAGTAAATGCCTCTTTGGTGACCCCAAATGACTCCAAATTTTTGAACAGTAATGTATATTGTATTACATTCTGGAAGCAAAACTGCTTTCTAACTGATTAGATGTCTATCTTGCAGGTGTGACTGAGCCGCAGCTCAGTAAACGTGTCATTAAAGCGATTACCAAAGAGAGACTAGAGGAGGCCAGAGGAGCAGGACAGCGCCTGTGTGTTGATCTCAGCATGACTGACTGCCTTTCTCCCAAAGTGAGATTTACTAAACAAACACAACATGATTTAGACGCGGAAGTCTGACAGGTTGATACCTGACCCTGCTTGCTTGATAAATAGGGTGAGAGTTTTATTTATTCATGCTTTTTTTCTCACAGGAAATCAGCCGTCTTGCATGTCAGATCAGGCGCCTCTATGGATGCAACAAGAAAGCCTTACAGCCATTCCGCATTTTTCTGACAGAGTTAAAAGAGGACAGTCTGCTCTATAAGGAATGTGTTCGAATGAATGACGGCTTCATCAATTATCTGGTTAGCAAGAATTAACTAGTCTTGATTTAAAAAATTTCAAAAACAGATATGTACAGTACTGAGTTTTGTTATTGTGTATCTGTTTCTCACAGATTGATGTGACTGAGGAGAGCTGGTTTCATCTGTTTCCCTCAGAAGATGTGATATATTTAACCCCAGACGCAAGTGAAGGTTCATATCGCACATATTCTATACTGTAGTAAGCATTAAGTGAACATGAAATCGAAAATCACCCTATTGCCTTTTTATAGTGCATGGTCCTAGTTTGATTGTGCATGAGAAATTGGTGCAAACTGTTTCAAATGGCAAAAACGTTTGTCTCTGTGGCATTTTTATCAAATTTTTATATTAACTTTAATTTTTAAAAAAAAATATTTAAATATTTAGGGTTGCAAAGGGGTTGAAATTTTCTGGAAAGTTTCCAAAAAATGCCTGTAAGATTCCCAAAAATCCTGGAAAGTTTCCAAAGTTTCTGAAATGTACAGAAAATGTTTCACCTTTTTGCAGCCATATTTATAATAAATATTAATTAAATATAAAACAATAATATTTATTTAGAAATATTTATATTATATGATATATTTATATTAATATTTAATATTATTTTTTATAGTGTTTAATAATGTTTTAATCACTTTTATTTGTTGTTTTTTTCTATAACTTGATATTTTTATATTATTTTATTTCAGTTTAAGTAATTTTACTTTGTCGTCTTACTTTTTTTTATTTTCAAGTGTTAGTTTTTCATCTGTTATTTATATTCTATTTAAATTGAGTTTTAATTCAGTTACCAAAAAACAGTTTTAGTAAACAACATCTGTGTAATTTTCCCCCATTAAATACCATCTTCCAATCATAAATTAGTCAGATGTAAAAGTGAAACTGATTGAGAGTGATATTAAGGTTAAGTCGTAAAGTTTAGATAATATTAATGTGAATGAGACAATATTGAACTTGCGATACCTAATCTCATTTTAGTTCTGCGTAACTGTTTATTATGTTTCCCTGTTAGCTTTAGAGTCCGTGGAGGAAGATAAAGTCTACATCCTTGGAGGTTTAGTGGATGAAACCATACAAAAGGTGAGACTCATACTTGTGTTCATATCATCATTTATTAAAGATGTATTAATGAGAGATTTAATAGTGGAGAAACAGTTAAACTAAACACAATCTCATGCTGGATCCTTTAAGAAAATAAGCTATACGAGGGCGACAGAGCTCAGCGTTCGAACAGCCCGGCTCCCGATTGACGAGTACATGGTGAAGAGACCAAACCCCAAAAACTTTCACTCCAAAATATTGGCCATCAACCAAGGTGATAACCTTTACATACACTCTTGAAAACAAAGGTGCTTCACGATGCCATAGAAGAACCTTTTTAGTCTAAATGGTTCCATAAAGAACCTTTAAAATCTGAAGAACCTCTCTGTTTCACAAAAGGTTTTTTGTGGCGAAAGAAGGTTCTTTAGATTACAAAATGGTAAGAAAGAGATGGTTCTTTAACAAACCTTTGACTGAATGGTTCTTTGTGGAACAAAAAATGGTTCTTCTTTGGCCTTTATTTTTAAGAGTGTACTGCAATCATTATCCTCCTCATCCTGTAATGAAATTGAATGTATAATTAGCATGTGCTGTTGTGTTTCAGTGTTTGAAATCCTGCTGACATTTCGGGAGACTAAAGATTGGACTAAAGCGCTTGCCGCTGGAATACCTCCAGGAAAAGGTTACATGGTGGCATCAGCAGCATCTACAGAAATAATAAACTCTCCAGAGGAGCTGTAGACACACACACAGAGAGTTTATAAGGCCTTGAACCTATAATAGTGTTATGAACTCATCTATATTAGATATCACGTTTCATTTATTTTGAAATGCTCAGGGAAAGCTTCTACACAAACGGTCAAAATACTGAGCTGATGGATATTTTGTCAGCATTATAGTCACTGGATAACACTGATATATACAGTATAATGTCTCTGCTGTCCTTTTATTACTGTATTAATGTTTTCAGTGTGACGAAGACATTACAAGTGATTACAGTAACAATTACTATATCGGTTTGTTAATCTCAGTCAAAAAAATTTGTTGTTCAACATCAAACATACAGGCCAGTTAGATTATTATTTATTTTTACTATATTATTTATTCTAATACATAACTGTATAAACATTAAATCAGGACTGTATCTTTGTAATTACCACTCTTGACTAAAAATGTGTTTTGGTTCAGCACTTGAGCATCAGCGCAACCTATCGGCTGATATTTATATCTGCACTATATATATATATTTTTTGAAACCATAACCAAAGCCTGTTGTAGATCATACTTATTTGAAAGAATAGGTCACCTAAAAAGTACATTTGCTGAAAAAGTCCCACCAGCAGGCCATCCAAGATATAGATGAGTTTGTTTGTTCATCAGAACAGATTTGGAGAAATGTAGCTTTACATCACTTGCTCACCAATGGATTCCTCTGCAGTGAATGGGTGCCGTCAGAATTAGAGTCCAAACAGCTGATTAAAAAATCAGAGTAATCCAAGTGACGCAAGTGACATAATCAGATTACTTTTTTCAAGTAACTAGTAATGTATTACTTTTTCATTTACAAGAAAATATCTTTTAAAAAAAAAGTCCCGCCAGTTACGTTGTTTTCCCATTTATTGACTGACAAATCTCCTGTCCCCATGTTGAGAGAAATCTGAAGTACAAAGGCATTGTGTGTGCTGTGTAAACATGATGTCACTGTAGTTGTAGTCTAAATATGAACATGCATTAATTAATCTCTCTTCAGTATTCATCAAAATGAATTAAAACAGTAAAATGCAAACTCGGAATATGATGCAAACCTGCACCAATTAAAAATGTTAAATAACACAGAAATCCTTTATGTATTTACTCTTTGTATGTATTTTATGTAATTAGTCTTTGCTGCTGACCTTTGATGATCCAGTTTAACCATACTAATAAGCAAAAATGACTTTACATAAACTAACATTTGTGCTTCATAGATTTTTTATTTTCATTTATTGTTTGCTGAAGAGTGTTGAACCTTTTTCTCCTACATTCTACTGTACAGATGTGGATTTACTTTCCCTCAGCCTGAGGCTTATTCTTTTTTTTTTTTTTTTTTTTCTTTTTTTTGGGGGGGAGTGAAAGAGCTTTTACATTTGCTAAAATTAAACTCTTTATATTAAAAACAAACAAGCAAGCCCTGGCCAGAATTTAAAAAGTAAAGCAAAAGTAATTAACGTAATTTTTTTTTTAGGGAGTAACGCAATATTGAAATGCATTAGTAGTTTTACCCAACACTGTTAAACACTGTTATATTCCTTTAAAATGTCATTCGTTTGAGATATACTGTGATTAAAAAATAGTACCCAAAATTTTTACGAATACAATATCCACCAATGAAAACTGTTGGTTTGCCACCTAAAAGGACTGTGTGCATTTAGAATTATTTTTATCTAATGGCGTGCTTTCTCATTTAGACATAAATTGAATGGATTGAAAACCACTGGTTTAGACTATTTAGACAAAAAGATTTATCTAAAAATCCAAGAGGATAATAGATCTGGTGAACCCATGAGCAAGTGTCTAATTGGTTTTAAACGACTTTATGTCAGTTTTATAATGTTAGTTTATTTTGTTTTAATTGAATCAATTTGAATACTTAGTTTGTATAATTGAAAAATCAGAGTGATATTTAATCTCTTCTAAATAATATTTATAATACATTTTATTTATAGGCGCCTTCTATAACACTCAAGGTCACCGTACAAAACAATCACAATAATTAATTAGGAGAGAATACAATAAAAACAATAAAATACGATATGATTGACATAGTTTGCCAATCTCTGCCTAACACACATAACATGCTACATGATAATTAAATACTTTTTTTCTTTATCTATATGCTTTATGTTATTAGGCTGAGTTTTTTATGCATTAACCCTTGTACGCTCCTCATTTGGGAGTCACACTCATGGTCTTCATGATCAAAAGTGACCAGACACTTTTTTTTTTTGACATTCTCAAAGAGTACTGTTTGTCAAGTTTAGATATTTCCTTGTTAGAAATAATGATATCAAGTTCTAGTTTTTGCATTATGATTATAGTCAATCCAGAACAGAATGTAAGAAAGAGAATGCAAGGAAGCAATTTGTTACCCATTTTTTGATTTAGAACTTAATTTAATAAATGCAGTTCAGTGTTGGGGGGTAACGCATTACAAGTAACACAAGTTACGTAATAATATTCATTTTTACTATTTACGCATTACTTTTCATTTGACAAGAAAATATCTAAATTACTTTTTCAAATAAGTAATGCCAGTTATAAACAGTTTTTGTAAATGCTTAACATACTAGGGCTGGGCGATTTGGCCTAAAATCAAAATCTCGATTAATTGAACATTTTAACCCGATTACGATTAATGAACGATTATTTTATTCATTAATAAAATTATATTTAATTATATTTAAATAATATTTATTTTTTTGCCCTCATAGTTCACTGACAAGTTTTGTACAGTAAATATGCGCACATATTACAAGTGAGAGATTTTTGAATGAAGGGTGCACACACTATCTACTATCTATGATTATTTATTGAACATCAGTGTTGAACAACTGAAATTAAAGCACACATTGCTTAAAATGAAAAGTCACATTTTTCTTAAATTAGTGAAAATAAATAACTTGCACTTTTGGAAACAAAATAAATTATTTATAAAATAATAATAAATATTTAAAGAAGAAAATAAGCAGTATCTCTTCTAAATAAAATTACTCTTGTATATCCTGTAAATACTTTTTACTGTATAAATACTGTTTAAGCTCTCCATCGACATGTCGGCGGAATAACGCAACGTAAAGGAGCGGGGTCACGTGACTCCACACGCAGTAGTGTTTTTAAAGGGAAAGTAATTGAAATAATTGACCTGGAAAAATTTGATCGATTAAAGGTTCTGAATGTCGATTTCGATTACTTTTCGATTAATTGCCCAGCCCTATAACATACAACTATATGCATTGCTTTCATATTCTGAAATCCTCTGCTTGCAAACTCCTTTTAGAAAGGCGACGAATATCCTCAGAATTTTAAGGTGAATGTATTATTACATTTACATTTAGACATTTAGCAGACGCTTTTACCTGAAGAGGACCTGGAAGCAATCAGAATCAACAAAAGAGCAATAACATGCAAGTGCTATGACAAGTCTCCTTTAGACACAGTCCACATAGCAATTTTTTTCATAGATAGATAGATAGATAGATATAATACAAAAGAAGAAAAAGCAAGCTAGTGCAAGCAAGCTTTTTTCCTTTTTTGTTAAGAAACAAGCAGTAGGTAAATGATTAAAGTATAAGTCTAAAAAAAATTATAAAGAATATAATTACAATAAAGGGTGCTAGAGTTAGAGGGTCAAATAATTACAATGTAATTTGATATTATAGTCATATCAACATTAATTATTGTTAACACACAGGGTATTTGGTCATTTACATTTATGTTTTTGAAAGAAAAAGTATTGGTATGGGTAATATTCGACCTGTATTTACTTAGTATTGGAGCAAAACCAATATTTACAATATGGCCCACTTCTAATTAGTAGGAGTTGGATTTCAGAACTCTCTAATTGAATTGTTACTTATAAAAACACACTTACAACGAGGTAAGACTAACACGAATACACACCTCAAACCTAACTAATGAATATTTAAATAGTAGTTATAAAATTAGATTAAATTATTCATGTTAACCTGAAATTTTCACTAATTTTTTTTTTCTTTCTTTCACATTTGCAATAATGAACCACTCTGATTATGCACTCTTCCTCATAGATTCTGCAAGAATCAATGAACGTTCATCAATGATAACTCTCCGTGAAAGATTCACAGAATGTCATCCGATTCACGCTCAGAAGAGTACATTATCACTCATCATCGTGGTTTGGGAGACGTAACTCTTTAGAAACACATTTCAAGTTAGAAACTATAGAAATGATCCCTGAAAGTATAGTCTTAACTTCACAATGCGCTCGGCGGGAACCGCATCAGAGAGAACAGCAGACTCGAGGACGGTAGTGAACGATGACGTCACAGAGGGACTTTTAAACCGATGATAAAAACAACGTGCAAAACTTCTCGTTTTAGGAGCCCGAATCAATATAAAAACAGCAGGAGTATATCCTATACGTAAAGACTTAACACATTACATGAGATTGAACTGATTGAACTGATTTAGATAAGTTAAACGTGGCTTCAGTGTTGTCTGATGAAGCAGCGGTGACTTAAACTAAAAGTGTTGAATTCCATCAAGTCATATATTTTTGTGACAATACATTCATTACTATATGTTTAAGCACTTTGTATTTAAATTAAAGGTTATTTTGTTTAATAAAGTACGTAAAATATAAAACTTAAGTTGTAGTTAAAGCCATTACCCACAATCCTCCTCTGTGCCAACTTTCCTTTTCATTCTGAGCTGGCTTTATTTGTCATGTGTGTTTAACTAAACACGTTTAAGGTTCATAAAAAATACATTTGAAAATTGCAATACATAGTATATCTGAGCTGTAGAAGAAACAATATATAAGTTATACATATGTTGGTGCTTCAGAAAACTAAGTCCTGTCATGCAACTCGACTTCAATCATCGTTCCGTGATGGAAATCAACCTGCAGTTATATATTTCAACCACTAGGTGAACTAGACTTCCATTAGTCTGCTGTATGAATCATATCTAGAGGATAGCACACATGCATATTACACGTGCGATATCTAACATATGGCAGAAAAGATCAGTAAATAAAATAAAATAATGAAAAATGAAAAAAAAAATATTGAAAATGTTATAAATATAAAATAATGTTTTTTTGTTTTAATATACTTTAAAATATAATTTATTCCTGTGATGCAAAGCTGAATTTTCATCAGCTATTACTGCAGTCTTCAGTGTCGCATGATCCTTCAGAAATCATTCTAATATGCTGATTTATTATTGGAATTTTCAATGTTGGAAACAGCTGTGCTGCCAAATATTATTATTTTTTTGAACCTGTGATTATTTTTTCTTTTTTTTTTTTAGGATTCTTTGAAGTTAAAAACAATAACAAGTCCTTTCCTAAAAAGAACAGCATTTATTCAAAATATAAATCATTTCTATTCACTTTTTATTAATTAAACACATCCTTAGTGATTAAAAGTGGTGAATTTATTTTTAAAAAAGAAAATAAAAATTTAGGTTTGAACAGTAGTGTATAGAAAACCTTTTTATGTTAAATAAATGCTTTTCTTTTTAACCTTTTATCACTTTGAAGTAGCACAAGTTCCAAAAAATATTAAGCAGCACAACTGTTTGCAACTTTGATAATAAATCAGTATATTAGAATGATTTCTGAAGGATTATGTGACACTGAAGACTGATGCTAAAAATTCAGCTTTGTATCACAGGAATAAATTACATTTTAAAATATATTCACATAGAAAACAGTTATTTTAAATTTAAATAATATTTCACAATATTACAGTTTTTTTTCTGTATTTTTGATCAAATACATGCAGCCTTTATATGCATAAGAAATATCTTTAAAAAAACATTAAAAATGGACTGATCCCAAACTTTTTGAGCGGCAGTAGTATATAGTATGCTAGTATGCAAATAATACTTAAAGTATTATCTTTAGAATTTATATATACACAAAGTTTTAAAATATAATTTTAAGTTCTGGATGTTCTAAATATACCTAAATATTTTGGCCAGGAATACTTAAACATGTTGCATTTCCAGGGATCAAAATCTAAACGTGAGTCTTCACCACAAAACCTGTCATGAGGGTAAATTTTAAAATTGAAATTTTGAATTGTATACATCATCTGAAGCTGAATAAACAAGCTTTCCATCGATGTATGGTTTGTTAGGATAGGACAATATTTGGCCGGGATACAACCATGAAACATCACAACTTGAAAAATCTGTAATCTAAGGATGCAAAATAAATAAATAAATAAACTAAATTGAGAAAATCACCTTTAAAGTTGTCCAACTAAAGTTCTTAGCAATGCATATTACTAATCAAAAATTAAGTTTTAATATATTTACAGTAGAAAATTAACAAAATATCTTCACGGAACATAATCTGATTTTTGCCATATAAGAAAAAATCAATAATTTTGACCCATACAATGTATTGTTGGCAATTGCTACTTAAGACTTAAGGTTTTGTGGTCCAGGGTAACAAATGGGATCTAAATGTCAAATGTCTGATTTAATCTTTTAATAAATAGAGAGCAGGATCATGTTTGCATGATGGTAGTTATTATAATCAGGGATTTGAGGAGTTATGAGACAGCTGATAGATATATAAAGTGTGACTTTTGGTAACAAGCTCTGATGCCCATATGTTTTACATTTAATGGCAGACAGACTGAGACAGCTATATGATGGAAATATGAAGTCCTTATGAATTGCAGCAGACTAAACGCAGCTTAAACGTTTAAACAGGTAAACGATACGTTTATTCTGTGCAGCTCAGGCTTTATATTGAATGCAGCATCTCTCTCTCTCTCTCTCTCTCTCTCTCTCTCTCTCTCTCTCTCTCTCACTCACTCACTCAAACACACAAGCACATGCTGCATTTGCCTTGAGAATGAGCCTTTAAGAGCATCGACCCAGTCAGTCAGTCTCTGTCTGTCTTGGTCTGGAGAAATACTCAAGACCGCATACTTTTTCAGAGAAACCGGATTCGCCATCGTGGAGCTTTGAACACTTTGGATAACAGCTTTTAAAGAGAAAACCTACCAAATTCATGACATTTCTGCATTGAATCGCTGTTATATTCAATACAGTGAGGAATTTAATGCTCGGATGGGATCTATTGGCTTCAACGAGGGCGATGTGCTAATTTATTAATAACGACGAAACAGTTTGTTATAAGTATGAGGCATAAATAATGTTTAATAATTGCTCGGATGGAAGATCTTTTCAGTCTTTCTCTAATAACTTGGAGGATTTTGATTCTATACGGAGTGTGCTTCTTTACAGGTTAGTAGGAGTAGTTTATTTGATCAAATACTGAGTGTTTTTTGTTTGTTGATTTCTCAGCAGCTTTTTCTCGCATGCCGAAGGGGATTTAAAGACCGCGTGCGGTTTTTGGGGGCCACTCGAGTGCAAACATATTAAATGTTTAATATAATAAATAAATAATAACGGATTGAAACCGAACTTTCTATTAGTTTAAGTCGATAATTTATTTAGAAGCGTTAGATGTCATTTTAAACGTGTTATATATTTTAAAACTCTAATAATGTTTATTATTTCAGTCGCATTTATTTATTTAATTTTACTAAAAAATACACTATTAAACGATTCTGTTGCTGTCGTTTCTCTTAATGCGTAACAGTTAGCGTAAGTACTTTCCACGCTGGTCAACAAAAGCTTCCGTGTTGCTATAGAAACGACTCGACTCTACCAATCGCTATTTGAGAAACGCGTCACGTGGCCTGTGGGTGATACCCGTATGCGGATAACATGGCAAGACGCGGTTGTCGTTCAGAAGAAGAAAACATATCTAAATGGACACAAGTGTAGTTTACTGAGGAGAAAAATGTGCTGATGGCTTCTAGACATTTTAAAGATGGAAACGAGACGGGTTTTGAGTCCGACAAACGCGGAAATATGGAGGACGAAGGAGGGAGCGAAACTGATTCTGATGCATCAAGTTACAGTTACTCAGACTCAGATTACTCCGAGTAAGAAACATCCACAAAATCATAAAATTAGAATTAGTAATAACTTGATTGCTAATTAGATATCTTCATGATGCATGCTTCAATATAAAACTTTCGTTTTGTTATTTACATATTCTGCATTCATATACAGTGTGTATGTAAACATACACCGGTATATCATAGTATACTTCAGCTGTATTAATATAGATGTAGTAATATAGAAAGTCAAGTGGTGTCTTCTGACCCACGTTTAGAAAGAGAGGCTTGTTAAAAGGGGAAATCGACTTCTCTGTCCATTCTCTGCCCTCTCTCATTTTTAAGGGGATTTTCTGTTTCCAATTTGGAAAGTCAGCCATCATAAATAATTATATGCTATTCACCATCTTTAGTGAATTTATGGACGTGGTTGCCAAGAGCTAACCACCAGAGTAGTGTGGCTTAATTTAGAAATGGAGAAGAAAACATAATGTCTGGCTGAGTTTTTCTGGAATGAAGAAGAGGGTTCGGGTTTCAAAGCTTTAGGATGTGTGGCTTTCCCTGCAGCATTCTGACTCATTGCTTATGCAGTGTTTAGTTTGCGTTTCAAGACACTAATGCTTCCTTATTGGTGCTGAAATGTAGTCTGGTGCTCAAAGTGAAAGACTGCAGTATTTTCATACACGTAGAAATGACAAATGTCGTCTTATCCAGAACAGTTTGTGTACTATATCTTAATCTACTTCAAATTTAAACATTTTCTATATATATATATTTTTTGTATTATTATAATATGTCTACATGCAGTTTGAGCTTTTATTAATTCAGAAACTACATAGAATATTTTAATTAATATTTTTTATTAAATGACAGCCCTCTACTCATGTAAAATGAGACCCTGGACCACAAAAGGAGGAATAGGTGTTTTTTGAGGGAAATCTGAAAGCTGAATAAATACATTTTCATTGGTATATGGTTTGTTAGAGTAGGACAATATTTAGCTGAAATGTTACTTTGAAAATCTGGAATCTGATGCCAAAAAAAAAAAAAATCTGAATATTGATGCATATTAGCTTAGCGATACATATTACTAAACAAAAATTTAGTTTTGATATATTTGCAGTAGGAAATTTACAAAATATCTTAATGGAACATGATTTTTACATAATATACTCATTATTTTTAGCACAAAATGAAAAATTTACCATTTTGACCCATATAATGTATTGTTGGTTATTTCTACAAATATACCCATGCTACTTATGACTGTTTTTTTTTGGTCCAGGCGAACATATATGCTTTTAATCTAAATTTGACCCTAAAATTATGATGTTGAAAAGTTCATGTCTAGTGCTGTTAACAAAAACTAAAATAATATTAATAAACAACATGTTCAATAATTGAAATAAGGCCAATAAATGAAATGATGCCTTGGAAACTAACAGAAATAAAATAAAATAAATAGAAATGTTTAAAAAACTAATAAAATCACTTAAGCACATAACAAAAGATGACTAAAACTTAAAAATTTAAATGAAAACAAAATCTTAAATAAATTCAAAATATTAAACTCTACTCTAATGAAACAATTTTTTAAGTAGAATGAAACACTGACCTGGTATTTTCTGACATTTAAGCATCTTGGGCAAATTCAGGTAGTTTACCATAAAAATCTGATGATTTTTAACATTTATGACTGATGTAGCACCACTATGGTTGAATTTCCATGGAATGTTTTTGTGCTTGTTTAGAATCATCTATTGCATATGCTCAATCGGTTTCATTAAGTTTTGAGCTTTCATTTAGGATTTATAGACTTTTCATTATGATTGGCCACGTCCCTTTAAAAATACCCTATTGTTGCTTACTTCAATAAGCTAAGTTCAATATTTTTTGGATAATTATGGATCTAGAGGGTCCGGAGAATTGTATTTCAGTGGTTTTGTTGAGATTGAGCGAACTAGTTTGCCTAGGACTAGTTAGCAAAAGTAGCCTTTTTAAAAAATCTTGAATATTTATTGAACAATTTAAATGGCAGCAGTGGTCCAAGAGGCAAAGTTGTTCAGAATGAGGAGATCTAGCATATGATATGCAGATCTGGAATTTGAGGTCAGTTACTGTTGAAATATTGTGTTTTTTAAAGTCTTTTTAGCTGTTAAAATTCCACCTGTGGTCCAATCTCCATGAAAATTTGCATGCTTGTTTAGACACCTGTCGCATGTGCTCACCAGGTTTCGTGAAGTTTTGAGTTTTCCTTTAGGCTTTATAGGATTTTGGGTACATTTAAACAGGCCCCTTTTATAATCGCCCCCGTTATAGCTGTCCAAAAGGTAAATTTTAACATTTATTTGATAATTATTGACCTAGAGTATCCAGAGAATTGTACTACAATCGTCTTAACCAGAACCTAAACCTAAATCAAAAAATTACTCTGAGTAATAGTACATAATAAATAATACTAAAATCAAATGTGCAGTCAATTTCTGTAGTCGGCTTACAAAATTGATTGAGTTGGGTTAGTTTTAATTAATCCAAAATGTGATATAGTGTAGATTTTAGCACAATAAGCTGGGCTGACTCCGAAAAGTTAGTTCTGTGAATAATGACCTTCAGACATTTCAAGTGTCCAAATCGCTTGCTCTAATGTACTCTATGTTTTGTGGCACAGTGACCTGGAGCCAGAATGGCTGGATGACGTCCAGAAGAATGGTGAACTCTTTTATCTGGAGCTGAGTGAGGGAGAGGAAGAAGCTCTGCTGGCCCAAGTCTCTGCCAATCAGTCCGCTGCCACCAATCACGTCCGCTTCAGTGAAAAGGAGGCTGAAGTTATCACAGACAATGGCAAAAAGAAAGCAGCCTCTGGCAGCAAATCAGAAGCAAAGCTCAAGAAGTTCACCAAGATCCTGAGGCGAAAGCGGCGGCCGTCTCAAAGAAAAGCCACTGATGGAAAAGACGCAGGGTCTTCCCAGCGTCCTCCTTCTATCTTGAAGAATCAAGCGGGCCAGCGGCCTGGAGTTGTGGTCCAGCAGCAGCGTCTGAAGGACGTGTGCGTCTATCTGAACCCCAAACGGCTCGGTAGTGCCTCGCCTCCATCTCCTGAGAGAGGCGGTTTGTTAGAGGCCTTGCTGGGTGTCGTTCACCGTCCAGGAGGAAATACAGGGAAAAGAGGGGGGAAACTCATCATCCATGGTCTTGTCCCACACAGTCCTGCTAGCAAGTGTGCAGAAATCCTTATCGGTAAGCACAGCTAGACAAGGAGTGGATTAGTTTTGGAATGTCACTAGTATTTTTAGTTACAGTCTTACGCTACTGTCTAAGTTTGGGTTTGGTTTTTGAATAAGCCTCTTCTGCTCACCATGGCTGCATTTATTTGATCAGAAAAATGTTAAAAAAATGTTATTCAATTTAAAGTGGCAATTATTGGGGTCTAAGCACCAATAGTTCAAGTAGACAAATAGGTAATACAACTGATATATGTCTTTACAAATAATATGTGACCCAGGACCACAAAAACAGTAATAAGGGTCATTTTTTGAAACTGAGATCTTTACATCATCTGAAAGCTGAATAAATAATTTGAAAATCTACAAAAAAAATCTAAATATTGAGAAAATCCACTTTAAGGTTGTCTAAATGATGTTTTAAGCAATGCATATTACTAATCCAAAATTTGTATATATCTACAGTAGGACATTTACAAAATATCTTCATGGAACATGATCTTTACTTAATATCCTAATGATTTTTGGCATAAAAGAAAAATGTATCATTTCGACCCATACAATGTATTTTTGGCCAAATATACCCGTGCTAGTAGGAAAAGTTCAGGCAGTTTCAGCTTCATGGATAAAACAGTTGTGGAGTTGTAGTGGTTTTTCTTAGAGATGGGAAAAAATAAAGCATTCTGACACTTGGAATCAATTGAACCAATTGCTTCTCAAAATGATTCATTGTTTCGAAATGCTCAAATATGGAGTTACTTTTGTTGGTCAAAACTGTGCAAATGCAACAAAAACGTAGGCCAAACATGCTTTAACTACTACAATTCCTTTATTATACACATGTGTCATTAAAAAAACATCTACAGATTTATAAAATTATCCAAGATTGGGTAAAAACCATAAAAACTGGTTCATGGGTTTACTGAAATCACCCCTAGTGGCGAACCAATTAAACTTTGAAACATTTCGAAAAGGTGACAACATGAAGCCAATTTTACTGAAATCATGTGACTTTCAAAGTTTGATATGCACTCTGAAACAAATGATTCTGAATAGTTTTGAAGCATCATAAAGCACTGTTTTAAAAGCACCCATCACTAGTTTTTCGTTTTTTGCGCCCCCTATTGGTGAAATTGGACCAAATTTGGTGTGCGTCACCAGAATGCCCTGTTGTTCGCCTATTTCAAGTTTCGTTACGTTAGGACATTACTTGTAGCAGATACGCACCAATTTGTACAAATGGGTGTCGCTCAGACCAATTCGTTAAATGAGTAGTTCACTTCCAGAATACAAATTTCCAAAAGATTTACTCACCTCCATGTCATTTAAGATGGTCCTGAGTTTCTTTCTTTAGTAAAAAAAAAATAATTAAGTTTTTTGAGGAAAACATTCCAGGATTTTCCCTGTATAGTGGACTTCAATGGGAGCCAACGGGATAATTTCAGTGCAGCTTCAAAGGGCTCTATACAATCCCAGCCAGAGAATAAAGGTGTTATCTAGTGAAACAATCAGTTGTTTTCTAAATAAAAATAAACATTTATATACTTTTCAACCACAAATGCTCGTCCGCAACCTCATGTATTACGTAATCATGTTGGAAAGTCCACACGGTTAGTTCTTCATCTGTGTACTTTGGTTCAAAAAGGTAGAGTAAGGCGAAAAATTGCGTTAAGTCAAGCTAAGTGCAAGACGATCATTTGTGGTTAAAATATAAATTTGACCCTTTTTTTTAGAAAATGACTGATTGTTTTGCTAGATAAGACCCTTATTCCTTGACTGTGATTGTGTAGAACCCTTCGAAACTGCATGGAAACTGCGGTTTGGACCTTCAACCCGTTGACTCTTATTGAAGAAAAATCCTTGAATGTTTTCCTCAAAACCCTTCATTTCTTTGCAACCGTAGAAAGAAAGACATGAATCTTCTTAGATGACATTGCTTATTTGAAGCGACTTGCTTGCATTCGAAACACCTGGTGAGTTTTTCACAGGCAAGCGGCACAGATTTTCTTCTGGTTAAAGTAATTAAGCTGTTAAGTCAAGTTGGAGCTTAGTGTTGTGGTTGGTTTTACTCAAACTCTCTCTCACAACTGCCTGTTAAACACTCTAGTTTTATGTTCCCAGCACATTTGGTAATGAAATCATATGATTGGAAGCTGTTTTTTCAATCGTGCTGTGTATTTACAGTGAATGTTTTTCTGTTGATGTCCTAAAACGACATTCAAGGGGAACCCGCAGTCGTTTTCTACCCGAGACAGACCAAAGAAATTCCAAACGGGTTACACCACCCCGAAAACTCTTTCCCCAGCAGCTTTTTACGATTGTTTCTCAAACGCCCGTCCATACTAAAGCAATTAGACCGTTTATCTGAAATAACTGAGGGAAATCTTTGTATGCCACAAAGGGAAGAGTGTGTAAATCTACTGAAGGCAGGTGGAGGTGCTGTTTGAAGTGCATTGTTTTATCTGGTGATAGAGATATCATTTACCTAAGCTGTTTGCACACTGGAAGATCAGGCGAAATGTTGCAGATGCTCATTTTTTCATGTTCTCTCTAGGTGATGCCCTGGTTGCTGTGGACGATGTGGACGTTACTTCAGAAAACATTGAGAGGGTTTTGTCCTGTATACCGGGCCCCACACAGGTATGTGTGTTTTTGTGCCTTTAAATCTAAATGCTTGAAATGGAAACAGAGCCAAAGTTCTTTTTGAAGTTCGAACAGTGAACAAATGTTCACCCACAGCAGTCAAATAATTCAACCCTGAGGTAAATATAAGGATGAAAGCTGAGAAAAAACTAAATCTCAGATGCTTTTCACCACTTGTAAGACAAACGCTCAGTTTTCCTGCCCACAGACCTCCCGTAAACTCACGAGTGCTGAGGGCACATCAGGTCGACTCTATGTTTGGGCAACTGAGGTCTGTTTTTAAGGGATTAATTTGACTTAACTGGCTTGAAATGAGTTTTTTTAACAAGACATAATCTTTTCAGATGAGCACTTTCTAAAATTGCTTTTGGTTTCTGGTTGGTGCCTCTCGGGCTTGCCTCTTGGGTTTTATTCTTTTCCCGAAAACCTTCCAGACTAACAATACTTTTTATGTTAACAAATTGTTAAGAGTTAAACCTAATTTGGTAAAATGTGCTTACTGAAATATTGGCGTAATCTTGTCATAAACAAGACAAATGGACTGTCGATGTGCATTAAGCTTTGATGGTTTCCTGATGTCGTAAGCTGCCGCTGAGCTCTTTGGGTTGGTGAAGCTGTTGCTTGTTGCAAAATGTTGGTGAAGCCATGCAGTTTTCAACTGCATTTTCTGTTTATGGCCAAAATAGTGATTGATTTCAACCCAAAACACTTCATCTAAACCCCAAACCCAGAAGCTGTGTGAAGTCTTAATGCATGTTGCAAATGAGCTCTAACTCAGCTCAACTGGTGTTTGAAAATAAGAGTATTTAAACTTAAAACAGTTGTGAACAACCATATTTTTAAAAAGGCACGTTTAAAACATTAGTGATCTGAACCACAACTATTAAACTTTGGCACACAACTTATTCCCTAACATTCATCCTACGTCATGAATGAGAGATGTGCTGCTACGTTTCTATAAACAATGAGTTTTAATATTTTTTCCCTAAACCATAGAGATAAGAATATCATGGAGACTCTAACCAGTAAACAACCACCCTTTTTTCACTCCTTTATTTAGCAAGGATGCATTAGGTTGATCAAAAGTGACTTTAAAGGCGTGTTTAATGTAACAAAAGATATCTATTTTAAATGAATGTTGTTTTGAACTGTACATTCATCAAAGAATCCTTAAGTTTTCTACAAAAAAACTATGACGTACAAAAACTGTTTTCAAAATTGTTTTGAGCAGCAAACTAGTATATTAGAATGATTTCGGTAGGATAATGTGACGCTGAAGACTGGAGTAATGATGCTAAAAATTCAGCTTTGATCACAGAAATAAATTACATTCTACAATATTTTTAAAAACAAAACAGTTATTTTAAATTATAATATTATTTCAGAATATTTTTTTACAGTATTTTTGATCAAATAAATGCAGACTTGTGAGCATAAAAACCTCTTAAAAAAAGGTTAAAGATGCTGTAAAAAGACATCTTTATATCTGATATAGTGTTGTAGGAAGTATTTTAAGCAATTTTTACAAGACCAAAAGTCCAAGAAGACTTATTTTTGCAGTACAATCTTAAAAACAATGCATAGAAGAAACATTTTCAGTTTTTCAAAGAACCTTTCAGTAAATAAATCTTAAAAAGAACCATTTTATAGTGTAAAAAGCATTTAAATAATCCCGATAACCTTTTTCTGTTATAAAGAACCTTTTGTTCACTGGAAAGTTTGTTCGATGAGAATAAAGAAGCATTTTAAGATTGTGTAGCATCATGGGGGTTTCTCACAAGCAAGCATCACTCTCAGTTCAGTCAAAGGCTGATGTTCTGCAGCCGTGTTTTTCTATAACTATAGCTAGACGCCGCTTCTTTCTGAGAATGCTTTCTAGCTGATCACTTCTCAAGCTGGTTTTGTTCACTCAGTCGCCTGAAAGAGGACGGAATGTTGAAATTACAGAGTCGCGTCACCCCGGTAGCGACGGCGGTTATGGTAACGCTTGTTTTTGTAGGCCACAGGAAAAGAGCCATTATCCTGCGGAGAAGAGAGAGGGAGAAAGTGATTAAAGGACGAGAACCGATAGCAAATTACACCGTAGGACAAAAAAGGACAGACGAGGCTATTATGATATTAGGGTAGACGAACTGTGCTCTCGTGAGGTTTCCACAGACTTGCCAAGATTTTAAAATGAGCTTCGTTTTCGGCTGACGATTTATGAAATTATAAGGTAGGAGTTGCGTGATTGGTAACTTTCAATGTCAAGACTGAACTTAAGAATTACTAAACCACAGGAACAAACCCATTGTGTCCACTGGCGGCAGCCTTTCTTTGGACACTGACACCGATGTTCAGTTTTTTTGAACTTTCTATTTATTAAATAATCCTAAAGAAAATTTACCACAGTTTCTACAGAAATATGAAGCAGCACAACTGTTTTCAACATTGATGATAATCATAAACGTGTCCTAAGCAGCAAATCCGCATATTAGAATGATTTCTGAAGGATCACATGACTCTGAAGACTAAAGTAATGATGCCAGAAACTCAACTTTGGTCCCTTGAGTAAATTATATTTTAATATAGATTCACATAAAACGATTGTTATTTTAAATTGTAATAATATTTCACAATTTTACAGTTTTCTTCTACACACCGTAAAAACGTTACAGTTCAGTTACTGCCTTATACTTAATCGAACTATACAAGCTTTTTAAACTTAAAGGCCCGGTTTCACAGACAGGACTTAGACTAAGCCAGGATTAGGCCATAGTTCAATTAGGACATTTAAGTCATTTTTATAAACATGCTTGGAAAAAAACATTACAGGTGTGCATCTTGAGACAAAACAACGGCACTGATACATTTTAAGATCAATCAGTGCAATTTTGTTTCAGTTAAAACAGCTCAGACTTACATTTTAGTCTAGGACTAGGCTTAAGCCTTGTCTGTGAAACCGGGGGAAAGTATATTAAACTGACTTATAAAATCATGTTGAATCTCGTAACTTAAAAATGAAGTTGAAATCGGTTAAATTTCATTTTATGACTACCAGGAATTTTTTTTTTTTTTTGAGGTTTTAGTATTTTTCATGTCATTGCATTGTTTAGACTCTAAACTTTAGAGTATAAGAACAAAATTGAAAAATACAATTTTTGAAAAATTATATTTTAATTCATATGTTATGCTACGTCCCCTGTAGAGGAAAGCCCTGTAGAGGAAACCAGGACTATAAACATATTTATAGAATAGACATAAAAAGGCAAAAACAGTGCTATTTTTGTTTTAATCACAAATCAATTTTAATTTTTCATACAAAACTTTATATAAATTGACTTACAGTAATAAGTTAGATTTTAAAATCTATAAAAAAAAAACTAATTTTAAATTGTAATAATATTTCACAATATTATGTTTTTACTGTATGTTTTAATCAAATATATGCAGACATGCAGAAATGCAGTCAAAATACAGAATTTGTGCTTTTACGACCGAAACATGGGGTGTTTTGTCAAAATAAATTATATTGAATAATCAAGTAAGATGTTATGATAGTGTTTGGGTTAATATATATTCAAACTAATGAATTCTTAAGTTTGAAATCAGTATGATCAACGTTTTGCCTTAAACAAAGTAAAATTAAATTCAAAATACAACAAATCTCACAAATCACATTTGAAATGTTGTTAAAAATTGCAATTTGTTATGGATTTACCTCTGAAAAAAATGTAATAAAATTGTACAAAATAATTATTTATAATGTAGATCTAAGCAAAATCTTAATAGGTCAACATAACCCTTTTTATTAAAAAAAAGTTTCAGAACCTTCTGAGAATACAATATGAGAATTAACTGTACAATTACTAGAAATGTGTACCTTGGATATTATACATACAGCATTTAATAATATAATAATAGTATAATATACATACAACATTTAATATTTGTGACCCTGGACCACAAAACCAGTCTTAAGTCGCTGGGGTATGTTTGTAGCAATAGCCAAAAATACATTAGTATGGGTCAAAATTATTGATTTTTCTTTTATGCCAAAAATCATTAGGAAATTAAGTAAAGATCATGTTCCATGAAGATTTTTTGTAAAATTCCTACTGTAAATATATCAAAATGTAATTTTTGATTTGTAAAATGCATTGTTAAGAACCTAATTTGGACAACTTTAAAGGTGATTTTCTCAGTATTTAGATTTTTTTTTCCACCCTCAGATTCCAGATTTTCAAATAGATGTGTATCGGTCAAATATTGTCCTATTCTAACAAACCATACATCAATAGAAAGCTTATTTATTGAACTTTCATGTGATGTATAAATCTCAGTTTTGTAAAATTTAACCTTATGACTGGTTTTGTGGTCCACGGTCACATTTATCTGACATTTAACATTTAATCTCCAAAGTGTCAGCCAGTCAAGCTGAACCTCCTGGTTTTGGCCCTAATGCATGATGACATCATATCTACATTTACATCGATTCATTTAGCAGACGCTTTTATCCAAACGGCCTTACAAATGAGATCTGTGATGTGAATGTGAGGTCGCTGTGGAAGCCGCAGTCCTCCACACGCTCTAATAACAGGCTGCTGTGGTTTTCCCGCTCGTTGTCCTCGAGCTCAGCGCTGCAGGCCAGCTGTTTGCGGTCAGCAGACATTCATGTGTGCTCGGCTCTGCATGTTAAACAGCCGCGTGGGAGTGAATACGCCGCTTTCTCTGAGCCGCTGCTCTCATTGATCTCTGAGTGACTGCTTTTATGATCTGTGCAATCTTAGAAAGTTAAGATTTGTTTTTAGCAGCAGTATGTGGCTGACTTTGGAGCTACATGTGTACGTTAAATCATAAGGCATATGTGTGATTTGAACGTTTCGGGTCTTCTGCTCACCAAGGCTGCTTTGATTAAAAATACAGTAAAATCAGTAATATTATGTAGAATATTATTAAAATTTAAAAGCACTGTTTTCTATTTGAATATATTTTAAAATGTAATTTATTCATGTGATGCAAAGCTGAATTTATTCCGGTCTTCAGTGTCACATGATCCTTCAGAATTCATTCTAATATGCTGATTTGCTGTTGAAAACTATTTGAAATAGAAATCTTTTCTAACATTATAAATGTCTTTGCTGTCACTTTTGATGACATTAATGCATCCTTACTGAATGAAAGTAGCACTTCCTTCAATATACACTACTATTTAAACGTTTGGGGTTTAAAATCATTGACATTATATATATAGGCTATTATAGATAATATAAAGGACAGCCAGGACATTATCTATACATTTTATGGACAATTGGACATTATATGATACATATGTACAGTGCCCTCCACTAATATTGGCACCTTTAGTAAATATGAGCAAAGGGGACTGTGAAAATAAATCTGCATTGTTTATCCTTCAGATCTTTCATTTGAAAAATTCACAAAATTCTAACCTTTCATTGAAGTAAAACGATGGAAAATGGGGGGGATTTCTCATTATGTTCACGTTGGCCACAATTATTGGCACCCCTAAAAATTTGTCTAAGTGAAATATCTCTAAAGTATATTCCCATTAATATTACTTTTTTTTGGCACACCAGGGTAGCTAGGAGTATAAAATTCATTCTAATATGCTGATTTGCATATTGAAATAGAAATCTTTTCTAACATTATAAATGTCTTTGCTGTCACTTTGGATTACATCCATGTTGAATATAAGTAGTAATTTCTTCTAACCTACTCTACTGTTTAAATGTTTGGGTTTTAAAGTCAGTGATACAATTGGATGCGGTATTTAGGTCCAAAACATGTTCTCTTGCTTTTATGCCATCAAAATAACTTTGCTTGCAGAAAATCAGATATAGACAGTTCAGATTTGGAGAATTAGCGTAGTATTACTGCGAAAGCTGTTTATGTTTCTGAATTACTGAAACAACCTTTGGTAGAGCACAGTGAGAGTCTCTTTTCACACAACCGCATCTCTTTAGCCTTTCTGAGGTTATTTACATCAGTTAAGCTTTGTTAGTCTGTTGGACCAAAAATATAATTTATACTTATTGATGCCAAGAAATACAAATCTGGCTTTAATAACCGTTAATTTACAGCTGTGCTCAACATTTTTCCTAATTTTAAGTTTAATTAGCTTGACCTTGGTACCGAGAGAAAAATATGTTGTTTCTGATCATGTCCAGTCTGTTCATACTGAAATGAACAAGGAATAAGAAATTGTACAAAATTGATGTTTTGGTTATTTATTTGATAATAATAGAAAATTTCTGCCAGGACATAATCATTGTAGTACAGTAAAAAATTTGAATAGATTCCTAAATTATATTATATTAATTAAATTATATATATATATGATTGCTAAATAAATAATAATATTGTTATAAAATTAAAATATTGTAAAAAAAAATAATTTACCTAATGTCCCGTAAACATTTTGATTTACAATATAATATTTTTATATTTATATTTTCACTTTATTATTTATAACTATGACGTTATTATATAGATATAGTTATAGATATAGATGTTTTAAATTAATAATTTAATTGTTACATTAGTTGTTTATAATTATTATACATTATTATAAATATACATTATAAATATAATGTAATGCAGAAAAATATATTGTAAAAATATAGCAATGTTGATTACATTTTTTGGAGTAGTTATTTAATTATTTAATTTAAATAAATATTATGCCTAAGTTCTGTCGTAAAATATTTGGATTAAAACAATATCACCACAATAAATCAAAAAAATTATTATACATGTTATATACATATTATCTACTGTAAAATTCTATTAATTATTAAATATGTATGTAAGTTTATATATATATATATATATATATATATAATATATAATATTATAAAATAATATATTGTTAAATAAAATTTTATATTAATGGCACTTTTTTAGATCATGTATTTAATTAATTTAATTATATATTTAGTTTAATTTCTGCTGTTAAATTTTTGGATTGAAATAAATATTACCCCAAATAATAATAAAAAAACCCATTATATACATATTTATTATTGTAAAAAATAATTAATGCTCAATAATGTAATATAATTTAAATATATTAATTTATTTGACATTTGTGACCCTGAAACACAAAACCAGTCAATAAGTATCACAGCTATATTCATAGCAATAGCCAAAGATACATTGTATGGGTCAAAATGATTAATTTGTCTTTTATGCCAAAAATAGGATATTAAGTAAAGATCATGTTCCATTTAAGATATTTTGTAAATTTCCTACCGTAAATATATCAAAACTTAATTTTTGATTAGTAATATGCATTGCTAAGAACTTTAAAGACGATTTTCTCAATATTTAGATTTTTTTTGCACCCTCAGATTCTAGATTTTCAAATAGTTGTGTCTCAGCCAATTCTGTCCTATCCTGACAAACCATACATCAATGGAAAGCTTATTTATTCAGCTTTTAGATGATTTTTTAAATCCCATTAAAAATGACTCTTATGACTGGTTTTGTTGTCTAGGGTTACATTTCATTTCACCCTAAAACAAAACAAAATGCTTTTTAGTCCATTCAGAATAAATATGGAACATTTCTTAATGTGTCAAAGTACTCTTAGCCCTATTTTTATAGATTTTCTTAAAAGCTTGATATCCTTTTTAAGTGTTGATATTCTCACAGTATTTATTTGAGGTTGTGTGTCTGTTTCTCAGGTGAGGTTAACTCTGGAGACGGTGTGTCCCGTCGGTCCGGACTCGAGAGCGAAAGCGGCTCCTGCGGTCAGTCAGCTGGTGAGGCTCCTGTGGGGCGAGGACACGGTCGAACTCCAGATGTCCATCGCACACGTCCCACACATAGTCATGTACCTCTCGCTCAAACTGGACTCGGATTCTCCGCAGGACGAGGTCAGTCTCTTCAAAAATGTCTCCTAATTGATTGTATTACAGAAATCATTTTCAGCTTGTGAGAACTGGGCAAAGCTAAAGCAGCTGTGTGTGGATTTTTTCAGCGCTTAATCCATTAACATGATTTCACCATCCAAAAGAGTTTCCCACATTAATCAGTCCCGAGCTGCCAGGATTGAGCATGAATGGCTCTGCTGTGCCGCTGACGCTCGGCTCACGTTTATAGCGCCATCAGGGTGACGCGAGGAAACGGGAGAAGAGTGCGAGACGTTTGCTGCGTCTGGTTGAATAATTCATAGCCAGATTCCGCGTTCTCATCAGAGAGGGAAAAAAATGCTTGGCAGGGCTTTGGAAAAGTTTTCTTTTTAAAGACTTGAATGGCTCAATTCATAAAGACAAGCAAAATGTAAATTAGTTGTGATTGTTGGAAATGCAGTAGGGCAAATTTAACAAAGCCTATGAAGAACATGAAACAACATTAACATAACAAAATAATAGTAATTGTAGTTTGCATATATATTTATTTTTATTTTTTATTTTTTTGCTATTGTTTTCATGGCAATTAAACACATTTTGCAATATTATTTATATATATATATATATATATTTATTTATTTATTTATTTATTTGTATTATTATTTATAAATATGTAAATATTGATCTATATTTATATTATTATCTATATCTATTTATATTATTATCTGTATCTATATTATATCTATATATTTATATTTATAAATATTTATAAACATATTTATAAACATTTTAATATTAATCAACATTAAAATCAATTATTAAAAAACGTTTAATTACAATAATTTTTTATCAAATTAAAATCAGTATAAAATAGCTTCATTTTCTTAATGCTAAATATATTCATTCTGCCTTTTGGATTTATTTATTTATTTATTTATTTATTTATTTATTTATTTATTTTTGCTATTGTTTTCATGGCAATTAAACACATTTCGCAATATTATATATATATATATATATATATATATATATATGTATGTATGTATATATATATATATATATATATATATATATTGATCAAATAAAAATATGACATTATATAAATATTGTAAAACATATTGTAAATTACAATTATTTTTGTAATTAAAATCAGACTAAATTAGCTTTGTGTTTAATATTTATGTTGGGTTATTTATTTATTTATATATTATTTATAAAATTAAAATATTAAATTATATAACTGTTATAATTTAAATTAAATAAAACGTTATATTGTAAATTACAATTATTTTTATTTAAATAAGTTAGCTTTGTTTTTTAAACTAAATATTATTTACAAATTATTTCCCCAAATTTTAATTATTCTTGTGATATACTTAAAATTAAGTGTAGTGTAATTGACAGTGGGTATTTATTTTTATTTACTACTTTATAAACATTTATGAGCATTTTAATATTGTATTATATCAATATTATTAAAAACGTTTCATTACAATTATTTTTTATTATTAAAAGTAAAATCAGTATAAACTAGCTTCATTTACTTTATGCTAAATATATTCATTTCTGCCTTTTGGATTTATGTATTAATTTATAAATATTTATAATTTATTGATTAAATTAAAATATTAAATATTATAAAACATTATTTTGCAAATTACATTTATTTTCAAATGAGCATAAATTAAATGAATTTTCTTTATGCTAAATATTATTTAATTTGTTTGATTTTGGATTTTTATTTAGTTATTTAGTTACTTTTGCCATTTTTGACGTAGTGATATTTTATGTATTTTTTATGACTTTTTGTTCTTTTTGTCTGTATTCCTTAAAAAAAGGTCTTTTATTTAATTTTATTTTATGTATTTTTTTAAATTTACTCAGGTGATTTAACAAATGTTTCTAATCTTAATATTTGTATTATTTTATTTTATTTAATTTTATTTTATGTGTTTAATACATTTAAAACAAGTATTTTTTTGTATTCAATACATGTTACAAAAATTTATTTTATACTGTGTTTTATTTTATTTTTACCCAATTTACTAGTACATGCTCATAGTCTAATGAACAATCTGTATTAAGTTTGTTTTATTTTATTTTTATGTATTTATGTATTTTTTTTTAATTACCCAGTGATATTTTATGTATTTTTGTCTTTTTTGGATTTTTTGTTCTTTTTAAATATTACTATTTTTGATTTTTGATTTTTTTTTTTAAATTGTCTATTCAGTTTTAGTTTGGTTTAGCTTTTACCAATTTCAAGTTAGTAATTTTAGTGCTAACGTAAACTAAAAAGAAATATTTTATATATTTTTTATTTCAGTCTGATGTTAGTTTATTTAACGATAGGGTTAATCACTCCTGTTCCTGCAGAGCCACGTTCCTGTGAAGTTCAGATCCAACTAATAACACTAAACACACTCGAATCGACTAATCACAGTCTTTGACTTTGCTTGAAAATTGCAGCCAGGTGTGTTGGATCACAATAAAACTAAACTCTGCAGGAATGAGGAACTCTGACCTACAGATTTACACTCTCAACAAAGATTTCAACTGTTTCTCTGGCCTACGGACGGCTCCTGTCAGCCTGGAGT
>NC_133363.1:61067974-61096491 GCF_049309525.1 Garra rufa
GATTAAAACAAATATCACCACAAATAAATAAAAAAAATTATTATACATGTTATATACATATTTATTACTGTAAAATTCTATTAATTATTAAATATGTATGTAAGTTTATATATCTATCTATATATATATATATATAATATATTGTTAAATAAAATTTTATATTAATGGCACTTTTTTAGATCATGTATTTAATTAATTTAATTATATATTTAGTTTAATTTCTGCTGTTAAATTTTTGGATTGAAATAAATATTACCCCAAATAATAATAAAAAAACCCATTATATACATATTTATTATTGTAAAAAATAATTAATGCTCAATAATGTAATATAATTTAAATATATTAATTTATTTGACATTTGTGACCCTGAAACACAAAACCAGTCAATAAGTATCACAGCTATATTCATAGCAATAGCCAAAGATACATTGTATGGGTCAAAATGATTAATTTGTCTTTTATGCCAAAAATAGGATATTAAGTAAAGATCATGTTCCATTTAAGATATTTTGTAAATTTCCTACCGTAAATATATCAAAACTTAATTTTTGATTAGTAATATGCATTGCTAAGAACTTTAAAGACGATTTTCTCAATATTTAGATTTTTTTTGCACCCTCAGATTCTAGATTTTCAAATAGTTGTGTCTCAGCCAATTCTGTCCTATCCTGACAAACCATACATCAATGGAAAGCTTATTTATTCAGCTTTTAGATGATTTTTTAAATCCCATTAAAAAATGACTCTTATGACTGGTTTTGTTGTCTAGGGTTACATTTCATTTCACCCTAAAACAAAACAAAATGCTCTTTAGTCCATTCAGAATAAATATGGAATATTTCTTAATGTGTCAAAGTACTCTTAGCCCTATTTTTATAGATTTTCTTAAAAGCTTGATATCCTTTTTAAGTGTTGATATTCTCACAGTATTTATTTGATGTTGTGTGTCTGTTTCTCAGGTGAGGTTAACTCTGGAGACGGTGTGTCCCGTCGGTCCGGACTCGAGAGCGAAAGCGGCTCCTGCGGTCAGTCAGCTGGTGAGGCTCCTGTGGGGCGAGGACACAGTCGAACTCCAGATGTCCATCGCACACGTCCCACACATAGTCATGTACCTCTCGCTCAAACTGGACTCGGATTCTCCGCAGGACGAGGTCAGTCTCTTCAAAAATGTCTCCAAATTGATTGCATTACAGAAATCATTTTCAGCTTGTGAGAACTGGGCAAAGCTAAAGCAGCTGTGTGTGGATTTTTTCAGCGCTTAATCCATTAACATGATTTCACCATCCAAAAGAGTTTCCCACATTAAATCAGTCCCGAGCTGCCAGGATTGAGCATGAATGGCTCTGCTGTGCCGCTGACGCTCGGCTCACGTTTATAGCGCCATCAGGGTGACGCGAGGAAACGGGAGAAGAGTGCGAGACGTTTGCTGCGTCTGGTTGAATAATTCATAGCCAGATTCCGCGTTCTCATCAGAGAGGGAAAAAAATGCTTGGCAGGGCTTTGGAAAAGTTTTCTTTTTAAAGACTTGAATGGCTCAATTCATAAAGACAAGCAAAATGTAAATTAGTTGTGATTGTTGGAAATGCAGTAGGGCAAATTTAACAAAGCCTATGAAGAACATGAAACAACATTAACATAACAAAATAATAGTAATTGTAGTTTGCATATATATTTATTTTTATTTTTTTATTTTTTTGCTATTGTTTTCATGGCAATTAAACACATTTTGCAATATTATATATATATATATATATATATATATTTATTTATTTATTTATTTATTTATTTGTATTATTATTTATAAATATATAAATATTGATCTATATTTATATTATTATCTATATCTATATTTATATTATTATCTGTATCTATATTATATCTATATATTTATATTTATAAATATTTAAAACATATTTATAAACATTTTAATATTAATCAACATTAAAATCAATATTATTAAAAACGTTTAATTACAATAATTTTTTATCAAATTAAAATCAGTATAAAATAGCTTCATTTTCTTTATGCTAAATATATTCATTTCTGCCTTTTGGATTTATTCATTCATTCATTCATTCATTCATTCATTCATTCATTTATTCATTTATTTATTTATTTATTTATTTTTGCTATTGTTTTCATGGCAATTAAACACATTTCGCAATATTATATATATATATATATATATATATATATATATATATATATATATATATATATATAATACTGCGAAATGTGTTTAATATTTATGTTTTTATTTATTTATTTAAATATTATTTATAAAATTAAAATATTAAATTATATAACTGTTATAATTTAAATTAAATAAAACATTATACTGAAATTACAATAATTTTTATTTAAATAAGTTAGCTTTGTTTTTTAAACTAAATATTATTTACAAATTATTTCCCCAAATTTTAATTATTCTTGTGATATACTTAAAATTAAGTGTAGTGTAATTGACAATGGGTATTTATTTTTATTTACTACTTTATAAACATTTATGAGCATTTTAATATTGTATTATATCAATATTATTAAAAACGTTTCATTACAATTATTTTTTATCATTCAAATTAAAATCAGTATAAACTAGCTTCATTTTCTTTATGCTAAATATATTCATTTCTGCCTTTTGGATTTATGTATTAATTTATAAATATTTATAATTTATTGATTAAATTAAAATATTAAATATTATAAAACATTATTTTGCAAATTACATTTATTTTCAAATGAGCATAAATTAAATGAATTTTCTTTATGCTAAATATTATTTAATTTGTTTGATTTTGGATTTTTATTTAGTTATTTAGTTACTTTTGCCATTTTTGACGTAGTGATATTTTATGTATTTTTTATGACTTTTTGTTCTTTTTGTCTGTATTCCTTAAAAAAAGGTCTTTTATTTAATTTTATTTTATGTATTTTTTTTAATTTACTCAGGTGATTTAACAAATGTTTCTAATCTTAATATTTGTATTATTTAATTTAATTTTATTTTATTTTATGTGTTTAATACATTTAAAACAAGTATTTTTTTGTATTCAATACATGTTACAAAAATTTATTTTATACTGTGTTTTATTTTATTTTTACCCAATTTACTAGTACATGCTCATAGTCTAATGAACAATCTGTATTAAGTTTGTTTTATTTTATTTTTATGTATTTATGTATTTTTTTTTAATTACCCAGTGATATTTTATGTATTTTTGTCTTTTTTGGATTTTTTGTTCTTTTTAAATATTACTATTTTTGATTTTTGATTTTTTTTTTTAAATTGTCTATTCAGTTTTAGTTTGGTTTAGCTTTTACCAATTTCAAGTTAGTAATTTTAGTGCTAACGTAAACTAAAAAGAAATATTTTATATATTTTTTATTTCAGTCTGATGTTAGTTTATTTAACGATAGGGTTAATCACTCCTGTTCCTGCAGAGCCACGTTCCTGTGAAGTTCAGATCCAACTAATAACACTAAACACACTCGAATCGACTAATCACAGTCTTTGACTTTGCTTGAAAATTGCAGCCAGGTGTGTTGGATCACAATAAAACTAAACTCTGCAGGAATGAGGAACTCTGACCTACAGATTTACACTCTCAACAAAGATTTCAACTGTTTCTCTGGCCTACGGACGGCTCCTGTCAGCCTGGAGTTTCGAACACATCGACGCAGCTTTTGTAAATGCATCCGCCCAGGTGCTGATAGTTGAGAGCTGTTGATTTACGGCATTAAATCTCTCAGCATCGCTCTCAGTGGGAGCGTTTGCACTCTGACTCACTTAAAAACCTCTTTCTGTCTGCCGTGATTGATACCGCACAGAGCTCTAATGTGAATCTGAGCGTTTATATTGTGTGTTTTTATGCGCTGCGGCGCTCAAACCGCAGGCCGCACTGCTGCCGTCAAACCAAAATGACAGCATTGACCACCTCTGAATGCTGACTCGAGCATTTATAGTGTAAAGAATACGCTGAGGAGATAAGAGATACACGTGTGTGTGTTTGGGGTTTGAAGGAGGACATGAGAACTTCATTTCTCGCACAAACTCAAACGCTCGTGGTCTGAAAGCGTTGCCAGGTTGAATCGTTCTTGCTCCGCATACTAATCAAAATGACAAAGGAAACGTCTCTCCGCTTCATTCCCTCCTGCTGACAAACCTCAAGCGTCTCATGCTGCTGAAGTTTACTGCACAAAAGAAGAATAGCGGCTCCTCATGGGAATAGATGTGGGTTTTGGCAAAGTTATGAGCTGTGAGCTAGTCGGAGTTCAAAGTCATTGTGTTTCGTAAAAGAGGAACTCAGCATGTTCCTAGTTATATAAACAATTGATGCTTCTTTAAAAAAAAGTTATTTTATTTATTTATTTAAGGCTCCCAGCCTTATAGATGAACAAATTCATGCTTCTTCAAAAAAAAGTTCTTTATTTTATTTTTACCCAATTTACTAGTACATGCTCATAGTCTTATGAACAATCCGTATTTCTTCAAAAAAGGTCGTTTTGTTTAATTTTATTTTATGTATTTTTTTAATTTACTCAGATGATTTAACAAATGTTTCTAATCTTAATATTTGTATTATTTTATTTTGTTTTATTTTATTTTATGTGTTTAATACATTTAAAACAAGTATTTTTTTTGTATTTAATACATGTTTGTACTCAATAAACAATCACAATTCATGCGTCATCAACAATTTATTTGATATTGTGTTTTATTTTATTTTATTTTTACCCAATTTACTAGTACATGCTCATAGTCTAATGAACAATCCGTATTTCTTCAAAAAAGGTTGTTTTGTTTAATTTTATTTTATGTATTTTTTTAATTTACTCAAATTATTTAACAAATGTTTCTAATCTTAATATTTGTATTATTTTATTTTGTTTCATTTTATTTTATGTGTTTAATGCATTTAAAACAAGTATTTTTTTTGTATTTAATATATGTTTGTAATCTAATAAACAATCACAATTCATGCGTCATCAACAATTTATTTGATATTGTGTTTTATTTTATTTTATTTTTACCCAATTTACTAGTACATGCTCATAGTCTAATGAACAATCCGTATTAAGTTTGTTTTATTTTATTTTTATGTATTTATGTATTTTTTTATTTACCCAATCTACTTAACAAATGTGCCTTATCTTATATTTTCATTTAATTTTATTAGTTTTTTAATGTATTTAATACATGTTTGTAATCTAATAAACAATCACAATTCATGTTTCATCAAAAATGTATTTTATATTGTTTTATATTGTTTTATTTTATTTTATGTATTTTTTTAATTTACCCTATTTACTTAACAAATGTTTCTAATCTTATTATTTTTATTATTTTATTTCCTTTTTTTATTTATTTTATTTTATATATATATATATATATATATATAATTTTATTTTATGTATTTAATACATTAAAACATTTATTTTATTTTATGTATTTAATACATGTTTGTAATCTAATAAACAATCACAATTCATACTTCATCGAAAATTTATTTTATATTATGTTTTATTTTATTTTATTCATTTTATTTTTACCCAATTTATTAGTATGTCTTATGAACCATATTTCTTGTTTTATTTTATTTTTATGTATTTTTTATTTACCTAATCTACTTAACAAACATTCCTATTCTTAATATTTTTATTTTATTTTATTTAATACATTTAAGACATGTATTTTATTTTATTTTAATTTTTTGTTATTTTTTTTAATATATTCTGTAGTATGTGCTTGCATGGACTTAATACGAAAGTATCATCAGAATTTATTTAGAAAAATACGATTTCATTTAAAAAAAAAATTCTTGTTAGTTTAGTTTAGTTTTTTTAATTTCAAAAGAATATTTACTCTCTAAGATATTTTATTATCAAGACATTTATTCTTGTGCTCTTAGGGAGACAATTTTGTCCTTCATTTAAGCAAAATGGTCTCAGATAAAATTAATAACGCAGTTATATCATAGCATGATCATGCATATATGCTTTAAAATGACCTTGGCTCAGTGTTACCTCTTAAACTGAAGTGTCTTTTCTCTTTACAGCAGGAAATACTTTACCAGTATCCGTCGTCTGAAGCTGCGCTCCAGCTGAAAGCGGTGAGAGGTATTTTCCTGACGCTCTGTGACATGCTGGAGAACGTCACAGGAGGACAGATAGTCAGGTGAGGGCTTTTTATATCAGTATTTAGCTCTTATTCTTATGCTGCATTTATTTGATGAAAAATGCTGTAAAAACTCTAAAATATTATTACGATTAAAAAAAAACATGTGTTTTTTAAAATGTTTTAAAATGTAATTTATTCCTGTGATGCGCAGCTGAATTTTCAGCACCATTACTCCAGTCTTCAGTGTCACATGATTCTTCAGAAATCATTCTAATATGCTGATTTGCTGCTTCAGAAACATTTCTGATTATTATAAATGTTAAAAAAGTGGTGAGTGGTGATGTTTTAATGCTGTATATCATGTGTTTGTGCCGGTAGTTCGTCTCTGTGGCTATTGTGAATATTCACAAGTATTGGTTTTTGAAAGAGTTCTATTTTAAAATGTTATGCCTTAATAATAATAATAATAATAATAATAATAATTAATTAACTAAATAATTGTAATTTAGTTACATTTTTATTTATTCTAGTTTTAACTTTTCCTGCCCTTTATTTTATTTTATTTTATTTTATTTTTTCAGATTTTAAATGTTATGTCTTAATAATTTAATTTAATTTAATAATTGTAATTTAGTTTTTATTGTAGTTCTAACTTTTTCTACCCTTTTTATTTTATTTATTAAAAAAACATTTATTATTAAAAACATTTTATTAACATTTATTAAAAAACAAAAAAATTAAAATAAATTTAGTTTTTTCTATGTTTAATTATGCATTTGGGTTCATTTTAAATGAGGGTTAAATAATAATAATAATAATAATAATAATAATAATAATAATAATAGTAACTTATATCATTTTTAAAAGATATTTCTGATTTTAAATGTTATGCCTTAATTATTTAATTTAATTTAATTTAATTTAATTTAATTTAATAATTGTAATTTAGTTTTTATTGTAGTTCTAACTTTTTCTACCCTTTTTATTTTATTTATTAAAAAAACATTTATTATTAAAAACATTTTATTAACATTTATTAAAAAACAAAAGAATTCATTTTTTTTTTTATTATGCTTTTGGGTTCATTTTAAATGAGGATTAAATAATAATAATAATAACTTATATCATTTTTAAAAGATATTTCTGATTTTAAATGTTATGCCTTAATTTCATTTCATTTAATAATTGTAATTTAGTTTTTAGTTTATTGTAGTTCTAACCTGTTCTACCCTTTTTATTTGATTTCTTTCTTTTATTTATTAGATTAGATTAGATTTGATTTGATTTATAATGTGTTTTTTTTTATTTATTAATACAAAAGCATCAGAAATTTTCTTTCAGTTATTTCTATTTTAAATGTCATGTCTTTGGGTTCATTTTAAATGAGGGTTAAAGAATAATAATAATAATAATACTAATTTCTATAACTTATAATACAATAACTAGAATAATAATTATTACTAGTTGTAGTAATAATACGAATTATTTCTATAATGTATAATACAATACCTATAGTAATAATAATAATTATTATTATTAGTTGTAGTATTTGAAGTTTTAGTTTAACAGTAGTTCTCCCTTTTCCATCTCTTTTTTTTATTTCTAGCTTCTGCATTGTTTTAAGTCCTAATTTTTGTTACTGATTTGCAGTAGTATTTTCATTTTGGGGTATATTTTAGACTTTATTTGAGTGTTTGTTTCACATTTCTGATTATTATTAATGTTAAAAAAGTGGTGAGTGGTGATGTTTTAATGCTGTATATGTTGTGTTTGTGCTGGTAGTTCGTCTCTGTGGCTCCAGCAGCAGTTGGTTCATGTGGGCTACTGGAAGGAAGGATCCAATCTGCTGGTGATCGCTGTACCTGCCAGCAGGTATTTCTCATCCATCTGTCAACAGGCCACTGTAATCTAGATAATAACTATAATAAGTGTCATTATAATCAGCTCGGCTCCTAAAACAAAACAATAATCTCTATAATCATCCTGTCTGCAAATCAGCATCTGTAATCTAGATATTAACCCCAGTGATTGTAATTGGTATTGATCGTTATAATCAGCTCATCTGATGACACACCATCTTTGACGTGATCCTACTTCTCAATAATAATCAATAATCTCAGTAACCAGATCCATAATCCCAGATGTTTAGCTTCTTCATGACCTTAGATGTTTATTGTTCCACAATGAAGAATGACAGAAGAATGACGTCTCTCAGGATGTGTCCCAATCCACTGCTTTTTTAAATGTATTTTAAAGGCTCTCAAGTAATCTGAATTGTTTATTTTATTTTATTTTATTTTTTATTTTGTTATTATTGTTATTGTAGTGTTTGTTTGTTTGTTTATTTATTTATTATTTTATTTTTAGATTTATTTTAATTTATATTTTATTATATTTTACAAAAGCTTTAGATTAATTTGTTTCATTTCATTATTTTATGTTATTATTTTTATTTTATTTATCTATTTATTTATAGATTTATTTTACTTTATTTTTTTATTTTTATTTTGTTTTTTTTTTAGAATGGGGAAGCAATGTTTTAGTGTTAGTTATGCACTAGTTTTTTTAAGTTTAATTTTAGTTTACACTTTGTATTTTTGTTATGTGCTTTTGTCATTTTAATTACTTTTTGTTCTATTTAAATATTACTTTTTAGGTTTATTTTATCTTTTTATATCAGGTTGATTTTAAGTTATATTAATCAATAAATAACAATAGCAACACTGGTACACTGGTATTTTATTTTATTTTATTTTATTTTATTTTTTACTTTTCAAAAGCATGAGATTTCTTTTTAAATTACTGAGAGTGGATATTCACTAGTTTTGGTTTAGATTTTTTTTTTTAAACATTTCTATTATGAAATGTTATACCTTAATAATTATTGTAGTTCTAACTTTTCCTACCCATTTTATTTTATTTTATTTTATTTTATATTTTTAAGATAAGATAAGATAAGATAAGATATATTTTATTTATATATTTTATTAATATATTTTATATTTAAATGTTATGCCTTAATAATTTAATTTAATAAATAATTGTAAATAATTGTAATTTATTTGCATTTTTTGTATTGTAGTTCTAACATTTCCTACCCTTTTTATTTTATTTTTTGGATTTATAATTTTTTTAATATAAATTTAGTTTTAGTAATTTCTATTTTTAAATGTTATGCCTTTGGGTTCATTTTAAATGAGGATTACATAATAATAAAAATATTCATTATTATTATTAGTTGTAGTAGTATTTGAAGTTTTAGTTTAACAGTAGTTTTTCATTTTTCCATCTCTTATTTTATTTCTAGCTTTTAGAATCATTTTGTTTAATTCCTCATTTTTGTTGATGATTTTATATCAGTTTGCAATAATATATTTTCATTTTGAGGTAAATTCTAGACATTTTTGCGAGTGTTTCTTACTTAATTTGTGTCTGTCCCACAGGGTTCCTCTGTTGTATCTGCAGACTGTGATTGAAGGAGTCGTCCGAACGCTTAAGGTCATGTACGGCTCTCTTGACAGGTATGCATGTGTATATATATTTCTGGAGAGTGTTATGTGTGTAGATCCAGCAGATAATGTCTGTACAAACTCTGTCTCTCTTCAGCTGCTTCTGTGAAGAGGAGAACGGTCCTCGTCTGGATCACTTCTTCTGCCTCTTCTTCCAGCAGCTCATCCAGCCGTCGCGTTTGATTGACAGCTCCAGGCCGCCCACTCCGGACATCTCAGGGAGCCTGTTTTTAGATGGACTGCCGGCCGTCCGGTGGCTCACTTTACCAGCAGACATAAAGGTGCGACTACTAAATGATGCATGAGCTCTGAATGTAATTAAATGCTCATATAATGTTTCACACATTAATTTACAGGAATATTTCACCTGGTTCTGTCATCATTTATAATTCACATCCTCATGAAACTGGTACAATATAGGCATTATATTAATAAATGAAAAGTGTTCATTATGCTTCGACTGTTTCTCCAGGTTGAAGTGGACACTGTGCTCTCAGACTTTGAGTCGTCAGATTTTGGTGACATGGTAAGATAAGTTACTGAGCTCTGATTACCCTTTTTTATCATAACTCCATAACTGGAAGAATTAAAATTAATATGTCATTTATGATTTGATGTCATGTTGTTTTTTCGAGATATTGTATGTGGTACAGTGCTGTTGTTTTTTTAAGTAAAACTAAAATTATTAAAACACTTTTTGGTACTTTAAATTAAGCTGAAACTAAATTAAATATTAAATCAAAACATTAAAATGTAAACAAATTATAAATATTGCCTTGCAACTAACTGAAATTAAATAGATGAAAAGAGATTTAAAATAAGATTTAAAATACATTTAGATTGAAGGACTACAATAATTACAACTGAAAAAATTTAAAACTAAATAAAAATGAACAAAAGCACATTACAAAATCACCACAATTCAAACTAAAACAAAAATATAAAAAATAAAAGCTAAAATAAATAAAAATACAGCACAATTAAAAAAATCATAAAAATTCAAACTAATATTAAAATAAAAGATAAAAAAAAGTTTAAATAAATTGAATAATAAAAATAAAGCACATTTATAAAATCACTAAAATTCAAACTAAAATGAAAATAAAAATAGTTAAAAAAGATAGTCTAAAAAAAAAAAAAATAAATAAATAAATAAATAAATAAATAATTAAATAAATAAAACTACAGCACATCAAAATTCAAACTAATATTAAAATAAAAAGAAAAACAAGAAAAAATAAATAAAATAATAAAAATAAAGCACATTTATAAAATCACCAAAATTCGAACTAAAATTAAAATAAAAATAGTGAAAAAAGATAAAATCTAAAAAAATAAATAATATCTAGTTTAAAATATTAAAAATATATTAATATTATGAAAATATCACTAAAATCTAAATCGGTGCGTTTACAAAAACTTAAAATAATCAACTTAAAAACTTAAACTTAAACTTAAAAATCAATAAAAATATTAATAAATACATTAATAGTATATAAATGATGCTAAATTTTAGATTTAAAAAAAGTTTATTAAATTAAAATGGAAACTATATATATATATATATATATATATATATATATATATATATATATAGTATAAAAATTATGCTATATATATATATATATATATATATATATATATATATATAATGTGTGTTTGTGTGTGTGTGTGTGTATATATATGTGTGTGTGTGTGTGTGTATATATATATATATATATATATATATAATACATTAATAGTACACAAATAATAATAAAATAACACTGTTGTGGTGCACACAATGTAAATGCAAGGTACATTTAAATGCAAATGTTATATTGTATAGAATATTTTATATTATAGAAAAAAAAATTGTCTTAAAATACAGTTTGAAGGACATTCAGTTTTTTTATGTGCATGTGTGTAGAAAGATCATTTTGGATGCTGGTTGCAGTTTTACTGTATTAGTCTGATATGGCCAATGGTTCATTTATTATCTCTCAGATTGTATTTAGATTATTCTGTGAAATCTGTATGGAAACACTTTTAAAGGCCTTTATAACAATTTCAACATGAAGAACTGTATAGATATATTAAAAAAAAATAGTAGTAATAATAATAATAAACTAATACAAATGAGAAAAACACAACAAAATGACTACAACTTAACTAAAAACTAAAATTAAATTTAAAGCTAAAATAAAACTGAAAATATAAAAAATAAAATGTAAGTACAAATATTCATAAAAAATATAATAGTATACCAGTGACACTAAAGTAACACTGTCTGTTCTCTCATTGGTCAGTCTGAGGATTTCTACGGCATGAGGCGACTGTATGTCATTTTGGGCTCCTGTCTGTTTTACAAGGTGAGTGTTGAATCTCCTGAAGCCACATGTTATCATGTTAACATTCATTGTGAATCAAGCAGCATCACATCATGTTCCTGTAGAAAGCACTACACGCCTGCTGTCAGTGAGCCATTGAAATTCAAACATGCTTGTAAATGGAGTCTCGTTCAGGTTTAATCGTTGAAATGAATCTGACAGAAGGGCGACGTGCTGTTTCTTGTGAATGCAGCTGTCAGCTGATGAGACTCTTTTAATTATGAATGATGATGTGAAGAGGATTGATTAGTAAAGTCTCCATCTGTTACTCCTTAAAGGGAAACCTCACCCAAAAATGAAAATTGTGTCATCGCTTACTCACCCTGAAGTGATTCCAAACCTCTTTAATTTTCTTTCAGATGTTGAACACAAAAGAAGATATAATATTCTCAAGAATGTTGGTAACTAAACAGTTGACTGTAGCCATTTATTTCAATAGCTATCAGCATATCAGTTGCTAATGTCAACTGTTTGGTTACCAATATTCAAATATGATAAACTTATATAATTAGACTTTATAACTTGCAGTTGTGAATTTATGTCTCATAATTCTGAGAAAAGAAGTCAGAATTAGGATATAAAACTCAAATGCAAGAAAAAATTGCCAGATATAAAGTTGAAATTTTGAGGAAAAAAAGTTAATTGCTAAGAAGTCAGAATTGCAAGATGTGAAGTTGCAATTGCAAAAAAAGTCATAGTTGCAAGAGAAAAGTCAAAATTGTAAGATATAAAATTGCAACTGTGAGAAAAAAAGTCATAATTGTGGAAGAAAAAAGTCATCATTCTGAGATATGAACTTGCAATTATGAGAAAAAAAGTCATAATTGTGGAAGAAAAAAGTCAGAATTGCGAGATGTCATAGTTGCAAGATAAAATTCAAAATTGTAAGATATAAACAATTACAAGAAAAAATTACGAGAAAAATCTGAATTGCAAGGAAAATAGTCAGAATTGTGAGATAAAGATATGCAATTATGATTAAAAAGTCATAATTGCAAACAAAATGACAATTTGTGAGATATAAAGTCGCAATTACGAGAAAGTCATAATTGAGACAAAAGTCTGAATTGTGAGATAAACTTGCAATTACAAGAAAAAAGTCAGAATTGGGAGAAAAAAAGTCAGAATTCTATGATATGAGCAATTATGAGAAAAAAGTGATAATTGTGAAAAAAGAGTCAGAATTTGCAAGATATAAAATTGCAATTGCAAGAAAAAATTTAAAATTGTGAGAAAAAGACAAAATTGTAAGAAAAGTTGCAATTGCAAAATAAAAGTCATAGTTGTGAGAAAAATAGTAAAAATTGTGAGATATATAATTGCAATTACGAAAAAATTAAGAATTGCAAGATATAAACACATAATTACAAGAAAAATTTGAAAAATTACATAGGATATATAAATCGCGATCCTGAAACAAGTCGTAATTGTGAGATACAAACTCGCAATTATGAGGAAAAAGGTCAGAACTGCAAGAAACTTGCAATTGTGAAAAGTCATAGGTGCGAGATACAAACTCCCAATTACAAGAAAGTCATAATTGTCAGTAAAAAAGTCTAAATTGTGAGCTATAAACTTGAAATTACAAGAAATTCATAATTGTGAGAAAAAAAGTCTGAATTGTGAGAATATAAACTTACAATTACGAGAAAAAAAAGTCTAATTTTGTAAGAAAAAAGTTAGAATTGTTAGATTTAAACTTGCATTTACGAGAAAAAAGTCATAATTGGGAGAAAAAAAGTAAAAATTGTGAGATATATATATACTTGCAATTATGAAAAAAATAAGAATTCGTAATTAAACTTGTAAATACGAGAAAAAAGTCATAATTATGAGAAAAAGTCTGAATTCCGATATATAAATCGCAATTCTAAAAAGTGTGAATTGTGAGATATAAAATTGCAAGATATAAATGTAAAATTGCAAAGTCATAGTTGCAACAAAAAAGTCAAAATTGTTAGATATAAAGTTGCAATTACGAAAAAAATAAGAATTGCAAAATATAAACTCGGAATTCTGAGAAAAAGTCCTATTTGCGAGAAGAAGAAAAAAATTTGTGAGATAAAGTTGCAATTCCGAAGAAAATTTATAATTGTGATATAAACTCGCAATTCAGAGAAAAAGACGTAATTGCGACATATAATAAATATATAAATTTGCAATAGCAAGAAAAAGTAAACTGCTAAAAAGTCAGAATTGTATCTCGCAATTCTGACTTTGTGACATGCAGTTGCAACTTTATATCACCCAATTCTTTGTAACTTGCAATTCTGAGAAAAAAAATCTTGACATGTAAACTTGCAGTTGTGCGCAACTATGACAGAAATGTGAGATAAAAAGTCACAATTAACTTTTTTTTTTTTTTTTTTTTTTTTTTTTTTTTAAGTATTCAGTGTCAGAAATGGACTTCCATAGTTATCAATGTTTATTGTCACACTCATTTTGATCTACTAAAGATCAGGAATTGAGATCAGTATTTGTCTGTCTATCTGTCAGGGATATCTGATAGCGAACCACCTGCCTAAAGAAGACCTTCTAGACGTGTGTTTGTACTGTCAGCATTACTGTCTGCTGCCGCTGGTGTCTGAGCAGCGTGTGGGGCAGCTGGTGGTGTGGAGGGAGGTGTTTCCACAGAGAAGAACACAGAACAACACCTCCTCACATCCTGGATACTGCGAACCACACGGACGGCACTTCCTGCTCATAGTGGGCCTGGTGAGACATGCTGTTCTAAATCTGAAATAAAATGTTTCAAGTAGGGATGCACGATATTTATCGGACAGATATGGGTAAAAATGACGTCATTTTTATTGCTCCGATAAATAAATGAAATGTGATCCGATAAAGTACTCTTGCTGGTAAATCAGTCAATCAGTTTGGTTTGTCTGAGATTCATCTGCTTTCCGAGTGCAAGTGCTGCAGCTGTAAACTGCAATGACTCTCGGCCTTTGTCGCATTTAATACGTCATCATCTGTGTCGTCATCATCGTCTTTGCCGGTCTGGAAGTTTTTCGCGGTGGCAGAGGAGGACGATGCTACTGCTATTTGCAACACGTTTAGCAAGGATTCCGAGAGGAGGTAAAAAGCCGTCAAGTTTTAACACAACAAATCTTATATCTCACTTCAGAGGTCGTCATCGCGGTGAATCTGTTTTAGGGGCCGTTCACATGTCACGCCTAAAAACGCGTGGAAAACGTTAGGCGCGCTGCTTTCTCTTTCTTTCCAAACCGCTCTGTAGCCTGCTCTGCTGTGGCGTCTGCCGTTGCTAAGCAACCACGACCTGCGCTCTCCATAAAGACGTGGTAGTTTCAGCAAAGGATAAATGGATTTTCAGCATTAAAAATCGCTTGCAGTAGCTCTGTTATTAAATTTATTTAAAAATGTTTATTCCTGTACAGCTTTTATAAGCTGTTTCTCCACATTGGCAGTGCTTTCAATGTTATTAAGGGAACGGGTGAAGCTGATTGGTTGGTTCATGTCACATGACCTGCGGTGCACTTGCGGCATTCTGAAAAGTTGAGATGTTTTAATCTCGATTCTGATGCTTTATTCCCCGCCTTGTACGATTTGGTTGCTGCACACATTCATAATATGATCAATTAGAATGGATTACACATAAGCTTTAACAGACATTTGGACATCTGACGTTACTCCATGATGCACTTTTAAATTTTTCCAGGTTGACAAAATGTCAAAGCATTTTATTTATTTAGAATTGTGGTGCCTTACACAAAAAATAAAAACATTTTTGAAGAGTCAGGACTGATGTTTGCTATGATTGTTAGACCCAGAAATATAATATACATTTCAATAGTTTATCTTAGAGTTTGTATTCTCCTGGGTGCACAAAATTTTCATATGTGACCCTGGACCACAAAACCAGTCATAAGGTTAAATTTTACAAAACTGAGATGTATACATCATATGAAAGCTCAATAAATAAGCTTTCTATTGATGTATGGTTTGTTAGGATAGGACAATATTTGACCGAGATACATCTATTTGAAAATGAGGAATCTGAGGGTGCAAAAAAATCAAAATACTGAGAAAATCACCTTTAAAGTTGTCCAAATTAAGTTCTTAACAATGCATTTTTGTACATTTTGATATATTTACAGTAGGAATTTTACAAAAAATCTTGATGGAACATGATCTTTACTTAATTTCCTAATGATTTTTGGCATAAAAGAAAAATCAATCATTTTGACCCATGCAATGTATTTTTGGCTATTGCTACAAATATACCCCAGCGACTTAAGACTGATTTTGTGGTCCAGGGTCACACATAATAATATGAACGTATTGGGTATCGGCATCGGCCACAAGAAGGACTTAATTATCGGTATCGGTAAAATAATTCATATCGTGCATCCCTAGGTTCAAGGTTTCCACAAAAATATGAAGCATCACAGCTGTTATTCCTTAATGATGTTTCCAGAGGCATTTCATGCAGTGTGTGTTGCTGGAGGCCGCTGGTTGTGCGTCACCCGCTCTGGGATCTCCCGGTCCTGACTGCGTCTATGTGGATCAGGTCAAAGCCACGCTCCTTCAGCTGGAGAGTCTGGACGCTGCTATTGAGGAGCGGCTCTCGGCTCCGCCCACTCCCTGCCTCTCCTGTGCTGATTGGTTCCTTCCTGCCGGGGGGCGGGACCGACTAGACGGCATCGGCAGCTCGCCGATTCTCAACCGTCTGACGGCAGCCATCAAACCCCCGTCGCCGGGCGGAATTGGGCGGAGTCTTTTTGGCGAGGCGGGGTCAGCGGGTCTGAGAGGACGGAGGCCGAGTCCACAGAGGAGTTTGTCTGATAGCGGCAGCGAGGGTCACGCCGACGGGACACCGTCCTTTATTTCAGGTCTGAGTCCTCATGCCACACCGGACGCAGTGCGCCGGACGCCCTCTAGTGGCACACGCAGAGACTCCCTCGGGTCGGGAGGGTCAGACGGCAGCTTGGGCAGCGCAGGATTTTTCAAGGTGTTTCTATATTTTTATATTTAAAATATTAAATTATTATATTTTATTATTTTATAAATGTATTTATTATTTAAATAATTAATTCGAATATTATTTAAAGTTAAAATAATGTCACAGCTGAGGTTCAATTCAGTGGGAATATTTAAAAAATTATTTCATGCAGATATTATTATAGTGTATTTTTGCATTTTTTAGTTTTACATCACATTTGAAGTTTAATTCAATACAATTTAATATATTTATTAATGCAGATATGATTTTTTGTAAATATTATAGTGTATTATTTAAATTAAAAAGCTAATTTTTAATGGTAGTATTTATTGTACTGAAATGAATTAATGCTAAATTTCTTTAAGTATATGTGTGTATTTATATTTTTATACCTTTATTACTTAAATTATAGAGTTATTTTATTACTTCACAGTTGAAGTTTAATTGTAGGAATAGTTCATGGTAGTTTTTATTGTACAGAAATAAATTTATATGTATTGATGTAGAATTTTATAGCATTTATTTTAGTATATTTTTTAAATGATAAAGGTAATTTTACTTCAGAATTGTAGTTTAGTTGTAGAATATTTCATGGTAGTATTTATCGTACTGAAAATGATTTTATTCAGATTTTATAAATATATTTATTAAAGCAGATATGATTTATTGTAAATATTATAGTGTATTATTTAAATTAAAAAGCACATTTTTCATGGTAGTATTTATTGTACTGAAATTAATTAATGCAAAATTTTTGTAAGTATATGTATGTATTTATATTTTTATACCATATATTATAATATATAATTTAAATTATTTTATTACTTCACAGTTGAAGTTCAATTGTAGGAATAGTTCATGGTAGTATTTATTGTACTAAAATAAATTTATGCAGATTTTTTAAATATATATGTATTTATGTAGAATTATATAGCATTTATTTTAGTATTTTTTTTTTAATTATAAAGTTAATTTTACTTCATAATTGTAGTTTAATTGTATAATATTCCATGGTAATATATATCATACTGAAAATGTATTTTTTCAGATTTTCTAAATATTTATTTATGCAGATATTTATGTATTTACTGTACTGAAATTAATTAATGCAGTTTTTTTTTAAATATATGTATTTATGCAGATTTTCTACCATATATGTTCATATATTATTTGAATTATAGCGTTAATTTTATTTATCATATATATCATATACTCTACAATTACTGATTAGTTTATTACCAAATAAAACAATAACGTATGATTAATTTTTTATATATATATACTATTAAATATAAAATATATTATTATTTTATCACCAAATTACAAATAAGTGCAACCAGTTTATATTATATTTAAACATTTACATCTGTTTAAATAAATTAGTCCTTATTTTAAAATCAAAGCATAAAGTGTTTAATATAACAGTTTATTAATTAAAGGTGAATTGTGTAATTTCTGCACCTGAATTACAAAAATAGTGATTGGATTCAAACATTTATTAAACACTTACTTTATCTTTCATTGTTCCAACTAAAGTCTAACTTCCAGATCAAAAAATTGCCTCAGCTTCTGTAGAAAGTGCTGACATAAAACACTTGCTTTGTACTTTCCCGTAACAACTTTCAGAAAAACAGGAGTGACATATAAGTAATATTATTTGATTTTTCCAACAGCGAGACGTCAGAGCGTATATATCAGTGCTGCGTATGAATTATGATCGTGCCGTCTGTTATTGAGCACATCCTCTGAGTATCTGCCAGAACGTCGTCTAATATAGTAGCATCAGGAACTGCCGTTATAAATCACGTCCATCTGAATTCAGCTGACGGCAGGTAATTTACACAAGCGATGTCCTGGATGAACCTTTCAGGCTCATAAATTCTCATAGAGAGAGACAAGCTTAAGCAAACGCATGGAAACTAGCTTTCATCACATTTATGGAGTCAGTCCTCCAGACTGAAGGTCAGAGCAGCAGACAGTAGCAGAAAGAGAACATTTATACAACCAAGTCAGATAAAGGTCAGCACCAAATATATTGCTATAAAACCAGGCTAGTGCTGCTTTATCTTCAATTTCATTATTGATTTTATTTGCAAGTTTAGGCCTTCGCTTTTTACATGAGCTTCATTTATTAGTGGAACAAAACGAGAACAACCAAAGATATATTATTATAAAACAATATATAATATATAACATTTATACAGGCTGCTTTGTCTTCAGTTTCTTGATTTATTTAATTTAATTTAATTTTGTTTAGGGTTTTTCTTTTATGTTCAAAATTTAAATGCACTTCAGTAACACTTCAGTAATATTTTGTATAATGTAAACCAATATATTTTTTATTGTATTTTATTTTTTATTTATTTTAATTTGTTTCATTTGAAGTCTAGGCCTTTTCTTTTATATTTTCTTTTCTTTTCTTTTATTTTATTTTTTATTTCATTAGGGTTTTCTTTTACTTTCCAGCACAATCTGTAATCTAATAATTATATATTTTTTTGTATTTGTTTATTTTGTTTTATTTAATGTTTTTTAATATATAATTATGTATTGTTCATTGGGCCTTTCTAGGCCTTTTGTTTTATATTCTGGATTTAAATAACACTTGTTCAATAAGACTCATAAATATTTTATAGTCCAGCACAAACTGAAATCCTATTTTATTTTATTTATTTATTTATTTTTTTTTTCATTGGACGTCTAGGCATTTTCTTTTATATCCTGTATTTAAATGCACTTCAATAACAATAACACTTTGATAAGTATTTTATAGTCCAGCATAAACTGAACTCATTTTATTTTATTTTTTTACATTAGAAATTTAGGCTTTTTCTTTTATATTCTGGATTTAAAGTCACTTTAATAACAACAACACTTTCATAATTATTTTATAGTCCAGCAAAAACTTAAATCCTTTTATTTTATTTAGTTTTTTATTTTATTTTATTTTTATCAGCATAAACTGTAATCCAGTCATTTTATTTTATTTTATTTTATTTTATTTTATTTTATTTTATTTTATTTTATTTTATTTTATTTATTTTATTTTATTTTATTTGTGTTTTTCTTTTCCATTCCAGCACAATCTGTAATCCACTTTCATAATTATTTTATAGTCCAGCACAAACTTAAATCCTTTTATTTTTTTATTTATTTTATTTAGTTTTTTATTTTATTTTATTTTTATCAGCATAAACTGTAATCCAGTCATTTTATTTTATTTTATTTTATTTTATTTTATTTTATTTTATTTTATTTTATTTTATTTTATTTTATTTGTGTTTTTCTTTTCCATTCCAGCACAATCTGTAATCCACTTTCATAATTATTTTATAGTCCAGCGCAAACTTAAATCCTTTTATTTTATTTTATTTTATTTTATTTTATTTTATTTTGTGTTTTTCTTTACATTCCAGCACAATCTGCAATCCAATTTTTTATTTTATTTTTTTTTTATGTGTAATCCAATTATTTTATTTTATTTTATTTGTTTTTTTATTTATTGAAGTTTAGGCTTTTTTACACCCTGTATTTAAATGCAATTTAGTAAAAATAACACTTCAGTCCCATTTTATATACTCCAGCACAAACTGTGATTTTAATATAAATTAATATTTTCTTGTCTTTTGTGTGTTTTCTATCAGATTCCCAGGTTAAAGCACCCAAACCCTTTCTATCTGGGCTCATTGAGGAAGAGTCTGACTGACAGGGAAACCGAGGAGATGCACAACGTCCTCAAGTGAGTCCATCTTTGAACTCATTTGGACTCATTTTATAATACTTTTATGGTGTTTTTCACCTTTTGTGTTTCATGGAAGAAAAGTGTCATTCAGCCTTATCACAGGTCTGCTGTAATTCACTATAAATGTCTAAATGACTCCTCAGTCATCAGGAACAGATTGAGTGGTTTGACCTCATGTCATGTGAGTGCAGTTCAGATGATCACAGTTATCGTGTGTGTGTGTGTGTGTGTGTGTGTGTGTGTGTGTGTGTGTGTGTGTGTGTGTGTGTGTGTGTGTGTGTGTGTGTGTTAACAGGCTGACGGCGGGCGCTGAGAACACGCTGTTCCATTATGTGCTGATGGAGACGGTGCAGGGCATCTTCATCGCTCCCACACACAGAGAGATGAATCATCTGAGCGGCTCCATCCACCCACAGCTCATACACAACTTCTACCACTGCTGTCTGTCCATACGACAGGCCTTCCAGCAGAGCCTCCCCTCACGGGTAACACACACTGACACTGATACATGATAGATCATATTAAATTGTTATAATATTTCACAATTTTTACTATTTTTACCTAATTTTAAATTCAATTAAGGGGAGACACTGCAGGCAGCAACACTTTTTTTCATGCACCTGTCAAGTTTGAGGCTTTTTGGTGTTTCCTAAAGTGTTTTTTCAGTCTAGTGGAAAGAAAACATTCAAAAGACACTGTTAAGTGTGTCTTTTATAGCACTTGTGTCAATTGATTTCAATTACAATACATATTTTTAAAGGCTGTTTTCTCAAAAACTGCTTTAGTAGCACTTACACACACCAAACTTTACATTTTTATTCCTAACTATATCCTGAATGTTTTTACAGAGGGATTTGTTCATATATCATTTGCTTGATTTTGTACATTTTATTCCCCCCAAAACATTTAAAAAATCAATTGTTTTCTGTCTGTTCCAAGTATTTTTTTTAATTACAAAAGAGATGCCAAAAATTCCTTTTTGTAAAAACATTTGACTCTAATATGTCAAATAAAATAAACAAGAGTTTTGAAACTGACTTCACCCAGTGTTTAGATTTTTGTACTAGAAATGCATGCAAATTAGTGCATATTTACTTAAACAATGCTTCATTTGCATATTGAAAGCTTACATTTTAGAAAACTTGTAATACAAAAAATGTTTGCAATTAACAATGTAATCAATCAACTGAGTAAGTAAGGTGAAAACTATTAGTTTTTTTTTTTTTTACCCTATTCACCTGCAGTGTCTCGCCTTAATGCAGCCTTGGTGAGCATTAGAAACGTCTTTGAAAAACATTAAATCTTACTGACTGCAAACTGTTGAATCATAGTGTATACTAGTTTATACAAGTCCTTAATGAATTAAAAGTGATATACAGTATTATATCCAACATTTATGTGTGTTATGCTTTGTATGCATGGATTGAAATACTAGTAAAGTTGCTCCAAATCTATTAATCTATTTATTTATTTCAAATTAGATGGCAGTAGAAAGCTAGATATAGTCTGAAATACTTGATTGTAAAATGGGTTATTTTTACAATGTATAATTTGCATTTATAAATATATAGTCACATATTTTTGATATCATTTTGAATACATTTAACTAATTAAACAATTTAAGAATGTTTGTTTATTTGTCCATTTAAAAAAAAAAGAAGAAATTGGTCATTTTCACAGTAAAATCTTCCATTTTATCCTCCATATTGTTTTGCTCATAGATGATATTCAAGACACTTTAAGCTTGATGACTGTAGACTGCGAACTACTTTAATTAGAAGTAGTAATACTAAAAATATCTAGTATATTTTTTTTGCAAAAAAAAAAATTAAATATTGAGAAAATCACCTTTAAAGTTGTCTAAATGAAGTTCTTAGCAATGCATATTACTAATCAAAAATCAAGTTTTGATATATTTATGGTAGGAAATTTACAAAATATCTTCATGGAACATGATCTTTACTCAATATCCAAATGATTTTTGGCATAAAAGAAAAATTGATCATTTTGACCCATACAATGTATTTTTGGCTATTGATACAAATATACCCGTGCTGCTTAAGACTGCTTTTGTAGTTCAGGGTCACAAATAAAATTAATCATATTTAATTGATAAATTAACATAGGTATCACTGCTAATAATTTCTCTGCTATAGTAATATTGTCACAGTTTTAGCATCTGGTGTGTAAATGTGTTTCAGGATCGCAGAGGAACGGAGCGTCCACAGAGCACTCGAGGTTTGGGTCCGGTCAAAGAACATGGAGTTTTGTTTCAGTGCAAACCAGAAAACTGGACCGATCAGAAGAAACCAGCGCCCACTATGACCTACTGGGTTATAGGGTATGTGTTTGACAGCTGTGTTTACAGTAATAAACTCATCAAATCCCATCATTAAGCTCTTACCCCTTGTGTTCACATGCACCATTTTTCCATTACAATGTCAACCCTGTGAATGTCAAAAACGCTCCTATCATGCACCTGCCTTTAAATGCAAAACATATATGGGACGCTGGACCACAAAACCAGTCATATGGGTCGATTTTTTGAAATTGAGATTTGTACATAATCTGAAAGGATATGGATATGACGATATTTGTCTGAGATACTATTTAAAAAAAATCTGAAATCTGAGGGTGCAAAAAAATCTAAATATTGAGGAAATCACCTTTAAAGTTGTCCAAATGAAGTTCTTAGCAATGCATATTACTAATCAAAAATTAACTTTTGACATATTTACAGTAGGAAATTTACAAAATAACTGTAATAATAAAATAATAATGGAAGGTGATGTTTACTTTGTATCCTCATGATTTTTGGCATAAAAGAAAAATGGATCATTTTGACCCATACAATGTATTGTTGGCTATTGCTTCAAATATACTGCCCTCCAAAGGCAAAGTGCAGTAACTACGCCAACACTGAAACTGAGAAAAATGCCTTTAAAGTTTTTACACAAGCTAGTCAAACATGTTGACACTCTTGTTACTCTGAACAAATTAATTGAACCAGGGGAAAAAATGAACCAGGAGACTTTGCCACAAGACAAAACAGTTGTCACAAAGTCCATTTTAAGCCTTAACTCAATTTTGACCAAATGCGTAGTTACTGCACTTTGCCTTTGGAGGGCAGTATACCTGTGCTACTTAAGGGAAGACACTGCAGGCAAAAACACAGTGTTTTCATGCACCTGTCAGGTTTGAGATTTTGGGCTTTTTGGTTTTTCATGAAGTGTTTTTTAAAGACTAGTTAAGAAAACACCCAAAAGACACTGTTAACTGTTTCTTTTATAGCACTTAATCTATTTGTGTCAATAGATTTCAATTACAATCCATATTTTTAAAGGCCGTTTTCTCAAAATGAGTTTTTTCTCTTACACTGAGCCATAAATCTCACTTCAGTAGCACTTATGCACATCAAACTTACATTTTTATTCCTGTCTATATTCTGAAGGTTTTTACAGAGGGATTTATTCATGTATAATTAGTTTGATTTTATAGATTTTTCCCCTAAAATGTTTAAAAACTACATTGTTTTCTGTTTTATTTTTTTTCTGAATTATGGAGTGACAATATGAGATACCCAAAATCAAACATTTGACTCTTAATGTGTCAAAAAATTTAAACAAGAAACTGACTTCATCCATCGTTTAGACTTCTGTACTAGAATTGTATGCAAATAAGCGCATGTTTCATTAAATAATGGATCATTTGCATATTTAAACCTAACATTTAAGAAAACCCGTAATACAAAAAATGTTTACAATTGTCCATGTAATCAATCGAGTAATTAAGGTGATAACTATTAGTTAATTTTTTTACCCTATTTACCTGCAGTGTCTCGCCTTAAGACTTTTGTGGTTCAGGGTCACCTATTATCTTAGTTATGTGAGAGGCCAACATGCATACATCAGGAAAACATCAAAGCATATTTTCCTCTGATTTGCAATCTCTCGTTTGCACTCCAGGCGAATGCTTCTGGAACCCGTTCCTCAAGAGTTTTACGTGTGCTTCCATGACTCTGTGGCTGAAGTTCCTGTGGAAATGGCCTTCCGGCTGTCATTCGGCTTGGCTGTGTAGCACTATAACCCGAGACAGCAGTGTTTAACAGCAGGCTTTTTAGGAGGTAAATCCACTCTAGACTGGACAGAAAACTACTGGTTCATGCTTAAAGGAAGAGGTCAGCCAAAAATGAAAATTCGTTGAAAATGTACTCACCTTTAAGCCTTAAGAAAGATATATATGAGTTTGTTTCTTCATCAGATTTGTAAAAATGCAGCATTGCATCACTTGCTCACCAATGGATCCTCTGTAGTGAATGGGTGCCGTCAGAATGAGAGTCCAAACGGCTGATAAAAACATCACAGTAATCCACAAGTCATCCACACCACTTGAAATGAAAAGCTGTGTGTTTGTAAGAAACAAATCCATCATTAAGTAGTATTTTCACAGCTTACTCCAGTAAAAAAAGTCTGAAATATATTTCTGAGTAATATTTCTGAAGAGAAAAATTCACAGTGTTTACAAGCAAAAACAGACCAAAACATTTATAAACAAATATGTTGGTGGATTTTGATGTGAGAAGACAACAGGAGATTTTTTCATTGAAGGAAGCATTATTATGGATTATGAATTGGAAGCAATGGTTTGAAGGTAAAAACTGTAATAATGATGGGTTTATTTCTTACAAACATGCAGCTTTTGGCTTCACAAGATATTAATTGATGGACTGGAGTGGTGTGGGTTACTTGTGGATTACTGTGATGTTTTCATCAGCTGTTTGGACTCTCATTCTGACGGCACCCATTCACTGCAGAGGATCCATTAGTGAGCAAGTGAAGTAATGCTACATTTCTCCAAATCTGTTCTGATGAACAAACACACTTTACATCTCAGATGGCCTGAATTTTAAGCATTTTTTGGGTGAACTATTCCTTTAAGATTATCCTTTTATTAATCATTTGTTGTGGGCTCAAACTTTGAAGGGTTTTATTCTGTAGCAATAAACTAATGAAATGGTCTGATGAATCAGGCAATGGTGAAAACACAACTTTAATACCTCAAACTACGCTGGGTTTCTTCATTGAGCACAAGCTACAGGCTCATGAACTCTCGCAGCAGAAAAACTGATCATGAAATGATGATTTCACTTGACTTTTCCTTGCCGGATCGAGTGAAACGACATTTTCTAAGACCAAAGCCTTAACAACACTTCTGAACCTTTGTGATATGAAAATGTTTTTTTTATTTTATTAAAGATGTGGAACCTCATGTTCTCCTAAGTTAAAACTTTGTAATACGCTGTTTATGCAACAAATGTGCATCATTTATCAAATAAATGAAAGCAGATTTACTTTACAAACAGGTGGTCTTTATTTAAGTCTTTTTACAAAAATAAGGCTGCGCTCTTAAGTCTGGATAATCTTAACAATAAGTCTGTTACATAATGAGTTCGATTCACTGAATACAAAAACGAACATGTTATAAAACATTATTATATTCAAATTCAACGCAACAATGTTTTTTTTACAGACTGATTTACGCAGAATTATATTCAAAGTAGTTTTATTAACTATTTACACCGAAACGTTTTCTCATGATTCGTGAATTCCTTTGTAAATAGTTGAGTTGCAAATCACATTGAATTGAATTTAAAAGGAAGAAGAAATTTGGCCAACACTTTTTTTAACAAGTTCAATTTGTTAACAAAAAACTTCAGTCAACAATGAAAATACTTTAACAGCCTTTATGATACATACTTGAGGTCAAAAGTTTACATCCCCCATTCAGAATCTGCTAAATGTCAAGAGGGATTATACAAAATGCATGTTATTTTTTATTTAGTACTGACCTGAATAAGATATTTCACATAAGATGTTTACATGTAGTCCACAAGTGAAAATAATAGTTAGATTTATAAAAATGACTCTGTTCAAAAGTTTCTGATTCTTAATGCTGTGTTGTTACCTGAATGATCCACAGCTGTGTTTTTTTGTTTAGTGATGGTTGTTCATGAGTCCCTTGTTTGTCCTGAACAGTTAAACTGCCTGATGTTCTTCAGAAAAATCCTTCAGGTCCCACAAATTCTTTGGTTTTCCAGCATTTTTGTGTATTTGAACCCTTTCTAACAATGACTATCTGATTTTGAGATCCATCTTTTCACACTGAGGACAACTGAGGGACTCATATGCAACTATTACAGAAGGTTCAAACACTCACTGATGCTCCAGAAGGAAAAAAACATGCATTAAGAGCCGGAAGGTGAAAACTTCTGGAATTTGAAGATCAGGGTAAATGTAACTTATTTTGTCTTCTTGGAAACATGTGTCTTCTGTAGCTTCTGAAGGGCAGTACCAAATGAAAAAAAAAAAAGCTATTTAGGCAAAATAAAAAAAAATATTATTCTGTTCAAAAGTTTAATGCATGTTTTTTCCTTCTGGAGTATCAGTGAGTGTTTGAACCTTTTGAAATAGTTGAATATGAATCCCATCTTTTCACACTGAGGACAACTGAGGATCTCAAAATCATACGGGTTCAAATACACAAAAATGCTGAAAAAGCAAATAATTTATGGGACCTGAAGGATTTTTCTGAAGAACAGCAGACAGTTTAACTGTTCAGGACAAACAAGGGACTCATGAACAACTATCACTAAACAAAAAACAGGGTCATTTTTATAAATTCCACTCATATTATCTCTTGTGGACTATATGTAAACATCTTTTATGTGAAATACCTGTATGTTATTCAGGTCAGTACTAAAACAATAACTAGCATTTTGTATGATCCCTCTTACTTTGGTAAAATAATTAACATTTTGCAGATTCTGCAAGGGTGTGTAAACTTTTGACCTCAACTGTATGTGATACAGTGAGTTTAGAAAAAGTAATTTATCAAATTGAACTGTGCTGTAAAGTGTTACTGATTGTGTTTCATTAATTATGCTTCAAAAGAACAAAGTAAATACAACTCCAGCATGATTTTACACTCTGTCCAACATAATTGCATCAAACTACTAGTGACAAACGTCACTTTAAGCAACTTCCTGCACCAGCATCAGGTTCTTCCTGTAGCACTCCAGGCTGCACAGCGGCGTCCCCGTCTTGGAGCAGGAGTATTTCTTCAGGTTGGAGCATCCTGACACGCCGCAGCTCACAGGCGCGGATGGAGGTGGTCGTGGGGTCGCGGGTGTCGGGACGGAGACCCCGGCGGGGTAAGAGACGGCGGCCCCCTGAGCGTTACTGCTGTACCTCACCATGGGCAGCTGGGCCTGCTTGGACTTGCGCTCCCTCATGCTCTTGATCTTGGCCTTGCTGGTCTTGGTCAGTCTCTCGATGGTCTGGTTCTTGTTCTCTTCGGCTTTCTTAGCAGCCTGAAGGCGTCTCTTCCGGGCGCGCTCCTCGCGTTTCTGCATCATCTCAGCCGTCATCTCCTTCTCTTTGTATCCCATCGGGAGCTCCAGTAGAGGCTGGCTCTGGTGCTTATGTAGGAGCGCTTTCTGTTCGGACCGAGAAGAAACTTTGTTAAGGTTAAACCCTCAATACTTGAATTGAGGTCACAAATCAACAACTATCATTTTTTGTTTGATCTAGAATACATACAGTACTTATCAAGTCACTAATGCTCACCAAGGCTGCATTTATTTGATAAATATGGCAAATGCTGTAAAATTGTGAAATATTTTTCGAATTTAAAATAGCTTATCTATTTAAATATATATTATCTATTTAAATGTATATTAATTTATTGATGTGATCAAAGCTAAATTTTTTTGCATCATTATTCCAGTCTTCAGTGTCACATGATAGATTTACTT
>NC_133363.1:61096991-61222219 GCF_049309525.1 Garra rufa
TGTGTGTGTGTGTGTGTATATATATATATATATATATATATATAATACATTAATAGTACACAAATAATAATAAAATAACACTGTTGTGGTGCACACAATGTAAATGCAAGGTACATTTAAATGCAAATGTTATATTGTATAGAATATTTTATATTATAGAAAAAAAAATTGTCTTAAAATACAGTTTGAAGGACATTCAGTTTTTTTATGTGCATGTGTGTAGAAAGATCATTTTGGATGCTGGTTGCAGTTTTACTGTATTAGTCTGATATGGCCAATGGTTCATTTATTATCTCTCAGATTGTATTTAGATTATTCTGTGAAATCTGTATGGAAACACTTTTAAAGGCCTTTATAACAATTTCAACATGAAGAACTGTATAGATATATTAAAAAAAAATAGTAGTAATAATAATAATAAACTAATACAAATGAGAAAAACACAACAAAATGACTACAACTTAACTAAAAACTAAAATTAAATTTAAAGCTAAAATAAAACTGAAAATATAAAAAATAAAATGTAAGTACAAATATTCATAAAAAATATAATAGTATACCAGTGACACTAAAGTAACACTGTCTGTTCTCTCATTGGTCAGTCTGAGGATTTCTACGGCATGAGGCGACTGTATGTCATTTTGGGCTCCTGTCTGTTTTACAAGGTGAGTGTTGAATCTCCTGAAGCCACATGTTATCATGTTAACATTCATTGTGAATCAAGCAGCATCACATCATGTTCCTGTAGAAAGCACTACACGCCTGCTGTCAGTGAGCCATTGAAATTCAAACATGCTTGTAAATGGAGTCTCGTTCAGGTTTAATCGTTGAAATGAATCTGACAGAAGGGCGACGTGCTGTTTCTTGTGAATGCAGCTGTCAGCTGATGAGACTCTTTTAATTATGAATGATGATGTGAAGAGGATTGATTAGTAAAGTCTCCATCTGTTACTCCTTAAAGGGAAACCTCACCCAAAAATGAAAATTGTGTCATCGCTTACTCACCCTGAAGTGATTCCAAACCTCTTTAATTTTCTTTCAGATGTTGAACACAAAAGAAGATATAATATTCTCAAGAATGTTGGTAACTAAACAGTTGACTGTAGCCATTTATTTCAATAGCTATCAGCATATCAGTTGCTAATGTCAACTGTTTGGTTACCAATATTCAAATATGATAAACTTATATAATTAGACTTTATAACTTGCAGTTGTGAATTTATGTCTCATAATTCTGAGAAAAGAAGTCAGAATTAGGATATAAAACTCAAATGCAAGAAAAAATTGCCAGATATAAAGTTGAAATTTTGAGGAAAAAAAGTTAATTGCTAAGAAGTCAGAATTGCAAGATGTGAAGTTGCAATTGCAAAAAAAGTCATAGTTGCAAGAGAAAAGTCAAAATTGTAAGATATAAAATTGCAACTGTGAGAAAAAAAGTCATAATTGTGGAAGAAAAAAGTCATCATTCTGAGATATGAACTTGCAATTATGAGAAAAAAAGTCATAATTGTGGAAGAAAAAAGTCAGAATTGTGAGATGTCATAGTTGCAAGATAAAATTCAAAATTGTAAGATATAAACAATTACAAGAAAAAATTACGAGAAAAATCTGAATTGCAAGGAAAATAGTCAGAATTGTGAGATAAAGATATGCAATTATGATTAAAAAGTCATAATTGCAAACAAAATGACAATTTGTGAGATATAAAGTCGCAATTACGAGAAAGTCATAATTGAGACAAAAGTCTGAATTGTGAGATAAACTTGCAATTACAAGAAAAAAGTCAGAATTGCGAGAAAAAAAGTCAGAATTCTATGATATGAGCAATTATGAGAAAAAAGTGATAATTGTGAAAAAAGAGTCAGAATTTGCAAGATATAAAATTGCAATTGCAAGAAAAAATTTAAAATTGTGAGAAAAAGACAAAATTGTAAGAAAAGTTGCAATTGCAAAATAAAAGTCATAGTTGTGAGAAAAATAGTAAAAATTGTGAGATATATAATTGCAATTACGAAAAAATTAAGAATTGCAAGATATAAACACATAATTACAAGAAAAATTTGAAAAATTACATAGGATATATAAATCGCGATCCTGAAACAAGTCGTAATTGTGAGATACAAACTCGCAATTATGAGGAAAAAGGTCAGAACTGCAAGAAACTTGCAATTGTGAAAAGTCATAGGTGCGAGATACAAACTCCCAATTACAAGAAAGTCATAATTGTCAGTAAAAAAGTCTAAATTGTGAGCTATAAACTTGAAATTACAAGAAATTCATAATTGTGAGAAAAAAAGTCTGAATTGTGAGAATATAAACTTACAATTACGAGAAAAAAAAGTCTAATTTTGTAAGAAAAAAGTTAGAATTGTTAGATTTAAACTTGCATTTACGAGAAAAAAGTCATAATTGGGAGAAAAAAAGTAAAAATTGTGAGATATATATATACTTGCAATTATGAAAAAAATAAGAATTCGTAATTAAACTTGTAAATACGAGAAAAAAGTCATAATTATGAGAAAAAGTCTGAATTCCGATATATAAATCGCAATTCTAAAAAGTGTGAATTGTGAGATATAAAATTGCAAGATATAAATGTAAAATTGCAAAGTCATAGTTGCAACAAAAAAGTCAAAATTGTTAGATATAAAGTTGCAATTACGAAAAAAATAAGAATTGCAAAATATAAACTCGGAATTCTGAGAAAAAGTCCTATTTGCGAGAAGAAGAAAAAAATTTGTGAGATAAAGTTGCAATTCCGAAGAAAATTTATAATTGTGATATAAACTCGCAATTCAGAGAAAAAGACGTAATTGCGACATATAATAAATATATAAATTTGCAATAGCAAGAAAAAGTAAACTGCTAAAAAGTCAGAATTGTATCTCGCAATTCTGACTTTGTGACATGCAGTTGCAACTTTATATCACCCAATTCTGACTTTGTAACTTGCAATTCTGAGAAAAAAAATCTTGACATGTAAACTTGCAGTTGTGCGCAAGTATGACAGAAATGTGAGATAAAAAGTCACAATTACTTTTTTTTTTTTTTTTTAAGTATTCAGTGTCAGAAATGGACTTCCATAGTTATCAATGTTTATTGTCACACTCATTTTGATCTACTAAAGGTCAGGAATTGAGATCAGTATTTGTCTGTCTATCTGTCAGGGATATCTGATAGCGAACCACCTGCCTAAAGAAGACCTTCTAGACGTGTGTTTGTACTGTCAGCATTACTGTCTGCTGCCGCTGGTGTCTGAGCAGCGTGTGGGGCAGCTGGTGGTGTGGAGGGAGGTGTTTCCACAGAGAAGAACACAGAACAACACCTCCTCACATCCTGGATACTGCGAACCACACGGACGGCACTTCCTGCTCATAGTGGGCCTGGTGAGACATGCTGTTCTAAATCTGAAATAAAATGTTTCAAGTAGGGATGCACGATATTTATCGGACAGATATGGGTAAAAATTACCTCATTTTTATTGCTCCGATAAATAAATGAAACCCGATCCGATAAAGTACTCTTGCTGGTAAAATCAGTCAATCAGTTTGGTTTGTCTGAGATTCATCTGCTTTCCGAGTGCAAGTGACTGCAGCTGTAAACTGCAGTGACTCTCGGACTTTGTCGCGTTTAATACGTCATCATCTGTCGTCATCATCGCCTTCACCGGTCTGGAAGTTTTTCTCGGTGGCAGAGGAGGACGATGCTATTGCTATTTGCAACACATGTTTAGCAAGGATTCCGAGAGGAGGTGAAAAGCCGTCAAGTTTTAACACAACAAATCTTATATCTCACTTCAGAGGTCGTCATCGCGGTGAATCTGTTTTAGGGGCCGTTCACATGTCACGCCTAAAAACGCGTGGAAAACGTTAGGCGCGCTGCTTTCTCTTTCTTTCCAAACCGCTCTGTAGCCTGCTCTGCTGTGGCGTCTGCCGTTGCTAAGCAGCCACGACCTGCGCTCTCCATAAAGACGTGGTAGTTTCAGCAAAGGATAAATGGATTTTCAGCAGTAAAAATCGCTTGCAGTAGCTCTGTTATTACATTTATTTAAAAATGTTTATTCCTGTATAGCTTTTATAAGCTGTTTCTCCACATTGGCAGTGCTTTCAATGTTATTAAGGGAAAGGGTGAAGCTGATTGGTTGGTTCATGTCACATGACCCGCGGTGCACTTGCAGCATTCTGAAAAGTTGAGATGTTTGTATCTCGATTCTGATGTTTTATTCCCCGCCTTGTACGATTTGGTTGCTGCACACATTCATAATATGATCAATTAGAATGGATTACACATAAGCTTTAACAGACATTTGGACATCTGACGTTACTCCATGATGCACTTTTAAATTTTTCCAGGTTGACAAAATGTCGAAGCATTTTATTTATTTAGAATTGTGGTGCCTTACACAAAAAATAAAAACATTTTTGAAGAGTCAGGACTGATGTTTGCTATGATTGTTAGACCCAGAAATATAATGTACATTTCATTAGTTTATCTTAGATTTTGTATTCTCCTGGGTGCACAAAATTATCATATGTGACCCTGGACCACAAAACCAGTCATAAGGTTAAATTTTACAAAACTGAGATGTATATATCATATGAAAGCTCAATAAATAAGCTTTCTGTTGATGTATGGTTTGTTAGGATAGGACAATATTTGGCCGAGATACGTCTATTTGAAAATCAGGAATCTGAGGGTGCAAAAAAATCAAAATACTGAGAAAATCACCTTTAAAGTTGTCCAAATTAAGTTCTTAACAATGCATTTTTGTACATTTTGATATATTTACAGTAGGAATTTTTACAAAAAATCTTGATGGAACATGATCTTTACTTAATTTCCTAATGATTTTTGGCATAAAAGAAAAATCTATAATTTTGACCCATGCAATGTATTTTTGGCTATTGCTACAAATATACCCCAGCGACTTAAGACTGGTTTTGTGGTCCAGGGTCACACATAATAATATGAACGTATTGGGTATCGGCATCGGCCACAAGAAGGACTTAATTATCGGTATCGTTAAATAATTCATATCGTGCATCCCTAGGTTCAAGGTTTCCACAAAAATATGAAGCATCACAGCTGTTATTCCTTAATGATGTTTCCAGAGGCATTTCATGCAGTGTGTGTTGCTGGAGGCCGCTGGTTGTGCGTCACCCGCTCTGGGATCTCCCGGTCCTGACTGCGTCTATGTGGATCAGGTCAAAGCCACGCTCCTTCAGCTGGAGAGTCTGGATGCTGCTATTGAGGAGCGGCTCTCGGCTCCGCCCACTCCCTGCCTCTCCTGTGCTGATTGGTTCCTTCCTGCCGGGGGGCGGGACCGACTAGACGGCATCGGCAGCTCGCCGATTCTCAACCGTCTGACGGCAGCCATCAAACCCCCGTCGCCGGGCGGAATTGGGCGGAGTCTTTTTGGCGAGGCGGGGTCGGCGGGTCTGAGAGGACGGAGGCCGAGTCCACAGAGGAGTCTGTCTGATAGCGGCAGCGAGGGTCACGCCGACGGGACACCTTCCTTTATTTCAGGTCTGAGTCCTCATGCCACACCGGACGCAGTGCGCCGGACGCCCTCTAGTGGCACACGCAGAGACTCCCTCGGGTCAGGAGGGTCAGACGGCAGCTTGGGCAGCGCAGGATTTTTCAAGGTGTTTCTATATTTTTATATGTATATTTTTATTATTTTATAAATATATTTATTATTTAAATAATTAATTTGAATATTATTTAAAGTTAAAATAATGTCACAGCTGAGGTTCAATTCAGTGGGAATATTTAAAAAATTATTTCATGCAGATATTATTATAGTGTATTTTTGCATTTTTTAGTTTTACATCACAGTTGAAGTTTAATTCAATATAATTTAATATATTTATTAATGCAGATATGATTTTTTTGTAAAATTATAGTGTATTATTTAAATTAAAAAGCTAATTTTTAATGGTAGTATTTATTGTACTGAAATGAATTAATGCTGAATTTCTTTAAGTATATGTGTGTATTTATATTTTTATACCTTTATTACTTAAATTATAGAGTTATTTTATTACTTCACAGTTGAAGTTTAATTGTAGGAATAGTTCATGGTAGTATTTATTGTACTGAAATGTATATGTATTGATGTAGAATTTTATAGCATTTATTTTAGTATATTTTTTAAATGATAAAGGTAATTTTACTTCATAATTGTAGTTTAATTGTAGAATATTTCATGGTAGTATTTGTCGTACTGAAAATGATTTTATTCCGATTTTATAAATATATTTATTAAAGCAGATATGATTTATTGTAAATATTATAGTGTATTATTTAAATTAAAAAGCACATTTTTCATGGTAGTATTTATTGTACTGAAATTAATTAATGCAAAATTTTTGTAAGTATATGTATGTATTTATATTTTTATACCATATATTATAATATATAATTTAAATTATTTTATTACTTCACAGTTGAAGTTCAATTGTAGGAATAGTTCATGGTAGTATTTATTGTACTGAAATTAATTAATGCAAAATTTTTGTAAGTATATGTATGTATTTATATTTTTATACCATTGAAGTTCAATTGTAGGAATAGTTCATGGTAGTATTTATTGTGCTAAAATAAATTTATGCAGATTTTTTAAATATATATGTATTTATGTAGAATTATATAGCATTTATTTTAGTATTTTTTTTAAATTATAAAGTTAATTTTACTTCATAATTGTAGTTTAATTGTATAATATTCCATGGTAATATATATCATACTGAAAATTTATTTTTTCAGATTTTCTAAATATTTATTTATGCAGATATTTATGTATTTACTGTACTGAAATTAATTAATGCAGTTTTTTTTAAATATATGTATTTATGCAGATTTTCTACCATATATGTTCATATATTATTTGAATTATAGCGTTAATTTCATTTATCATATATATCATATACTCTACAATTACTGATTAGTTTATTACCAAATAAAACAATAACATATGATTATTTTTTTATATATATACTATTAAATATAAAATATATTATTATTTTATCACCAAATTACAAATAAGTGCAACCAGTTTATATTATATTTAAACATTTACATCTGTTTAAATAAATTAGTCCTTATTTTAAAATCAAAGCATAAAGTGTTTAATATAACAGTTTATTAATTAAAGGTGAATTGTGTAATTTCTGCACCTGAATTACAAAAATAGTGATTGGATTCAAACATTTATTAAACACTTACTTTATCTTTCATTGTTCCAACTAAAGTCTAACTTCCAGATCAAAAAATTGCCTCAGCTTCTGTACAAAGTGCTGACATAAAACACTTGCTTTGTACTTTCCCGTAACAACTTTCAGAAAAACAGGAGTGACATATAAGTAATATTATTTGATTTTTCCAACAGCGAGACGTCAGAGCGTATATATCAGTGCTGCGTATGAATTATGATCGTGCCGTCTGTTATTGAGCACATCCTCTGAGTATCTGCCAGAACGTCGTCTAATATAGTAGCATCAGGAACTGCCGTTATAAATCACGTCCATCTGAATTCAGCTGACGGCAGGTAATTTACACAAGCGATGTCCTGGATGAACCTTTCAGGCTCATAAATTCTCATAGAGAGAGACAAGCTTAAGCAAACGCATGGAAACTAGCTTTCATCACATTTATGGAGTCAGTCCTCCAGACTGAAGGTCAGAGCAGCAGACAGTAGCAGAAAGAGAACATTTATACAACCAAGTCACATAAAGGTCAGCACCAAATATATTGCTATAAAACCAGGCTAGTGCTGCTTTATCTTCAGTTTCATTATTGATTTTATTTGCAAGTTTAGGCCTTCGCTTTTTACATGAGCTTCATTTATTAGTGGAACAAAACGAGAACAACCAAAGATATATTGTTATAAAACAATATATAATATATAACACTTTTACAGGCTGTTTTGTCTTCAGTTTCTTGATTTATTTTATTTAATTTTATTTTATTTTGTTTAGGGTTTTTCTTTTATGTTCAAAATTTAAATGCACTTCAATAACACTTCAGTAATATTTTGTATAATGTAAACCAATATATTTTTTATTGTATTTTATTTTTTATTTATTTTAATTTGTTTCATTTGAAGTCTAGGCCTTTTCTTTTATATTTTCTTTTCTTTTCTTTTCTTTTCTTTTTTATTTCATTAGGGGTTTTCTTTTACTTTCCAGCACAATCTGTAATCTAATAATTATATATTTTTTTGTATTTGTTTATTTTGTTTTATTTAATGTTTTTTTAATATATATTTATTCATTTATTGTTCATTGGGCCTTTCTAGGCCTTTTGTTTTATATTCTGGATTTAAATAACACTTGTTCAATAAGACTCAAAAATATTTTATAGTCCAGCACAAACTGAAATCCTATTTTATTTTATTTCATTTTATTTTATTTTATTTTTTTCTTTGGACGTCTAGGCATTTTCTTTTATATCCTGTATTTAAATGCACTTCAATAACAATAACACTTTGATAAGTATTTTATAGTCCAGCATAAACTGAACTCATTTTATTTTATTTTTTTACATTAGAAATTTAGGCTTTTTCTTTTATATTCTGGATTTAAAGTCACTTTAATAACAATAACACTTTCATAATTATTTTATAGTCCAGCACAAACTGAAATCCTTTTATTTTATTTATTTTATTTAGTTTTTTATTTTATTTTATTTTATTTTTATCAGCATAAACTGTAATCCAGTCATTTTATTTTATTTTATTTTATTTTATTTGTGTTTTTCTTTTCCATTCCAGCACAATCTGTAATCCACTTTCATAATTATTTTATAGTCCAGCACAAACTTAAATCCTTTTATTTTTTTATTTTTTTTATTTAGTTTTTTATTTTATTTTATTTTATTTTATCAGCATAAACTGTAATCCAGTCATTTTATTTTATTTTATTTTATTTATTTTATTTTATTTTAATTTATTTTATTTTATTTTATTTTATTTTATTTTATTTTATTTTATTTTATTTTATTTTATTTTATTTTATTTGTGTTTTTCTTTTCCATTCCAGCACAATCTGTAATCCACTTTCATAATTATTTTATAGTCCAGCACAAACTTAAATCCTTTTATTTTTTTATTTTTTTTATTTAGTTTTTTATTTTATTTTATTTTATTTTATCAGCATAAACTGTAATCCAGTCATTTTATTTTATTTTATTTTATTTTATTTATTTTATTTTATTTTATTTTATTTTATTTTATTTTAATTTATTTTATTTTATTTTATTTTATTTTATTTTATTTTATTTGTGTTTTTCTTTTCCATTCCAGCACAATCTGTAATCCACTTTCATAATTATTTTATAGTCCAGCACAAACTTAAATCCTTTTATTTTTTTATTTTTTTTATTTAGTTTTTTATTTTATTTTATTTTTATCAGCATAAACTGTAATCCAGTCATTTTATTTTATTTTATTTTATTTTATTTTATTTTATTTTATTTTATTTTATTTATTTTATTTTATTTTATTTTATTTTATTTTATTTTATTTTAATTTATTTTATTTTATTTTATTTTATTTTATTTTATTTTATTTTATTTTATTTTATTTTATTTTATTTTATTTTATTTGTGTTTTTCTTTTCCATTCCAGCACAATCTGTAATCCACTTTCATAATTATTTTATAGTCCAGCACAAACTTAAATCCTTTTATTTTTTTATTTTTTTATTTAGTTTTTTATTTTATTTTATTTTTATCAGCATAAACTGTAATCCAGTCATTTTATTTTATTTTATTTTATTTTATTTTATTTTATTTTATTTGTGTTTTTCTTTTCCATTCCAGCACAATCTGTAATCCACTTTCATAATTATTTTATAGTCCAGCACAAACTTAATTCCTTTTATTTTATTTTATTTTGTGTTTTTCTTTACATTCCAGCACAATCTGCAATCCAATTTTTTTTTTTTTTTTTTTTTTATGTGTAATCCAATTATTTTATTTTATTTGTTTTTTTATTTATTGAAGTTTAGGCTTTTTTACACCCTGTATTTAAATGCACTTTAGTTAAAATAACACTTTAGTCCCATTTTATATACTCCAGCACAAACTGTGATTTTAATATAAATTAATATTTTCTTGTCTTTTGTGTGTTTTCTATCAGATTCCCAGGTTAAAGCACCCAAACCCTTTCTATCTGGGCTCATTGAGGAAGAGTCTGACTGACAGGGAAACCGAGGAGATGCACAACGTCCTCAAGTGAGTCCATCTTTGAACTCATTTGGACTCATTTTATAATACTTTTATGGTGTTTTTCACCTTTTGTGTTCCATGGAAGAAAAGTGTCATTCAGCCTTATCACAGGTCTGCTGTAATTCACTATAAATGTCTAAATGACTCCTCAGTCATCAGGAACAGATTGAGTGGTTTGACCTCATGTCATGTGAGTGCAGTTCAGATGATCACAGTTATCGTGTGTGTGTGTGTGTGTGTGTGTGTGTGTGTGTGTGTGTGTGTGTGTGTGTGTGTTAACAGGCTGACGGCGGGCGCTGAGAACACGCTGTTCCATTATGTGCTGATGGAGACGGTGCAGGGCATCTTCATCGCTCCCACACACAGAGAGATGAATCATCTGAGCGGCTCCATCCACCCACAGCTCATACACAACTTCTACCACTGCTGTCTGTCCATACGACAGGCCTTCCAGCAGAGCCTCCCCTCACGGGTAACACACACTGACACTGATACATGATAGATCATATTAAATTGTTATAATATTTCACAATTTTTACTATTTTTACCTAATTTTAAATTCAATTAAGGGGAGACACTGCAGGCAGCAACACTTTTTTTCATGCACCTGTCAAGTTTGAGGCTTTTTGGTGTTTCGTAAAGTGTTTTTTCAGTCTAGTGGAAAGAAAACATTCAAAAGACACTTTTAAGTGTGTCTTTTATAGCACTTGTGTCAATTGATTTCAATTACAATACATATTTTTAAAGGCTGTTTTCTCAAAAACTGCTTTAGTAGCACTTACACACACCAAACTTTACATTTTTATTCCTAACTATATCCTGAATGTTTTTACAGAGGGATTTGTTCATATATCATTTGCTTGATTTTATACATCTTATTCCCCCCAAAAATTTAAAAAATCAATTGTTTTCTGTCTGTTCTAAGTATTTTTTTTTAATTACAAAATGAGATGCCAAAAATTCCTTTTGTAAAAACATTTGACTCTAATATGTCAAATAAAATAAACAAGAGTTTTGAAACTGACTTCACCCAGTGTTTAGATTTTTGTACTAGAAATGCATGCAAATTAGTGCATATTTACTTAAACAATGCTTCATTTGCATATTGAAAGCTTACATTTTAGAAAACTTGTAATACAAAAAATGTTTGCAATTAACAATGTAATCAATCAACTGAGTAAGTAAGGTGAAAACTATTAGTTTTTTTTTTTTTTTTACCCTATTCACCTGCAGTGTCTCGCCTTAATGCAGCCTTGGTGAGCATTAGAAACGTCTTTGAAAAACATTAAATCTTACTGACTGCAAACTGTTGAATCATAGTGTATACTAGTTTATACAAGTCCTTAATGAATTAAAAGTGATATACAGTATTATATCCAACATTTATGTGTGTTATGCTTTGTATGCATGGATTGAAATACTAGTAAAGTTGCTCCAAATCTATTAATCTATTTATTTATTTCAAATTAGATGGCAGTAGAAAGCTAGATATAGTCTGAAATACTTGATTGTAAAATGGGTTATTTTACAATGTATAATTTGCATTTATAAATATATAGTCACATATTTTTGATATCATTTTGAATACATTTAACTAATTAAACAATTTAAGAATGTTTGTTTATTTGTCCATTTAAAAAAAAAAGAAGAAGAAATTGGTCATTTTTACAGTAAAATCTTCCATTTTATCCTCCATATTGTTTTGCTCATAGATGATATTCAAGACACTTTAAGCTTGATGATTGTAGACTGCGAATTACTTTAATTAGAAGTAGTAATACTAAAAATATCTAGTATTTTTTTTCTGCAAAAAAATAATAAATAAATATTGAGAAAATCACCTTTAAAGTTGTCTAAATGAAGTTCTTAGCAATGCATATTACTAATCAAAAATCAAGTTTTGATATATTTATGGTAGGAAATTTACAAAATATCTTCATGGAACATGATCTTTACTCAATATCCAAATGATTTTTGGCATAAATGAAAAATTGTTCATTTTGACCCATACAATGTATTTTTGGCTATTGATACAAATATACCCGTGCTGCTTAAGACTGCTTTTGTAGTTCAGGGTCACAAATAAAATTAATCATATTTAATTGATAAATTAACATAGGTATCACTGCTAATAATTTCTCTGCTATAGTAATATTGTCACAGTTTTAGCATCTGGTGTGTAAATGTGTTTCAGGATCGCAGAGGAACGGAGCGTCCACAGAGCACTCGAGGTTTGGGTCCGGTCAAAGAACATGGAGTTTTGTTTCAGTGCAAACCAGAAAACTGGACCGATCAGAAGAAACCAGCGCCCACTATGACCTACTGGGTTATAGGGTACGTGTTTGACAGCTGTGTTTACAGTAATAAACTCATCAAATCCCATCATTAAGCTCTTACCCCTTGTGTTCACATGCACCATTTTTCCATTACAATGTCAATCCTGTGAATGTCAAAAACGCTCCTATCATGCACCTGCCTTTAAATGCAAAACATATATGGGACGCTGGACCACAAAACCAGTCATATGGGTCGATTTTTTGAAATTGAGATTTGTACATAATCTGAAAGGATATGGATATGACGATATTTGTCTGAGATACAACTATTTAAAAAAATCTGAAATCTGAGGGTGCAAAAAAATCTAAATATTGAGGAAATCACCTTTAAAGTTGTCCAAATGAAGTTCTTAGCAATGCATATTACTAATCAAAAATTAACTTTTGACATATTTACAGTAGGAAATTTACAAAATAACTGTAATAAAATAATAATGGAACTTGATGTTTACTTATTATCCTCATGATTTTTGGCATAAAAGAAAAATGGATAATTTTGACCCATACAATGTATTGTTGGCTATTGCTTCAAATATACTGCCCTCCAAAGGCAAAGTGCAGTAACTACGCCAACACTGAAACTGAGAAAAATGCCTTTAAAGTTTTTACACAAGCTAGTCAAACATGTTGACACTCTTGTTACTCTGAACAAATTAATTGAACCAGGGGAAAAAATGAACCAGGAGACTTTGCCACAAGACAAAACAGTTGTCACAAAGTCCATTTTAAGCCTTAACTCAATTTTGACCAAATGCGTAGTTACTGCACTTTGCCTTTGGAGGGCAGTATACCTGTGCTACTTAAGGGAAGACACTGCAGGCAAAAACACAGTGTTTTCATGCACCTGTCAGGTTTGAGATTTTGGGCTTTTTGGTTTTTCATGAAGTGTTTTTTAAAGACTAGTTAAGAAAACACCCAAAAGACACTGTTAACTGTTTCTTTTATAGCACTTAATCTATTTGTGTCAATAGATTTCAATTACAATCCATATTTTTAAAGGCCGTTTTCTCAAAATGAGTTTTTTCTCCTACACTGAGCCATAAATCTCCACTTCAGTAGCACTTATGCACATCAAACTTTACATTTTTATTCCTGTCTATATTCTGAAGGTTTTTACAGAGGGATTTATTCATGTATAATTAGTTTGATTTTATAGATTTTTCCCCTAAAATGTTTAAAAACTACATTGTTTTCTGTCTGTTTTTTTTTCTGAATTATGGAGTGACAATATGAGATACCCAAAATCCCCACTGTAAAAACATTTGACTCTTAATGTGTCAAAACATTTAAACAAGAAACTGACTTCATCCAGTGTTTAGACTTCTGTACTAGAATTGTATGCAAATCAGCGCATGTTTCATTAAATAATGGATCATTTGCATATTTAAACCTAACATTTAAGAAAACCCGTAATACAAAAAATGTTTACAATTGTCAATGTAATCAATCGAGTAATTAAGGTGATAGCTATTAGTTAATTTTTTACCCTATTCACCTGCAGTGTCTCGCCTTAAGACTTTTGTGGTTCAGGGTCACCTATTATCTTAGTTATGTGAGAGGCCAACATGCATACATCAGGAAAACATCAAAGCATATTTTTCCTCTGATTTGCATTCCAGGCGAATGCTTCTGGAACCCGTTCCTCAAGAGTTTTATGTGTGCTTCCATGACTCCGTGGCTGAAGTTCCTGTGGAAATGGCCTTCCGGCTGTCATTCGGCTTGGCTGTGTAGCACTATAACCCGAGACAGCAGTGTTTAACAGCAGGCTTTTTAGGAGGTAAATCCACTCTAGACTGGACAGAAAACTACTGGTTCATGCTTAAAGGAAGAGGTCAGCCAAAAATGAAAATTCGTTGAAAATGTACTCACCCTTAAGCAAGATATATATGAGTTTGTTTCATCAGATTTGTAAAAATGCAGCATTGCATCACTTGCTCACCAATGGATCCTCTGTAGTGAATGGGTGCCGTCAGAATGAGAGTCCAAACAGCTGATAAAAACATCACAGTAATCCACACCACTCCAGTCCATCAGTTACCATCTTTTGAAATGAAGCTGTGTGTTTGTAAGAAACAAATCCATCATTAAGAAGTATTTTCACAGCTTCCTCCAGTAAAAAAAGTCTGAAATATATTTCTGAATAATATTTCTGAAGAGAAAAATTCAGTGTTTACAAGCAAAAACAGACCAAAACATTTATAAACAAATATGTTGGTGGATTTTAATGTGAGAAGACAACAGGAGATTTTTTCATTGAAGGAAGCATTATTATGGATTATGAACTGGAAGCAATGGTTTGAAGGTAAAAACTGTAATAATGATGGGTTTATTTCTTACAAACATGCAGCTTTTGGCTTCACAAGATGTTAATTGATGGACTGGAGTGGTGTGGGTTACTTGTGGATTACTGTGATGTTTTTATCAGCTGTTTGGACTTTTCATTCTGACGGCACCCATTCACTGCAGAGGATCCATTAGTGAGCAAGTGAGGTAATGCTACATTTCTCCAAATCTGTTCTGACGAACAAACACACTTTACATCTCAGATGGCCTGAATTTTAAGCATTTTTTGGGTGAACTATTCCTTTAAGATTATCCTTTTATTAATCATTTGTTGTGGGCTCAAACTTTGAAGGGTTTTATTCTGTAGCAATAAACTAATGAAATGGTCTGATGAATCAGGCAATGGTGAAAACACAACTTTAATACCTCAAACTACGCTGGGTTTCTTCATTGAGCACAAGCTACAGGCTCATGAACTCTCGCAGCAGAAAAACTGATCATGAAATGATGATTTCACTTGACTTTTCCTTGCCGGATCGAGTGAAACGACATTTTCTAAGACCAAAGCCTTAACAACACTTCTGAACCTTTGTGATATGAAAATGTTTTTTTTATTTTATTAAAGATGTGGAACCTCATGTTCTCCTAAGTTAAAACTTTGTAATACGCTGTTTATGCAACAAATGTGCATCATTTATCAAATAAATGAAAGCAGATTTACTTTACAAACAGGTGGTCTTTATTTAAGTCTTTTTACAAAAATAAGGCTGCGCTCTTAAGTCTGGATAATCTTAACAATAAGTCTGTTACATAATGAGTTCGATTCACTGAATACAAGAAAGAACATGTTATAAATCATTATTATATTCAAATTCAACGCAACAATGTTTTTTTTACATACTGATTTACGCAGAATTATATTCAAAGTAGTTTTATTAACTATTTACACCGAAACGTTTTCTCATGATTCGTGAATTCCTTTGTAAATAGTTGAGTTGCAAATCACATTGAATTGAATTTAAAAGGAAGAAGAAATTTGGCCAACACTTTTAACAAGTTCAATTTGTTAACAAAAAATTTCAGCCAACAATGAAAATACTTTAACAGCCTTTATGATACATACTTGAGGTCAAAAGTTTACATCCCCCATTCAGAATCTGCTAAATGTCAAGAGGGATTATACAAAATGCATGTTATTTTTAATTTAGTACTGACCTGAAGAAGATATTTCACATAAGATGTTTACATATAGTCCACAAGAGAAAATAATAGTTAGATTTATAAAAATGACTCTGTTCAAAAGTTTCTGATTCTTAATACTGTGTTGTTACCTGAATGATCCACAGCTGTGTTTTTTGTTCAGTGATAGTTGTTCATGAGTCCCTTGTTTGTCCTGAACAGTTAAACTGTCTGCTGTTATTCAGAAAAATCCTTCAGGTCCCACAAATTCTTTGGTTTTCCAGCATTTTTGTGTATTTGAACCCTTTCTAACAATGACTGTCTGATTTTGAGATCCATCTTTTCACACTGAGGACAACTGAGGGACTCATATGCAACTATTACAGAAGGTTCAAACACTCACTGATGCTCCAGAAGGAAAAACCATGCATTAAGAGCCGGAGGGTGAAAACTTCTGGAATTTGAAGATCAGGGTAAATGTAACTTATTTTGTCTTCTTGGAAACATGTGTCTTCTGTAGCTTCTGAAGGGCAGTACCAAATGAAAAAAAAAAAAGCGCTATTTAGGCAAAATAAAAAAAAATATTATTCTGTTCAAAAGTTTAATGCATGTTTTTTCCTTCTGGAGTATCAGTGAGTGTTTGAACCTTTTGAAATAGTTGAATATAAATCCCATCTTTTCACACTGAGGACAACTGAGGATCTCAAAATCATACAGTCATTGTCGGAAAGGGTTCAAATACACAAAAAATGCTGAAAAAGCAAAGAATTTATGGGACCTGAAGGATTTTTCTGAAGAACAGCAGACAGTTTAACTGTTCAGGACAAACAAGGGACTCATGAACAACTATCACTAAACAAAAAAACAGGGTCATTTTTATAAATTCCACTCATATTATCTCTTGTGGACTATATGTAAACATCTTTTATGTGAAATACCTGTATGTTATTCAGGTCAGTACTAAAACAATAACTAGCATTTTGTATGATCCCTCTTACTTTGGTAAAATAATTAACATTTTGCAGATTCTGCAAGGGTGTGTAAACTTTTGACCTCAACTGTATGTGATATAGTGAGTTTAGAAAAAGTAATTTATCAAATTGAACTGTACTGTAAAGTGTTACTGATTGTGTTTCATTAATTATGCTTCAAAAGAACAAAGTAAATACAACTCCAGCATGATTTTACACTGTCCAACATAATTGCATCAAACTACTAGTGACAAACGTCACTTTAAGCAACTTCCTGCACCAGCATCAGGTTCTTCCTGTAGCACTCCAGGCTGCACAGCGGCGTCCCCGTCTTGGAGCAGGAGTATTTCTTCAGGTTGGAGCATCCTGACACGCCGCAGCTCACAGGCGCGGATGGAGGTGGTCGTGGGGTTGCGGGTGTCGGGACGGAGACCCCGGCGGGGTAAGAGACGGCGGCACCCTGAGCGTTACTGCTGTACCTCACCATGGGCAGCTGGGCCTGCTTGGACTTGCGCTCCCTCATGCTCTTGATCTTGGCCTTGCTGGTCTTGGTCAGTCTCTCGATGGTCTGGTTCTTGTTCTCTTCGGCTTTCTTAGCGGCCTGAAGGCGTCTCTTCCGGGCGCGCTCCTCGCGTTTCTGCATCATCTCAGCCGTCATCTCCTTCTCTTTGTATCCCATCGGGAGCTCCAGTAGAGGCTGGCTCTGGTGCTTATGTAGGAGCGCTTTCTGTTCGGACCGAGAAGAAACTTTGTTAAGGTTAAACCCTCAATACTTGAATTGAGGTCACAAATCAACAACTATCATTTTTTGTTTGATCTAGAATACATACAGTACTTATCAAGTCACTAATGCTCACCAAGGCTGCATTTATTTGATAAATATGGCAAATGCTGTAAAATTGTGAAATATTTTTTACATTTAAAATAGCTTTTATCTATTTAAATGTATATTATCTATTTAAATGTATATTAATTTATTGATGTGATCAAAGCTAATTTTTTTTGCATCATTATTCCAGTCTTCAGTGTCACATGATAGATTTACTTTTTTGGGGGGGTTCTTTGATGAATAGAGAGTTCAAAAGGTCAGCATTTATTTGAAATAGAAATATTCTGCATCATTGTAAATGTTTTTACTGTCTTTTTTTAAATAATTTTTTTGTATTTACTTTTGATCATTTTAATGTCTTTGCTAAATAAAATAATTAAATTCTTTCGAAAAATACAAGCTTACTTACCACAAACTGTACTATTTAACTTTATGGATCATGCTGGTGTTATTTTAATATTATTATTATTATTTTTTTTTTTACCATTTTCATATTTTATTAATATTTTTATTATTTTAAAATTGTATACTTCCAGTTTTTTTTTACATTACAATATAACATTATTTTAATATTATTTATATACTATTATAGTTATTAATATTTGTCTAGATTTTTTAATATATTATTTTTACCATTTTAATATTTTATTAGTATTTTAAAAATGTATACTTTCAGTTTTCTTTTACAATACTATAATGTTATGGATCATGCTGGTGTTACTTTTATACTATTTATGTAGTTTTTATTAATATTTTTCTAGATTTTTTTTTATATTATTTTTACTGTTTTAATATTTTATTAATTAGTTTTCTTTTACAGTACTATATAATGTTATGAATCATGCTGGTGTTATTTTAATATTTATATAGAATTATAGTTTTTATTAATATTGTTAATATTTTAGTATTTTTTAATTTAGAATTTGTGCATTTTTTTTTTTTTTCATTTTAAAATGTCATACTTCCAGTTTTCTTTTACTGTACTTTATAACGTTATGAATCATGCCGGTGTTATTTTATTATTTATATACAATTATAGTTTTTATTAATATTTTTAATATTTTAGTATTTTTTAATATATTATTTTTATCATTTTAAAATGTTATACTTTCAGTTTTCTTTTACAGTACTATATAACTTAATGGATCATGCTGGTGTTATTTTTATATTTTTTAAATCCCAGTACAGTTTTTATTGAAATGTTTAATATTTAAATTTTTTATATATTATTTTTAACATTCTAATTATATTGTGAGTATTTTAAAATGTTTCAGTTTCTTTTTAATTTTAGTTAAATAATAAGTGATTGTTTATTAATGTTATTATTTTTATGTTAAAAATTACTATTTAGTTTTTTCCCCCCAGTAATTCTAATGATTTCGCTTAAACTAAACAAAAATTACAAACATAAATAACAGAAATACATTTAAGTTTTTCTCCTAATATTTGTGTTATTATTTCACCTCATTATTTAATTTTTGTTTTTGTTTTTTAACAAATGCTGTAATAGTTTTAGTTAATAACAATAACCCATTTAATCATGTCTGGTTAAAGGGATAGTTCCCCCAAAAATGAAAATTATTAGAAATCCAAAAGCTTTCCTTCCCTCCATAGACAGCAAGACAAAAAATAACATCTTTACCCAATGATTTCTCCATTATTAAGAGTACCATGACCATTTCTGGGTGAACTATCCATTTGAAGCAAGGTTTGTCTCCAGTTGGATAGTTAATAAATGTGTGGCACCTGTCTGGCTGTGAGCAGAGACTCGTCGATCTCTTTCTTCAGCTCTCCATTATCATCCAGCTCTCCTTTCTCCAGCGCGTCCAGCCATCGCTCCTCCTCATCCATCGGGCCTCCCAGCAGCGAGTCCGTGTCCATGTCCGGCACAGGAGACGGGTCCAGGTTACTGTCTTCATCTGGTATCACCAACGAAAACACACTCATGCACATTAACACTGGCTTTAACACTAAAATGAAAAAGAAGTCACTGGTTTTGCAATGTCAAATGGTTCAGATACCCAGCCAGGCTCTGTACTGCTCTATAGGAACTCCCTCGGATGGCACATCGTCGTCAGAGTCGTCTTCATCATCGTTGTCTTCGTCATCGTCATCACTTTCTACATTCAGAGGCGACACTGAACGCAGTGAGTCAGGGATTACAGTGAATGTGGGCACACTGAAACCAGAAAGTCAAGAGAAAAAACATCTGTGAGCCTGGAGCACAAAACCAGTCTTAAGTAGCACAGGTATAGCCAACAATACATTGTATGGGGCGAAATGATCAATTTGTTTTTCATGCCAAAAATCATAAGGATATTAAGTAAAGATCATGTTCCATGAAGATATTTTGTACATTTCTTACCGTAAATATCAAAACTTAATTTTTGATTAATAATATGCATTGCTAAGAACTTCATTTGGACAGCTATAAAGGTTTTTTTGCACCTTTAGATTCCAGATTTTCAAACATCTCAGCAAAATATTGTCCTATCCTAACAAACCATACATCAGTGGAAAGCTTTATTCAGCTTTCAGGTTATGTATAAATCTCAATTTAAAAAAATGCCCTTATGACTGGTTTTGCAGTTCAGGGTCACATTTAGTGAACACTTTATTGAAGGTGACTCACATTACAGTCATTATAAAGACAATGTTACACTTTATGAATCAGCCGGAGTCTAAAAATATTTGGTTACCAGCCCAATTTCCTAAAAAATAAACACTGTCATAATTTATTAAAAAAAATTGATTTGTTTTTCTACAGTACCAGTTACGTTTTTAATTGATTTTAAAGAAGTCTCTTCTGCTCACCAATTTTAAAAATATATTTTTACTATTTAAAATGACTGTTTTCTATTTGAATACATTTTAAAATGTAATTTATTCCTGTGATTTCAAAGCTGAATTTTCAGCTTCATGACTCCAGTCACACAATTCAATATCATTATGTTGAAAACAGCTGAGTAGAATTATCAGTTTTTTTTTTTTTTGATGTTCAGAAGAACAGCATTTATCTAAATTAGAAATCTTTTGTAACATTATAAATGTCTTTATCATCTTTTTGATGAGTTTAAAGCACCCTTGTTAAACAAACGTATTCAATTCTATAATTTCTTTCCCAAAAATAAAAAATATACATACTAACTCAAAGCTTTTAAATGGTATAGTGTATAATGTTGCAAAAAAAAACTTTTTATTTCAGATAAATGCTGATCTTTGGATCTTTCTATTCATCGAAGAATCCTAAATAATGAACTTGAACAGCAAATCAGCATATTAGAATGATTTCTGAAGGATCACGTGACGCTAAAGACTGGAGTAATGATGCTGAAAATTCAGCTTTGATCAGAAATAAATTACATTCTGAAATATATTCAAATATAAAGAGGTTATTTTAAATACCAAAAATATTTCACAGTATTACTGCTTTTTCTGTAGGTTGGATCAAATAAATGCAGGCTTGGTGAGCAGAAAAGGCTTCTTTGAAAAACAAAAATCTCACTGTTCAAAAACTTTTGACTGGTAGTGTATTAGTCATTCATTGGGTGAACTATTCAATTATTCCAGAAATAAACCAATACATGCATTCATTTGTAGGCTTTTACATTAATATCTACAGTTTAAGAGATTGGATCTGGTCATCAGTTCATTATTTCAGTAAGAAAGTGTCACATGTGTTGATATAAAATGCACAAAAAGCTCTTGTTCACATTGCTGACAAACAGGGTAAATGTCTGACCTCTTGGTTCCCAGGGTTTGACCTCCTAGTTTGATCTTGAGCTTGAGTTGAGGAGGTTTCAGCAGCAGCATCCCAGAGTCTGACTCCAGCGCCTCAGAGGAGAAACTGTGGCCATCATCTCGATGGTGCTTCTTCTTGTGCTTCTTATGCTTTTTGTGTTTCTTCTTGTGCAAGTTATATTCATCTGAGCTTCCTACAGAACAAACAATAACGTCCACACACATTACATGGGCTGTAGTTGATTAAAAAGCTGGGAATACATTTAAAAAACATTACCATACCGTGCATGTTCGGAAAAAGCGTTTATAGTTTTCTAAAAGTCACGTGGGTGAAGAAAATCTGTATAAATGAGACTTACCAGCGAGAAATCTGGGATGAATCATGTCTTTCCGTTTCCCCATGGACACTTAAAATGAGTTTGACCTTAATTAATTACCACAATAATCATTTTGAATACATACACGACTCTATTTCTTCAACTGCAGAGCAGATCCGATGAACGCAAACGTGCTAATCCATGTGCAAACCGACCGTTAAACGAATAAAAGCGTTTTGTTAATAAACTCAACTTTGAAAGAATACCGTCAGTATTAAAACGAAATATCAACTATGACACGGCAGAGGTATAGCCAAGCCGTCCGTAAATATCTTTATTTTTCTTTCTTAGCTTTTTAGCATTGTTTACAACTGTGCCTTCACTCGGCAAAGCATTGTGGGTAATGTAGTTTCGCGTCACATACGTTACGTCACAAGCACAACGGAGCTGTCAAGTGTTTTCAAAAATATATTTTCTTGAAATAATACTTTTCTCTTGCTTTCTTGCTTTCTTTCTTTCTTATAGACTGTTGGTATATTGTTATATAGACATTCAGTAAATTTAAATAAAATAAACATACATTTAATAGCTGCCAACTTCCAAAACAACTCGTTTTTGCTGATTGTAAATGATGTGTTATTGTCACAGACTGCAGGTTATTATGTAAACGCTGCATAATTCTGATTATATTTTATTAGTGGCGTATTTGTATTGATTTGGATGTCATGTGTTAGCTGTTACTTTTCTCAACGCCGTTCAGGCTGGACCAATCACAGTCGTTCGTGATTACCAGGTGACCAACCAGGTCTGGTTTTCTTTTTCATCTCTAGCACGCATCTGTAATTAACAAACGTAAACGAATTGTCGAATATAAACCTCCAGAAAGAATGAATAGTTAGTACAGTTCAATGAAGGATTCGGGTTTCACACCCTAAAGAAAGAACAACTGTGTGCGAGTCTCTCAAAGAAGACTACACGGACCAGAATGCATTGCGGGCGACGTTAGCGGTACAGGAAGTTACGGGTCAGTAATTTTCTTTAGAGGTTAAGCTGTAAAAATGTGCACATGTTTTGACAAGTTTGACGTTGTTTTGATGATTCGTATTATGTATTGATGTATATGGATGCTGGCTGTGGTGATTTGCGAGTGTCATGTGCGTTGGACTTGTGTTGATGTTGTCTGAGTTGAACTAATCATGTACGAGGAGCATGGCAGTAAATCATGATTTCCATGAAGGTGATTCACTCTGAAAAATAATGTTAAGTTGTCAAGTTAACGGAGTTTCATGGTGTTTGTTGCACAACTAATCACTTTTATGTGCTTTGTTTATTGTGTGTGTGTGTGTGTGTGTGTGTGTGTGTATATATGTATATGTGTGTGTGTGTGTGTGTGTGTGTGTGTATATGTATAATTCTCAATGGTAGTGTAAAAAAACACCCTCTTACCTTGTCAAAATCAGCTCTGCAAAAACTCAGCTCATTTTAAGACATGGCCCCTTTAAATGCCACAAGCTCTGCTCGCCCCGCCCCTCTCTGCCTGGGATGATGAGCCGTAATGTTTACTTTAGCCGCGTTTAGTCACTTTTAGTGGCGAAACTTGCCAACAAGCACATTATTAAGAAAGACCATTCACAAAGATGCATAAAAAAAACCTTCTACTCACTTCTGCTGTGGGTGAAGCTATATCAGCAACGCTTCGCATGAACATAGATGCATATGTAGACCAGGATTAGCACTTTCCTTTCAAAAACCAAAGTTATGTTAATCCTCTGCGTCTTCAGTAAATGACAACTGCTATGTTCATTATTACATCCAACAACAGAACACCTCAATCGCTCAATCTGAGACATTCTTGTCTTCCTCTGTCAATCAACTATCGTGGGAGTGGCCTCTGTCTGTGTGTCGTCACACCAACAAGAAGCTGAGAATGAGCTGATTTTAAAAAGGGGATATTACTTTTAAAGATTAAAAAATACCACTGGGTGGATTTTTTATCATTGTAGGCTGGTTGTGTACACAAAATGCTAACACACATTAATGTTCAAACAACATGGAAAAGTGAGTTTTGCGTCCGATGACCCCTTTAATCACTTGGCTTTGTCTATTATGTGCACCTTTCCCATTTTTTATTTATTGCTTTGTTTATTTATTAATATTAGTTGTTTATTTGGAATTTGACCTAATATGGAGACAATTCTTATCGATTCACAATAATATTTTAAAGGGCTTTGTGATTACAGATATAATTTTTTTTCTATTATCATTTAGATAATACCATTACAAAACGCATTAGAATTGCTTAAAAATTATGATCGAAACTCCATAGTTATTAATTTCCTGGAACTTCATAACAAACCCTGTTTATGAATATGTCAAGCATGAACTTTTTATTTTATTTTTATTTTTTTAATTAATGTCATAATTTGGAACCAGTTTCGAAGCAATTATTGCTTACACTACAAGTCAAACGTTTTTCACTTGCAGTGTTTTCTGCTCAACAAGCCTGCAATTATTTGATCCAAATTACAGCAAAAACAGTAACATTTTAAAATATTTTTCTATTTAAAATAATGTTTTCTATTTGAATATATCTTAAAATGTAATTTATTCCTGTGATTTCAAAGCTGAATTTTTAGCATCATTACTCCAGTCACATGATCCTTCTAATACTCTAATTTGCTGCTAAAAAACATTTAATTTTATTATAATGTTGAAAACAACTAAGTAGATTTTTTTCAGGTTTCTTTGGTGAATAGAACGTTTAGAAGAACAGCATTTATCTGAAATAGAAATATTTTGTAACATTATAAACGTCTTCATCATAATCATCACTTCTGATCAATTTAAAGCATCCTTGCTAAAAAAAAAATCATTTATTTCCCAAAAAAGAAGCTTTTGAATGGTGTAATCAGGGTATAATGTTACAAAAGCTTTTTATTTCAGATAAACGCAGATTTTTTTTTTCTATTCGTCAAAGAATCCTGAAAAAATGTACTCAACCGTTTTAAATATTAATTATAATGTTTATTGAATAGCAAATCAAGAATGATTTCTGATGGATCATGTGACACTGAAGACTGGAGTAATGATGCTGAAAATTCAGCTTTGATCACAGCAATAAATTACATTTTAAAATATATTCAAGTAGAAAACAGTTATTTTAAATAGTAAAAATATTTACAAATTTTACTGTACTTTAGATAAAATAAATACAGGCTTGGTGAGCAGAAGAGACTTCTTTAAAAAAAAAAAAAAAACATTACAAATCTTACTCTTCAAAAACTTTGAATAAGTTAAGGTTCCCGGAAATGAAAAATCACCATTTCTAATGTTTAATGTCTAAATTGTCCCATCAGAAGCATGAATTACGCTCGCTTTCTGACGGCTGTGAGCGCGGCGAGAAAACCGTCACCTATTCGCCTGCTGAGTGAGTCTGATTTATCATAATATATCACTGTTTATAACCCATGATGTGTCCTGATTTGTGGTGTGGTTCTGATCCAGCGGAGCTTCAGCAGCGATCTCCACCGTCTCTGATCTCTCTGGCCGGAGGAGCTCCCAATCCCAACACCTTCCCGTTCCAGTCGGCCAGCATTAAACTGAAGGGAGGAGATGCGGTGGTGCTGGACGAGACGCTGATGAAGAGAGCTCTGCAGTACTCCGGCTCATACGGGTATCACACTAAATACACTGGCACTGGTTGTTTTTTTGTTTGGCTTTAGTGTAGGGCTGCCACTAACAACTATTTTTTATATAGATTAATCTGTCGACTAATTTATCGATTAACCTAAACAACTAATTTCCCACAAAAAAAAAAAAAAAAATTGATTATCAAAATTTTAAATAGAACCCAGAAAAGTAATAGAAAAGAATTTGGTTTGGTTTTAAAAATAAAATGGCAAAACTCAATAATTAGATTGATTTAAAAATGTAAAAAATGTAATTCAACCATTAAAATAGAGTATAGAAAAATTTAAATGAAAAAAATTGATAAATTAAGTAAAACTTCATAGAGCCTTATAATTATATAAATAAATAAATATATTTGTGGTAATAAAAATAGATACAATAGACAGTAGCCTTTAAAATATAATAGCAATGAGGCAATAATAATTAGTTCAAATAAAGATTCAAAAGCAAGAAATCATATGGTTTTATTGCACAAAACTGTAAGGCCGGCAGAGGGCACCAACGGCCTGACGATTGTTTTTATTTTGTTGGCGATCTAATCCTTGTTTAAAGGAGTAGTTCACTTCCAGAACAAAGATGTACAGATAATGTACTCACCCCCTTGTCATCCAAGATGTTCATGTCTTTCTTTCCTCAGTCGTAAGGAAATTACGTTTTTTGAGAACATTTCAGGATTTCTCTCCAGATAATGGACTTCTATGGTGCTCCCGAGTTTGATCTTCCAAAATGCAGCTTCAAAGGGCTCTAAACGATCCCAGCCGAGGAAAGAAAGGTCTTATCTAGCAAAACGATCGGTCATTTAAAAAAAATTACAATTTATATACTTTTTAACCAAATGCTTGTCTTGTCTAACTCTGTGTAAACATTAAAAACTATATAAATAGTAAATGTTTTTAGAAAATAACCGATCGTGTCGCTAGATAACACCATTCTTCCTCGGCTGGGATCATTTAGAGCACTTTGAAGCTGCATTTAAACTGCATTTTGGAAGTTCAAACTCGGGAGCACCATAGAAGTCCATTATATGGAGAAAAAAGGCTTTTGGATTATCGCATAAAATAAACTCTGTGTTCAACCATAGATTGTGAAACTTACACGTTTTGTCCATCAAGACAATCCTCACAAAATAATATAACTTGTATGAATTTTGAAGCCTAGATAAAAACGATAGGACTAAAAAGCTAAACTTAGGCTATAAACGAACTACATGGGTTGCTCGCCTTCGACGTCACCACCACTGTGTTTCCGACAACCTTTTTCAAACTTATTGTCAGAAACATGTTCAGTATAAAGGATTTAATCTGTGGATGAATGTTACAATAACCTTTTCATATAAAACTGGAATAAAATTCAAAACTAGAGCCAAAATAAAACTGAAATTAAACAATAATAATAAACATTACGGACTGAATAAATGAAATAATCATAACTAAAGCAGAAATGAAAGCGCGTATTTCTGTACATTTCGAAATAAGGTCTGTTATAAGTCAATAAATCCTTGATTAATATTAATATTTTAATTCAAAATGAGTCTCCGCGTGGTATTCAATAAAAAAAACATAGTGCATGAAATTATTAAATAACAGCAGAGTGAACAGGTTTTTAATTATGGTGAGATTAAATTTATTTTAGTGAATAAAGTACTACGTTCCATCATTTTGTTAGAGTGGTTACGCAAATTTTATCCATACTTCTTCTTTCTAACAGTTTCATGTGGCAGTAAACATTTAATTTTAACGTGGCTTCAAGCACTATGCATCAGTAAAGTTTCACCGCAACTACGAAAAGCCTGTAAATGTGGTGTTTACATAGAATAATAGTAAAATTAATTTACCTCATGGTATGAACCCAGAGTCTCCGCTGGTTACATTAGTAATAAAACCAGAATATTCCATACAAATCTATTAGTTGCATTTCGGGGCAAAGCAAAACAAACAAACAAACAAACAAAAAACACGGTCTAAAGATAATATAAAACACAGGGAAATAACTCGGTTTGGTTATTCTACAGTTAATTGTACTACAAATTATACTACATTTAGAAAACATAAATTGATAAACTGTTGTGCGTGATGACGTCCAGTGTCTCAGACAGCGCCTGTAGTCCCATTTAGAAACTTCTTAGCAACTGTCTTTTTTAAGAAAAAATCAGGAGTGGGGAGTAACTGGTGTGTTTTATGTCTTACAATAAAACGTGAAAGTATCTTGGGCTTGTGTTAACCACAGACCTTATTTAAGGGATTTAACCAAAATCCCATTCAAAAAAAACCATTGACTTTGGGACGATGGAACCGGAAGTGCTAAAATGCTAACTCACTTCAGGGTTTTTGCCAACAAAGTGACGTCATAGTTCCTCTGTGCCTTTCATGGATTCTCATCCATTCAATGCGCCACTTCCAGTATTTTACCAGTTACTGGACACGGGCAAAAAAACCCCAAAAAAAACAAAACAAGGATTTAGAAAAATCGAATAGTCGATTAGAATTGAGGAATCGCGACTACTTTAGTGATGTTGCGCTAAAATTCCATGGTTTGGAATGTTGATTGGCCATCAACAGACATGTCTGTGATTGGCTACAGTGCTCAACTGGTGTGAATAAAAAGCTCTTCACAGAGCGAGTGCTCACACAAATACTGGAGCAGTTGGGTTCCAGTCCACCTAGTCGAGTCCGAGTCGGAATGAGACCTGAGGAGAAGAGAATGCACCTCTTAAATCTGATTGTGGCTGTGTTTATGGCGAATGGTAAGACCTTAGACAGAGTAGATGGCGTTTTACATTTTTTATCTTTGATGAAAATGAGGCTGTGAGGGTTAATGACACTTTTTAAGTAGCAGTCTATGGAAGCCATGGAATAAAAGAGTAAATTTTGAATTTACATCTCAAAATTCTGACTTCATTTTCACAATTCCCGAGATTATATCTCACAATTCTGATAAGAAAAGACATTCCCCCTTTTCCCCTCAGCTCAAAATCATGAGTTTATATCCCACACTTCTGGCATTTTTCCTCTCAGAACTGACAAACTCACTACTGTTGAGTTAAATTGAGTTATAAAGTCCGAAATACAACAAATAAACAACCTATAAAAAATTCTGAATTGTGAGATAAAATAGTTAAATGTAATATGACACAGACAGCTGCAGCAGGTTTATGCTGCTGTCGCTTTAAGACCGGACGCACAGATCATATATTTTGACACATCTGTATTTCTCCCGACTGTTCAAATTCACTCAAGACAAAACCGACTGCATTTGCATGAATACTCTCCAAGACGGTGCATTTTGACATTACTTTTCGTGTAAGTGTGTAGCAATTACATGCAAAAGAAAACTTAATTCAGCATTCGCATGCTGACTGAGAGGCGTTTTCGGTGGGCACGCTTTGGGTGTGTGTGTGCAAAGAAACCAGCAAGACTTTTAAACACGTGCCAATACTGAATGTCACATTCATAATATTTGTATCGAGTCAGTAAAATTTCCATCAAGTGTCCCTGAATTCTGCTGGACTCGGCAATATTTCCCGAGTCTGAAAAGCCCAAGTCCGAGTCAAAATGCATCTGAGTCCGTGACAAGTCAGAGTCCGCCAAAAATTAATCATCGAGACCAGACTCGAGTCCGAGTACAAGTCAGAGTACCCCAACTCTAAAAATCCATATTAAACAAGCTGTTTATTTAGGGTCCTATGATTGAAGCAAAGCCTAAAAAACATTGATGGAATCACGGGATCCAGTCATAAAAACTGAATTTACTCTATTATAGAGAATCATGGATTTTGTCTGCGTCTCTCTGTATGTATGAATGAATGAACGCGCAGTTTACTACACACATACTGAAGTGTATGTGACACACAGTGTTTTTAGCCTCTGCCTCCTCAATATGAGTACATCAATACATAAACATAATCTCTAGAACTCTAGAACCGTTCATGAGCATTTTACTGTTACTTTTGAGAAAAAAACATTCTCATATCATACAAACAGAAAGGTAAAGGCAGCAACCCGTCAAAGAAAGATTGGTTTAACTTGATAGAAATATTAGTTCATGTAGTAATACTACTACTAATAAAAAAATATTTACTAGAAAAATTATTTATCAGAATTTATTTACAAGAAACTTGTAAATACACAAGGCAGTATTTCTGGGGGAAAAAATTTCTTTATAAAATTGAATTAATCTTTATAAATTAATTCGACATGCTTTTGATTGTTAAAAGTTACTGAAACTATTCAATTGGAATGCAGAAAATTAATAGAAAACAGATTCACAGAATTTGATCAAAATAAACTGAATTTGAGGAAAAATAATAAAATCTATTTTATAGGCCCTGAAAACATAATTTTTGCTTAACTTTTAAGAAATTGCTGTTAAATCGTGTGCCTTTCATGATTTTTTAATGTAACCAAAAACTAGAGTCTAGAAAAATTCAAAAAGTGAAAAACGGAATCCAGAATTTTTTTTTAATAAATTTGGAAAAAAATAAAATAGAATTCTTACTTTCAAAAATGTCATTGTTTCATTTGTGTCTTTGTTTAATTGTATTTGTTCTTTAGTTTGTTACTTGCATCTATGTTCTTATTATTAACTACAAAGATAAAACAACAAAAATGCCTATATCATGATATCAATTGTTATTGTGAAATAAAACTTATATATCATGAAATGAGATTTGGTTTTATCTCTTTAGCTCTTATCAAAGTTACATCTCTACACTTATAGTATTTTATTTATTTATTTTTTTGAAGGGGGATGAAATGCTTTTTTTAATAGATAAAATATCTAGAACCTCCATTTGGATTATCTAGTATTCATTTACTTTACCTCTCGTTCTGTGTTTCTATTTGTAGTATCGGTTCAATAGTAGCGTCAAGATATTTTAGTCAGGTATCGTATCAGAGTCAGTTTTGGTATCAGGACAGGACTACTACAGGTACTGCGGAAAGGTTGATAGTGTTACGTATGGGCTTTAACAACACTAACTGGCTTGTATGCTTGTCTTTGTGCTCACAGTATTCCTGAGCTGGTCTCATGGATGAAAGATTTTCAGAAAAACCTCCACAATCCTCCCACCATCGGCTACAGTGCAGAGAGAGGACAGATGGAGATGTGTGTCACCACCGGGAGTCAGGAAGGGCTCTGCAAAGTACATCCACACCGTTAACAGCACGCATGATATCAGCTACTTTCACTCTGGGCCTAATCAGACAGATTTAAAAAAGCTATTTATGGCCAATAATAATGTATATATGCAGTCAAGGCCAAAATTATTCACACCCCTGGCAAATGACTTAAAGTTACTTTTAATCAACCAGCAAGGTTTTTTTTTTTTTTTGACAGGAGGCTTCTCCCAAAAGATAATAAGACGATGTACAAGAGGCATCATTGTGGAAAAAAAAATATTTCTCAGCTTTTATTTATATTTGAACAAAAAGTGGCATGTCCAAAATTATTCATACCCTTTGCAAACTGTCACAGTCTATGGGAAAATCCAAAGTTCTATACCATTCCAAATAGTCCATCTGTTCTAAAGCATCCTAGTTACCCTGATTCATTGGAGACAGCTGTTTTAATCAACTCAACAGGTGAAAAACAGAAGCTCTCTGCTGTTGGATTGTGGACGGTCATGGCTAAGATGAAGGAGCTCACAGAGGACCTGTGGCTGCGCATTGTGCCTGCTCACAATTTAGGAAAGGGCTATAAGACCATATTTGAATGTTTTGAAGTTCCAGTGGCTACAGTGCAAAGAGGACGTGGTCGGAATCCAAAAGTGACACCTGTGCTGGCCAGGAGGATAGTGAGAGAGGTAAAAAACAATCACCAAGGCCATCCTGATGAATCTGGGCTCTGCTGGAGGCAACATTTCAAGGCCTTTGCAAATGCTCATCTGGACAAAGAAGACGACTTCTGGTCTTCTGTTTTATGGTCAGATGAAACAAAAATTGAATTGTTTGGCCACAATTATGTAGCCTTCATTTGCCGTGAAAAAAGGAGAAGCCTTCAACCCTAAAGCCCCGTTCACACTAGCAGCGACTTCTGTCGCCAGAGGCTGGCCATGAGGTCGCTAGTGGGCGTTCTCATTACTCATTGTGTATGTGAGTATGGAGTGTTTAACATTTAACAGACGTTTTTATCCAAAGCAGCTTTAGAAACAAAGACACACAGGTTACAATTCATTCTACTGCAGTTAATATTATTTTTAATATGGTACGTTTAGTTCATTAAAAACCTACTTGGAATCCCCACGATATCGGCCACCCCTTTCCATGCCTCATTTTTAAAATTTACGTCCCTGTATGTGTGCAGGGACATGTCATAGAAAACAGGACAATTGCTAACAGCAGGAATTAATTTCTCCTCCATCACTGCTGGAGCTGAAAGGAGAATGATCACATGAGCACTGTCGTCTTCTTTCCTATTGGCTGTCGCTCCCGAAAGGCGCTCTTCATTTGCATAAAGTTGAGAGATTCTGAACTTTGTTGCGTCGCTGGACAGGCCCACATCTGGTCGCCAACAATCGCTGTCGCTCTCATCGCCGGAAATCGCCAGCTCTCCATTGAAATGAATGGGATCGCGTCGCTTTGTCTCTGTCTCTACGGCACCATGAAAAAGGAGCAATACATCAAAATTCTCAACAACAACATCAGGCAGTCTGCAGAGAAACTTGGCCTTTTCAGTGGACATTTCAGCACGACAACGAGCCAAAACTCACAACAAAAGTGGTGAAGAAATGGTCAGCAGATAAAAACATTGACGTTTTGCAGTGGCCCAGCCAGAGTCCTGACTTAAATCCAATTGAGAATCTGTGGAGGAGCTAAAGATCAGGGGGGTGTTCCATAAAACAAGTTTACCAAATAAGCCAGGCTTATTTCAGTTAGTCTGACTTATTGTCACTTGATTTGGCTCAAAATAAGTCAGACTAACTGAAATAAGCCTGACTTATTTGGTAAACTTGTTTTATGGAACACCCTCCAGGGTGATGGCAAGAGACCCTCCAACCTGAAAGAGTTGGAGCTCATCGCTAAAGATAATTCGGCAAAAATACCAGTGGAGACATGCGAAAAGCTGGTCAGCAATTATAAGAAGTGTTTGATTGCTGTGATAGCCAAAAAAAGGCTTTTCTATTGATTATTGAGATGGGTATGAATAATTTTGGACATGCCACTTCTTAAAACTTTTAAAAACTTCTTTAAAGTTTTCAAACTTTCTGCTACGGCTTTCTCAAGCCAACTTAAAGTTTGTCTCGACAAACTTTTTTATCTAGTTATCATTGCTGTTCTATTTCTGTTTTTATGTTTACCATGTTGTATGTTTTGCACTCGTAATAAAATATAAACTAGCATCTCAATGACACTAAAATAATACTGTTTCTAATACATGCTCGTGCATTCGCTCTGTTGATGATGCTTGTAAAATGAGAATAATGCTTGATATTATTAGTGAAATGCATTATGTGCCATAATTTAGGACAAAATTCTCTTCCCTTTATTCATCAGATTTTTGAGATGCTGGTCAGTTCTGGAGACAACGTCCTCCTCGACGCTCCCACATACTCAGGAACGCTGGCCGCCGTACGAAACACATTTCCCATCATCACCAACATTACCTGTGATCTGTCTCTCCACCCAATAAACGTAAACCTTACCAACTGTTTCACCAACAGCTGCAGCCGCTGGGCTGTAACATCATTAACGTGCCGAGCGACCAGCATGGCATGATCCCTGCAGACCTGGGGAAGGTTCTGGCGCGGTGGGATCCGGCAGACGCACAGAAACCAGGAAGCAACGTCCCGCGAGTCCTGTACACCATCCCCAACGGAGGCAATCCCACCGGAGCCTCCATGACCTATGAGAGGAAACAGGAAGTCTATGAGGTGAGCAGAGGTTATTCCTCAGTGCACACAAATGACGTACAGCCTTCAATTATGCATTCGTTTACTTGCATAGAGTTTGAGTCTGGACTAAATGCTTCCTGTCCAACCTTAAAAGAACATTTAGATGTGATTTGTTTTTTATTATCTTATAAAAAAAAAAATAGTATAGTGTTAAGCTAAATATATTAATTTGTCAATTGAAATAAAGCTGAAATAAATTACAAAAACAAATAATAAAAATTAGAAATGATGCCTTAGCGACTAATAAAATAAAATAAAAATAAGTTGACATACTAAAATTACTAAAACAAAAAAATTAAATAATAAAGATTACAAATACTCATTAAAACTGAAAATCTTAATTCAAATATTAATATATTCTATACTAGTGTATAAATAAAAAAAGTTAAAATAATATATTCTGATGAAAATGAAAACTAATATCAACATAAAAGCTAATTCAGAATATAAATATATGCTATAATAGTATAAAATAATACTAAACTTAAAATAAAAATTGGAAGTATTAATTTAAAAGCTAATTCATAATATTTATGCATACACCTTACTACTATATAAATAATACTAATATAAAAAACTGAAAATATTTAAAATGAAAAAATGAAAACTATAAATATATACTATAGTAGTATATAAATATTACCAAACTTAAAAAAGCTAAAAATATTAATAGAATAGCTAATTTATAATATTTATGTATACACTATACTAATATATAAATAATACTAAACTAAAATGAGTACTGAAAATCAAAAAATCTAAAAATAAGTGAATTCAAAATATTAATATGAAAATATAAATAATACTAAATTAAAACAAAAAAATATTAAAAATAAAAACTAACAAAATGAAAAATGAAAACTATTAATATATACTGTACTAGTATATAAATAATACCAAACTAATACAAAAACTGAAAATATTAATCTACATTTTAATTCATAATAATTATGTTCTAACATATAAATAATACTAAACTAATACAAAAACTGAAAATATGAATCTAAATGCTAATTCATAATATTTATGAATATACTATACTAGAATATAAATAATACTTAACTAAAATGAAAACTGAAAATATAAAAATAAGAGTGAATTCAAAATATTAATATGATATAAAAATATACAAATAATACTACACAAAAAAAACGAAAATATAAAAAATAAAAAACTAGCTAAATAAAAAAATAAACTATTAATATATACTAGTATACAAATAATACTAAATTTAAAATGAAAACAGAAAATATTAAAAATGAAAAAATGAAAAAATTACAAATAAAAACTATAAATATATACTATACTAGTATACAAGTAATACTAAACAAAAAAAATGTAAATATTAATCTACATTTTAATTCATAATATTTATGTTCTAGTATATAAATAATACTAAACTAATACAAAAATTGAAAATATTAATCTAAAAGCTAATTGATATAATTTATGCATATACTATACCAGTATATAAACAATACTAAACTAAAATGAAAACTGAAATTATAAAAATAAAAGTGAATTCAAAATATTAATATGATATAAAAATATACAAATAATACTACACAAAAAAACGAAAATATATAAAAAACTAGCTAAATGAAAAATTTAACTATTAATATATACTAGCATACAAATAATACTAAACAAAAAAAAATGTAAATATTAATCTACATTTTAATTCATAATATTTATGTTCTAGTATATAAATAATAATAAACTAATACAAAAATTGAAAATTTAATCTAAAAGCTAATTCATATAATTTATGCATATACTATACCAGTATATAAATAATACTAAACTAAAATGAAAACTGAAATTATAAAAATAAAAGTGAATTCAAAATATTAATATGATATAAAAATATACAAATAATACTACACAAAAAAACGAAAATATATAAAAAACTAGCTAAATGAAAAATTTAACTATTAATATATACTAGTATACATAAATAAAATATACTATTTTAGTTCTATTTTACTGTTACTATTAATATTGTTTTTAAATATTAAAATGTTTTTAATGTAAGTTTGTAGTTTAAGTGTAAATATTGCTGCTTGTTCTCAACCAATTGTGTGAGTTTGGGGGCGTGGCTGTTTGTTTTTCCTGACCAATGGCAGAAGGGCAATGTCACATATGCATACTAATGTGTTTTTAATTTGCAGCTCGCCAGGAAATATGATATGCTTATCATTGAGGACGATCCGTATTACTTCCTGCAATTCCAAAAAGTAAGTTCCTGAGATTTATGGCTCTGTTCACAGCATCTGTTTGTTTTGTGTGCTTGATTATCAAGTATCAGTAGTCATATACTGACCTTTGATAGCCTCTGTATTGCTGCTGTGATAAGATAACGCTTAATAATAACCAGAGTAAAATCAGTCCTCTGTTCTCTTCTTCTGTTGCTCTGCTGTCATCCAGCCGTGGGCGCCAACATTTCTGTCCATGGACGTAGACGGACGCGTCCTGCGAACGGATTCCTTCTCTAAGATCCTGTCATCAGGGTGGGTGTTTGTCAGCGGGACAGTGCTGTTTTTGTTATTGACTATTGTGTTTTCCTCAGGGAGTGACAAAATCTTGTTTAAGGTAAAGTGTATGGGAACACTGAGATATAATAGAAATCCTGTTATTTACATCTTTACGCTTCTGTTATTACCATGCTTTTTTACCATGGTAATACAATTTTTTAAATGGAAAATGACAATTGAAGTACCATTAAAAAAAAAAAATTAAATTAAAAATTAAAATATATCATAAATTATATAAATAATATACATGTTTATTAGCTATAAATAATTTGTATTATAATTTAATGACATATTAAAATATAATATAGTTGTAATTTAATTATATGAACATCAAAAAATTACATAAATAAATTATTAATATTACTTAATTATGCAGAAAACAATTAATTAATTAAATCAATTTTTATTCAATATTTTTTTTATATTGTACCATGGATTATTTATATAATTTATATTATAAAATTATATGCATATAATTTTTTTATTATTATGTAAAATATTTATTAATAATTTAATAACATAGTTTTACATTTTGTAATGTAATTATATGAACATTAATAATGTATTAATACATTTAATTTATATTATTTTTGTATAGATTCAATTGTTTTGTAAAATAATTTTTGTTGTATCATGAATTAATTATTAATATAGTTATTATACATATAATTAAATAATAAAATGTATATAATGTGTATATATAATGTAATATATATATAAATTTATATATATATATATATATATATAAATTGTTTATATTTAATAAGTTGCATTTATATATATATATATATATATATATATATATATATATATTTATATATGTGTGTGTGTGTGTGTGTGTGTGTGTGTGTGTATGAATGTATGTATATGTATGTATCTTGCATAAATTGTTTATATACATACATACATATACTTTAATACTAAAATATATAGGTATATGTAAGTATATTTTTAAATTAATTATATGAGCAGTAATCATTTATATTAATACATTTCATTTGTATTATGTATAGATAAAATAGCTTTTGTACCATGAATTAATTATTAATATAGTTATATATTATAATATAATGTAATAATATTTTATTTATATATATATATATATATACATAATATTAATATTTTATATTAAAAAAAATATTATTTATATTAAGTATCGATATAATTGTTTTTAGCATTTGTGTACCATGTTGTACCATGAATTAATGAATTAGTTAATATAGCTAATGTACTAATAATTTAATAACAAATTGCTCAAATATATATATATATCTCTTGCATATATCTTGCATAAATAGTTTATACTACTATGCAATTCATATTTGTATTAATAATGTGTTGGTAACAGTTTACAATAAGGTTCATTAGTTAACATTAGTTAACCACATTAGTTAACATGAACTAATAATGAACTGCACTTATACAGCATTTATTAATCTTTGTTAATGTTAATTTCAACATTTACTAATACATTATTAAAACTTTGTTAACATTAGTTAATGCAATGTGAACTAATATGAACAAACAATGAACAACTGTATTTCCGTTAACTAACGTTAATGAAGATTAGTAAATACAGTAACTAATGTATTGCTCATGGTTAGTTCATGTTAGTTAATACATTAACTAATGTTTAACTAATGAACCTTATTGTAAAGTGTTACCAATGTGTTTATATAAATATAAATAAATAGCATTTAAATTTCTTTATATATATATATTTTTTTTTTCTCATATGTATGTAACTTTATTAGAAATTAGCTTAATTCGAATGAATAACCTATTTATATAAATACATAATTTATTATTTATATTAAATATTAATGTAAAGGTACAATTAAATAGAATTTCATTCAATAGTTCTTATATTAATTTTGTCCACTTTTCAGATCGTTTGCTGCTGAAGTGTGTTATTTGTTGAATCATTTGTGTGTTTGTGCTGTTTTTCCTGTCAGGTTACGGATAGGTTTCGTCACTGGACCGAAGCCGCTGGTGGACAGAGTGGTGCTGCACATCCAGGCCTCGACGATGCACACCAGCAGCTTCACACAGGTCTGACCGCTGACATTCATGTTTTACATTCACTGCCCTGTTCATCCTGTTTCTCTCATGAATCAGCAGGCGTGAGAGCGTTTTTCCTCATTCCACATTAGTTGTAATCTGTAAATAACAGGCCTTGTGTTCTGGGTTTGATGCCCAGCTGCTAAACACATACAATAAAGCACAGAAATGTGTCTGGGAGTGGATTTCATAAAAGGAGGAGGTGTGTTTGGGCTCCCAGCGGTGAACAGATGAATTTAAACTTTAATTATTCTCTCAGCGTGCGTCTCAGGAGAAGAGATGCAGCGAGAAAAACAAGTGCGAGATTCACAGGTGCTTTAACACTGATGACACTGACTGTCCGTACTGTTTCTGTTTCTGTGGGATGGTTTGCTAAATAATATAAGTCATTAAATAATAACTATAAGGTTCATTAGTTAACATGAACTAAGAATGAACAAGACACTTATAGAATCTAATAATCTTAGTTAATATTTCAACATTTGCTAATGCATTATTATAAATCGAATGTTGTTTGATAGCATTAGTGAATTAACATGAACTAACAATGAACGACTGTATTTTTATTAACTAACATTTACAAAGATGAACAAATACTGTAACAATAATATAAATAAAATTAATAAAAATATTAATGACAGTAATATAAACAATGTATGCAATATATATATATATTGATTGTATTTGAGTAATTTTTTAAAACATAAATGTATATTATTATATTATAATATAATATATGTTCATTGTTCATGTTAGTTAATACATAATACTAATACATTAACACATAACTAATGTATCGATGTTTCATAAATATTAAATAATATTAAATATAAATTTATTTTAGCAGTAATAAAATATTTACTGGGGTGGGATGATTTGTGAAATAGTTTCTAAGTTGTTAAATAATGGTTAAGAAACGTTATTAATAATAATGTTCAATAATATTTATTTTAACAATAATAAAATATACATACAGTAGTTGCTGTGGTAGTATGATTTGCAAAATAATCTATTAGATCAAACATTTTAAATCTAATGTTTAATAAACAACTATTTTAAGTAATATTCATTGAAATATCATTTCAATATTGTATATTTACTTCATATATTAAATAATGGATCAAATAAATAATGTTTTCTATTCTCTTTAATTAAGATAAAGTCATTTAAACAATGTTTAATAAATATAAAATAATATTTATCACTGTAATTTAAGACATTTAAGACATTAATATGTAATATAAATATTGATTTCTGTTTTGTGGTGGAATGATTTGCTAAATACTCTTTTATTATGATCCAAAAGCCATTAAATAATGATTAATAATTATTAAATAATATTGAATAAAATTTTATTCATTAATAATTACTTATATTTATTTTGTTCTTTAAATAATGTGTTAGAAATTGCACCGTAGAGAGTTGATTTGTAAAATTATGTAATTATCTAATTAAAATCACTCGTCATTAAATATTTAATAAGACTGATTGTAATAAACTAAAGTATTTTATATGTTAACGGATATACTACGTATATACTCTTTGTATTTCAATAATTTCTGTACCATATCGGAAACATTTCTGATATCTTGTGACCTGCAAAATTCATGCCATATTATGTTTCTTGCAACTGAATCAAACTGAAGCTCAAATAAAATACCCCAGCTTCCTGTAAGCATATGCACTGTATAATGACACTTATTCCAGTATTTTTATTTTTTCCTCTGTTTTTGTGTTTTCAGCTCATGGTCTCTCAGCTGCTCCATAACTGGGGTCAAGAAGGATTTCTCGAGCATATTGACGGGTGAGATGGAGATTTATGATTCTCACGACTTTAACAGTTCAATTAAAACACAGGGTTCTGGATAGTACAATTAAAATGTTATTCATAACTGTAAGCTGTTATACATTTTAAGCTTAAAGACTACATTTAGACCTTTGTTCGGCTTTTTTTTATTAATATGTAAACAGAATTTAAGAAGAGAAGTGTGTATGGTTGACATTTGTTTTTGCTCTTCCTCAGGGTGATTGAGTTTTACAGATCTCAGAGGAACGCCATGCTCTCCTCAGCAGACAAATGGCTCAAAGGTTTGACTCACATTTCAATTGCATTTCATCTAGTATTGACACTTCCACACTAGTACACTTATATTACATCTTAAAGGATTACTTCACTTCCAGAACAAAATTTTCCTGATGATTTACTCACCCCCCTTGTAATCCGAGATATTCGTGTCTTTCTTTCTTCAAAAAGAAATCAAGTCTTTTGAGGAAAATATTCCAGGATTTTTCTCTATATAGTGGACTTCAATGGTGCTTAACAGATTGAAGGTTAAAAATGTTGTTTCAGTTAAGCTTCAAAGGGCTTTAAACAGTCCCAGTCGAAGAATGAGGGTCTTATCTAGTCAAACTTTCGGCCATTTTCTTAAAAAAGATATATTTATATATATATTAAGACCCTTATTCCTCGTCTGGGATCATATAGAGCCCTTTGAAGCTGCATTAAAACCATTGAGCACCATTAAAGTCCACTATATGGAGAAAAATCCTGAAATGTTTTCTTCAGAAACCTTAATTTCTTTGCGACTGAAGAAAGAAAGACATGAATATCTTGGATGACATGGGGGTAAGTAAATTATCAGGATTTTTTTTATTTTGCAAGTGGAGTAATCCTTTCAAGGCTATACTTTCAAAAGCAGTATCTATTTTAACATTTATCCCAGTCCATAGAGCTCTGCCATAAGGCAGAACCGAATTGCTATTGATTTTGTTGAAATAAGTAAATTACCTCATATATATATATATATATATATATATATATGAGTGTCAAAGTCCAGATTACACTATTTTTAGAAAATACTTCACTTAAAAATTAAAAATGCTTAAAAAATGCCCTTGTTCTCAGATGTAGATGAGTTTGTTTCTTCATTAGAACAAATTTGGAGAATGTAGCATCACTTGCTCACCAGTGGATCCTCTGCAGTGAATGGGTGCCGTCAGAATGAGAGTCCAAACAGCTGATAAAAACATCACAATAGTCCACAAGTCATCCACACCACTCCAGTCCATCAGTTAAAGGAACTGTATGTAAGAAATGTATTTCAGTTAATCATAAAAGGGCCCTGACATGTCACTAGACATTAAGAAATCATGTTCATTTCAAATACTTATATCACTGACAACAGTGGTCCGGCCAGGATATTGTCATTTAAAAGTGAGAGTTGCAGCCCTCAACTGATGTTGATGTTGTCATGTTGTGTTTTGGTCTGAGGCTCCACCCTCCAGCTATCGACCAATCACGAAGTCAGTAGAGTTTTGTCATCCGGGTTGCCAGCTCAGCTCTAGTTACAGCTGCAGTCGGATAAAACATGTATAACGTTACGAAACCTCGTTATGAATCCGAAATACGTCGTGACAAAGTCCGAAATAAAACAAGGATTTGTATAGGAGATGCCTTTGAAAGATGGAGACGGCTGAAAACGGATCCTGCTGCTTAGCTGGCAACCTCGAGAATACCGTTCTACAGTATTTTGAAAGTGATTGCAGTACCAGTTTTGGCCACAATCCTACATACGGTTCCTTTAAAGAAGAAGTTCACTTCCAGTACAAAAATGTACAGATAATGTACTCACCCCCTTGTCATCCAAGATGTTCATGTCTTTCTTTCTTCAGTCGTAAAGAAATTGTGTTTTTTTTGAGGAAAACATTTCAGGATTTCTCTCCATATAGTGGACTTCAGTGGTGCTCAACGGATTAAAGGTTAAAAATGGAGTTTTAATGCAGCTTAAAAGGGCTCTACACGATCCCAGCTGAGGAATAATAGGCTTATCTAGCGACTAGGGCTGGGTATAGTGACCAATTTGGCGATTTGATTCGATTCTTATTTTTATGGTTTCGATTCGATTCGATTTCGATTCAATTCGATATCGATTAGCTATCAATATTTCATTTAAAATGTTAGTTTTGCAGACATGGGATCCATATTTTGATATAAATGCTGGTAACTGGAACTCTCCTACTTAAGTTTATTACTGAAATACACATCTACATTAATAATAGGGTGCACACAGTTGTTTATTTTAAACAACTTTTATTTTAAATGAACACTGTAACAAGAAATCATACATATGTGCATCCATTGTACACCATGTAAACAAACTGCAAAATGCACATTACTGTAAAATAATAAAAAGACTGTAAATGTGCAACAGTGAAATCTATTAAGAACTTCAAACATGTTTAAGAAATAAAGCATTTTTCTAAATTCAAAACGTTCAAAACAGGCCAATCATAATACAAAACATTCTAACTGTCCATAAAACTAACAGTTCTTAACTACAGCCTAATCATTTTTGATCAGCAGATTTTTCTGCAAAAAAAAAAGCAGCTGATGGTGACACCTTCAGGACGAGAGGTGAATATTCATATCCTCTTACTTGAAGCACGCGCAATAAGAAATCCCCGAATCGTTGCGTTAAACTGAAGATCGATTAAAATCTGAGAATCTATATTTTTTACCCAGCCCTACTAGCGAAACAATCAGTTATTTTATATATATATATATATATATATATATATATATATAGTGGTGGGCCGTTATCGGCGTTAACGTGCTGCGTTAACGTGAAACTCTTATCGCGCGATAAAAAAAATATCGCCGTTAATCTATTCTCAAATTTGGGTTGGGAGCTGGGTCTAAACTACGCAAGCTATGATGACTTTCACCTTGATAGTTTAACGCGGATGTATACCGAAGACTATAGAATATGGTCGCCCGTTTAAGTCTCCTCCGCCAAAACACAGACGGGGTCGCGTAGTCCTCCATTCATAAAAACCGAATCTACTATAGCGAAATGCCACGTAAATTCGTCGTTTTTTGGATTCATAAATCAAATGTTGGTCAGTCACTTAATTCAAATCACGATATGGACTAGTGTATGTGAAACCTGAAATGCAAAAATACCGTTTTAATATGAATCTGAAATGTTCCGTTTGCCTAGCTGTATGCATTGCGGAGACGAGCTTTTACTACACGCATACTGACACACACGTGATGCTCCCGGTAATTTTTGGCATTTTCATCTCACATGAACAGATAAACTCAATCTCCCAAACTGCTGTGAGTGTCACTTTTAACGTTTCATTTGAGAAAACTAGCATCATATCATACTGTATGACACAGAAACTTCACGGCAACCTGTCAAAATAAAAGTACGGTGTAACATGTAATGGGCTTGGTAGGTGTTGACGTTAAAAAAAACACAATCTAATAGGTAGAAAAAATAATTTCATTGTTAGTTTGTTAGTAAACACAAGTACATCTAATTTAACATAATTTATTTTCATCAACAAATTATCATAGAACAGCTTTATGACCTTTATGATCCATTCTCAAAGACTTTAAGTCATTATTTGGGTAGCACACATATTCTGAATGCCCTCAGCAGAATTCAAATTAGCCATTTTAATCTAGATTAATCTAGATTAATTCCAAAATTTAATCTAGATTAATCTAGATTAAAAAAATTAATCTATGCCCACCCCTAATATATATATATATATATATATATATATAAATCTAAATACTTTTTTTAACTTCAAATGCATTCTATGGTGCCCTGAGTTTGAACTTCCAAAATGCAGTTTAAATGTGGCTTCATAGGATCCCAAATGCGGTTGTAAATGATGCCAGCTGAGGAAGAAGGGCCTTATCTAGCGGAACGATCAATTATTGTTTTTAAAAAATTACAATTTCTATACTTTTTAACCTTAAACTGTCATTTTGTCTTGTGCTGCTTGAACTTTTTTCATTCTCTCCCTCAAATTCAAAATCCTCTTACATCGCTGTTTTACCTTTTTTTTTTGTAAAGGGCGTTTCATCTTCTTTGCACGTTCACTTTGCAAACACTGGGTTGGTACTTCTGCAGTGATGTGGGTGATTTTGAAATGATTTTGAAGTTGAAGGAGAAAATAAGATGGGAGTTTTTCGACATACCATAACTGTCTTAAACCGAGTTCTGGCAGAGCAAGACAAGACGAACGTTTGATGTTAAAAAGTATATAAATTGCAATTTGTTTCAGAGATAAGACACATCTTCCTCGGCTGGGATCATTTAGAGCCCTTTAAAGCTGCATTTTGGAAGTTCAAACTCGGGGCACCATAGAAGTCCACTATATGGAGAGAAATCCTAATATGTTTTCCTCAAAAAACATAATTTCTTTACGACTGAAGAAAGACATGAACATCTTGGATGACAAGGGGGTGAGTACATTATATGTACACTTTTGTTCTGGAAGTGAACTTCTCTTTTAACATCTTGTAAGTGAAAACTTTCATGTTTGTAAGAAACAAATCCATCATTAAAGGGGTCATCGGATGTAAAACTCACTTTTCCATGTTGTTTGAACATTAATGTGTGTTGGCAGTTTGTGTACACAACCACCCTACAATGATACAAATCCACCCAGTGGTATTTTTTTTAATCTTTAAAAGTAATATCCCCTTTTTAAAATCAGGTCACTCTCAGCTTCTTGTCGTTGTGACGAAACACATTTGATTGACATTAGCGTTTCACCCTAGACCCGCCCTCACTGAGCTGAAACAGTCCGAATACGATCCTCATTGTGTGTCTCAGGTGCAGAGGAAGACTCTGATTGAGCGATTGAGGTGTTCTGTTGTTAGATGTAATACTGAACACAGCGATGCAGACGAAAACATTACTTTCACTTTTAAAAGGAAAGCGCGATCCGGTCTGAATATGCCGCTGTGTTCGTGCGAATCACTCCTGATGCAGCTTCACCACAGCAGAAGTGAGTATAAAGATTTTTTATGCATCTTTGTGAATGGCCTTTCTTAATAATGTGCTTATTGGCAAGTTTTGCCGATAAACGCAGCTAAATGTGGCTAAAGTAAACATTATTGCTGCGTCCGAAATCGCATACTGCTTCAGTAGGTACTACATTTAAATTTGAACGTACTTCCCGACCGTTAAAAAAAGTATGTTCTGTATAGTATGAATATGGGTAGTATGAGTGGAATTCGGACGTACTACATCCGCCGCGTCTCCACTTTTCGGCATTTTTCAAATAACAACTCCTCTCCCGGAGCCTGAAGTGTCCATGGTATGCGGCAGGTCATCCGGGTACTTCTCGCCTACTGTATTTCGAATAATATGAATTCGGACATACTACTCGCCTCACATACTGTTTTTCGCATTCTATATAGTAGGGAAGTATGCGATTTCGGATGCAGCGATTATGTCTCGTAATCCCAGAGAGGGGCGGGGCAAGCAGAGCTCGTTGGCATTTAAAGGGGCCATGTCTTAAAACGAGCGGAGTTTTTGCAGAGCTGATTTTTAAAAGGTAAAAGGCAGTTTTTTTACACTACTGTTGAGAATTTTTAATCAAAGGATATTAGAGACTTTTCATTAAGACCCTAAAGAATCATATAAACTTGTGGAAAATGGGCATCCGATGACCCCTTTAAGAGCTGTTAAAGCTAAAATAAAAGTCTGTTTTCCACAACAATGCTTCCTCGTGTCTCTCACATCAAAATCCACAAACATATTTGTTTTGGACTGTTGTAAGTGGTGCTTGATCTGTGCATATTTCTCTCCTGATTCAGACAAGACAACTTTTTCACTGGAGGAAGTGTTATTATGGATTATAGACTCATTTTTTAGCCAGAAGCAATTGTTTTGGATTGAGGGATTACTTGTGGATTATTGTGATGTTTTTTTCAGCTGTTTGGACTAACGCAAAACATGCACCTGTCAACTTTGAGATTTTGGGCTTTTTGGTTTTTTAGACTAGTGGAAAGAAAACATCCAAAAAACACAGTTAAATGTTTATTTTATAGCACTTTATCTATTTGTGTCAATAGATTTCAATTACAATACATATTTTTTTTATTAAGATTAGTTAAAAGATCTTCTACACTGAGCCATAAATCTCCACTTCAGTAGCACTTACACACACCAAACTTTACAGTTTTATTCCTGTCTATATTCTGAAGTGTTTTACAGAAGGATTTGTTCATATATAATTTGCTTGACTTTTATATAACATTTTATTTCCCCAAAAATGGTAAAAAAAAATAAAAATTAGTATTTCCTGTCTGTTCTAAGTTTTTTTTCAGAATTTTGTGACAGAATACCCAAAATTAACTAATATTGACCCTGGACCACAAAACCAGTCATAAGGTTAAATTTTACAAAACTGAGATGAATACATGTATATGAAAGCTCAATAAATAAGCTTTCTATTGATATATGGTTTGTTAGGATAGGACAATATTTGGCCGAGATACAACTATTTGAAAATCTGAAATCTGAGGGTGCAGCAAAATCAAAATACTGAGAAAATCACCTTTAAAGTTGTCCAAATTAAGTTCTTAACAATGCATATTACTAATCAAAAATTACACTTTGATATATTTATAGTAGGAATTTTACAAAAAATCTTAATGGAACATGATCTTTACTTAATTTCCTAATGATTTTTGGCATAAAAGAAAAATCAATAATTTTGACCCATACTATGTATTTTTGGCTATTGCTACAAATATACCCAAGCGACTTAAGACTGGTTTTGTGGTCCAGGGTCACATATGTCATAAAATTAAACAAGAATTTTGAAACTGACTTCCTCCAGTGTTTAGATTTTTGTTCTAGAAATGTATGCAAATTAGTGCATATTTCATTAAATAATGCCTCATTTGCAAATTTAAACTTAACATTTGAGAAAACTTGTAATACAAAAAATCTTTGCAATTATCAAAGTAATTAATCAGCTGGGTAAGTAAAGTGATAACTATTAGTTACTTATTTAGTTATATATAGTGTCTTGCCTTAAGGGTGAGAACATTTTCAACAAACTATCATTTTCACCTGATCTATTCCTTTAATCCCTCTCTGGTCTTTTGTAGATGTCGCCGAATGGCATCCTCCCATGGCTGGCATGTTCCTGTGGATTAAACTCAAGGGCATCAAAGACACACAGCAGCTGATAATGGAGAAAGCGCTAGAGAAAGAGGTTCACACACTCATTCACACACACGTTTTATTCACATGTACAGTTTACATCTGTGCTGAATGTAGTGATATAAATGTTCTCATCTGCTCAAACAAAAGAACAAATACTCACTTCTGCATGAAACCACTTCCCTTTATCACTGCAAACATTTCCTGCGAGTCAAAGTGGTCTATTTATGTCGTTGGTGCTTTATGATACACTACAGCAGGTTTGCTGGGGCTTTTGCCAAAGCAAACTTTGAATATTGTGTGTGTGTGTCTGTGTGTGTGTGAGTGAGTGAGTGCATGTGTTTATGTAAATTAACTGAAGCACCTGATCCTCAAAACACCACATGATTTGCCTCCCACACGCATTCAGTTCAGTGTTTCTATTTGAGATGAGCATAGAGTCGGTCCTGTTGAACATTTTATGTGTGTTTGAAGCTGAATATTTTTAAATGTTTAAATACTGTCTTATTTCACCTTATTAATAAGTAAGCTTTCAAAGCATTGCATGAGCATTGACAGTCAGAATTGCATCTGTAAACATGAAGCTAGATTTTAGTTTCTTCTGAAGTCTCAGTTCTAATTAAAATGTTCAGCAGGCGTTTATTAAAAGGCTTTGAATAATTATCTTGAATCAGGTTTGTTGTGTTTGTTTGTAGGTTCTTCTGGTTCCTGGAGGAGTGTTTAACATCAACAGCTCAGATCCGTGTCCGTATGTTAGAGCTGCCTTTTCTCTCTCCACACCTCAACAGATTGATGAGGTACAACACACATTCACTCACACACACACACACACACACACACACACACACACACACACACACACACACACACACACACACACACACACGTTGTGTTTACATGTTTTATGGGGACATTCCATAGGCGTAATGGTTTTTATACTGTACAAACTGTACTTTCTATCGCCCTACACCTACCCTACACCTAAACCTAGCCCTCACAGGAGATTGTGCATACTTTTACTTCATCAAAAAAACTCATTGTGCATGATTTATAAGCCTGTTTCCTCATGGGGACCTGAGAAATGTCCCCACAAGGTCAAAATCTACTGGTATTCCTATCCTTGTGGGGACATTTGGTCCCCACAACGTGATGAATACCAGGTACACACACACACACACACACACACACACACACACACATACATATATATATATATATATATACAGATTTGGATCAAATAAGTTCATCAAAGTTGTTTAATAAGACAAGAACGAGTATTGTTTTGGTTTTAGGACCAATTTGATGAAAGGTTTTGATCCACTTCAAATGTTGACCACTGTATATACAGTGAGGTCAATAAGTATTTGATCACCCTGTGATTTTGCAAGCTCTCTTACTTAGAAGTCATGGAGGGGTCTACAATTTTCAGCATAGGTGCATTTCCACTGTGAGAGACAGATGAGAGACAGATGATTTTTTTAACAATTTATTTGCGAATTACTGTGTCAAATAAGTATTTAATCACTTGATTAATTTTTTTTTTTATATTTGGTTCAGAAGCCTTTGTTAACAATTACAGAGGTCAGACGTTTCCTGTAGTTTTTCACCAGGTTTGCACACACTGCAGGAGGGATTTTGGCCCACTCCTCCATACTGATCCTCTAGATCTGTCAGGTTTCGGGGCTGTCGCTGAGCAACACCGAGTTTCAGCTCCTTCCAAAGATTTTCTATTGGATTTAGGTCTGGAGATTGGCTAGGCCACTCCAGAACCTTGATATGCTTCTTACGGAGCCACTCCTTGGTTTTCCTGGCTGTGTGCTTTGGGTCATTGTCATGTTGGAAGACCCAGCCACGACCCATCTTTAATGCTCTGACTGAGGGAAGGAGGTTTTTGCCCAATATGTCACAATACATGGCCCCGTTCATCCTCTCCTTAATACAGTGCAGTCGTCCTGTCCCCTGTGCAAAACACCCCCAGAGCATGATGCTTCCAGTCCCATGCTTCACTGTAGGTATGGTATTATTGGGATGATATTCATCATTCTTCTTCCTCCAAACATGGCGAATGGAGTTAAGACCAAAAAGTTCTACTTTGGTCTCATCTGACCACAGGACTTTCTCCCATGACTCTTCTGGATCATCCAGATGGTCCCTGGCAAACTTCAGATGGGCCTGAACATGGGCTGACTTAAGCAGGGGAACCTTCTGTGCGATGCAAGATTTTAAACCATGACGTCTTAGTGTATTAGCCTTGGTAACGATGGTCCCAGCTCTCTTCACGGCATTGATCAGCTCCTCCTGTGTAGTTCTGGGCTGATTCTTCACCATTCTTAGCATCATTGATACCCCACGAGGAGAGATCTTCCGTGGGACCCCAGTCCGAGGGACATTGACAGTCATCATTAGCCTCTTCCATTTTCTGACAATTGCTCCAACAGTTGTTCTTTTTTCACCAAGCTGCTTGGCAATTACCCCGTAGCCCTTTCCAGCTTTGTGAAGGTCTACAATTTTGTCTCTTGGGTTTAGCCCATGTTGCTACTTAGACTTTGGCTGATTGTGGGGTGCACAGGTGTCTTTATGACAGCTAACGACCTCAAACAGGTGCTACTAATTTAGAATCATGAGCAGAGTGCAGCTGGACTATTTAAAAGCAAAATAAGAGGTCTTTGAGGGTCAGAAATCTGTCTGATAAGCAAGTGATTAAATACTTATTTGACACAGTATGTTTTTACATTTTAAATGTATTATACGTTGTCATGTGCTGAATTTAAGTTTTTAAATAGACTGCAGAACATGACGTCATATCACGACCGTTGCAGCAGCATCCGAAGGAATTTCGCATGCTCAAAGTCTAGTGTGACCGCGGCTTAAGCTGTTCGCCAATCGCAACGCAGTGGGACTGCTAACCAATCACAACACATTTAGTTTTTCGGAAGGTGGGACCTTAATCAAACCCAGAACTAATCAAGCCATTTGTGCCAGCCTGGGGAGAAAGCTATTGTAATAATGTAAATTATGTGAAAAAAAATTGTTTTTCGAACCACCAAGCATGAGAGCATGTTCAAGTGCACCCCAAAAAACTAAATAAATACTATGTAAAAGAGCATAATAGGAACCCTTTAATAGGTCAATATAACCCTTCTTATTAAATCATATATTACTGTGTTTTGGTAGTGACAAAATTGGGCAGAAAACATTCTGAAAATACAATATGAGAATTAACTGCACAACTAGAAATGTGTACCTTAGATATTATACAAATTGCATACATACAACATTTGTGGAAAAATATGCCTTTTCAAGATGTTTCCAATTCTGGTTTAAAGAATGGCCCACATACAGCATTTCAAATCTGACACTTGTTTTATATTATGCCTACTAATAGTATATTCTGATAGTATATCCTTTCTTTCTCATTTATGGCTCTTTCCTCTTCATCCACAGGCTTTTAGGAGACTGGCTGATCTCATCAAGGACGCTATGTGAGATTTCCAGGAAGAGGAATGAAGGGTTTGATATTTTCAGTGTTCAACGTCATCTATTAAATGCTGCTGTCACGACAGACATAGACAGAATGCCACACTTTTCTGCCTTTTTTTGCACAACAAACCCATACTTTCACATTTGAGTGAGTGCAGATGAACAACCTTGAGATGATGTTTAATTACACTATTTTTATTCTTCATTTAGGGCGTATTAAGCTTATTAATTGTTTATTAAATTCGGTTTACAATGCAATTGCATCCGTTCTCTACAGGGAGGCATTTTATGTGATTTTAAACACTGGTTTAATTTTTAACCATTTTCAAGGTCAGGGTTAAGTGGATGTATTTTATCGGAGTAGTCGGTCATATTAAAACTTCATGGTGAGCTGTGAAGGTTTAAGCTGTTGATTTCTGTCTTCCTTAATGGATAGTGAGCTGTAATATGACTAGTTTAGCTGGTATCAACTCGAGCTGTTTTGAACACAATTGAGTTGTGAATGTATTGATATGTTGCACGTAGAATCTTTTAAAATTGCATTTTTTAAATATGGACTCTTTTCACATACTGTAAAAACTAATTTCTGCAATAAATCCAACTCTGTTGTCATATTTCATATAAAAGTTGTGGGAATGCTGTAGATCTCCTATATACAACATAAGTTTACATTGCAAAAAAGTGGGAAGTCACTATTTAATATATTTTTATATGTAGTCCATTGGACTTACATATCATTGTGCAAGTCTGTCCATTTGTAAACAAAATGGTTCAATAAATCAATGAACTCCTGTATTGTATTGTATGCAATGCTGATTCTCACTCAGCTTTTGCGCTTTTACCAATTCTCTGCCTTATTTGATAGGAAGATTTACCCAAAAAATAAAATTCTGTCATCATTTACTTTTTTTAAAAAAGATATGTTGAATAATGTTGGCAACCAAATGTTTTCAGCTCCCACCGACTTCCATATTATGGACAATAAGATACTACGAATGCCAAAATGGTTTGGTTACCAACATTCTTCAAAGTATCTTTTTTTTGTGCTTTTATTTTTGCATGAACCAACTTTTTAATTGCATAAAGTCCCATTGCGTTGTTTCACCATTTTTCAAAAGGGAACTTGTGGATTTCAACAATGCAGAATGCAAGTCCTTAACCTTTGAACGCATTCTTCAGAGCATTGGATTTCACACTGAGCGTGTTGTTTCAGTGACACAACAGATTCTTTGTGTACACGACTCAGGGAAAGTGTTTATGAAGGGCTCACATACACACACACACGCTTGGATGGCTGCGATAAATCTTAGTCTGAGTTATGCACTCATAAATGCTTTAAAAGCAAGATTCATAGCGTGTACGTGAGGTTCTTGGGGGTTTATTGGTGTAACACGCTGTTTCTAACAAGTGCTGTGGTTTAACATTGACCAGCAAGGGCAGTTAATCCTTAAACTGGATTTCCTAAGTCTGAATGTGCAATCTAGTGTGACAGAGGTGCAAAGATAAATGGATACACATTACCACAGCATATTCACATTAGCTTGCTGCTACAGGGTTGTTTGTCTTAAAAAACAATGGCTTTAAACACAAGTTAATGTTTCTTTATATGTGTCTAAGGAAAGCAGTGCAGTAGCAATATATTGTACTTTGAAATGTACTATGGTAGTGAATGATTACAATGGTGTTTACATAGTTCTCCAAGGTATTTAAAATGCTATCATATGACTACATTTGATACCGAAATGGTACCAACTTTCTAGTTGGGTAGCAAAATAGCTAACTGTAAGTATTCAAATCTTTGTTTTATAAGATTGTTATTATCTATTGAAACCCATAATAATATATAAAATATCAGTAAGCTTAATATATATAAAATATTATATATAAAAGTTGTTAAATGTGTACAACGGTTTAGAACTGTTCTAGCTAACCATGTGCTGATTAGCATCTTTGGGTTAAGTTCAAAAGCATTTGAAATTGTCAGTACCGAAATTTTTTGTGGCGTTTCAGTAGTGACATCTTTGTTTTTTGGGTGTTATTCCATAAAATTGTCATTACAGAAACAGTCACGACCGAAAAAGTGCCGTTTCGGTAATGATGTTTTTGTTTTTTTGTGTGGTGTTATTCCATCAAAGTGACAATTTTATAGAATAACACCCAAAAATACAAAGAAACTACCAAAACTGCACCAAATGTTTTAGTCATGACTGTTTCTGTTGTGACAAAAAAATGTTTCGGTAGTGACATTTTTGTTTTTTGGGGGTGTTATTCCATAAAAATGGTCACGACCAAAAACTTTTTGTGCAGTTTCTGCAGTTTCTTTGTATTTTTGGGTGTTATTCCATAAAATTGTCACTACTGAAACATTTGGAAGTGTTTCGGTAATGACATCTTAGTTTCTTTGGGTTTTATTCCATAAAATTGTCAAAACCGAAAAATGTGGTGGCGTTTCGGTAGTGGCATCTTTGTTTTTTAGGGTGTTATTCCATAAAATTTTTTACAATCAAAAAAATTTGTGGCGTTTTGGTAGTGACATTTTTGTTTTTTGGGGTGTTATTCCATAAAATTGTGATGACCAAAACATTTAGTGCCGTTTCGTTAATGATTTTTTTTTTTTAATAATTTTTTTTTGGGTGTTATTCCATAAAATTTTGACGACCAAAATATTTAGTTGCGTTTCAGTAATCACATTTTCGTTTTTTGGGGGTGTTATTCAATAAAATTGTGACGACCGAAACATTTAGTGGCGTTTCGGTAATGACATTTTAGTTTTTTTGGGTGTTATTCAATGAAATTGTGACGACCAAAATATTTAGTTGCGTTTCAGTAATCACATTTTCGTTTTTTTGGGGTGTTATTCAATAAAATTGTGACGACCGAAACATTTAGTGGCATTTCGGTAATGACATTTTTGTTTTTTTGGGGTATTATTCCATAAAAATGGTCACGACCAAAAACTTTTTGTGCCGTTTCTGCAATGACGACTTTAAATTTGACATAAAATTGTCACTACAGAAAAAGTCATGACCAAAACATTTGGTGCAGTTTCTGCAGTTTCTTTGTATTTTTGCGTGTTATTCCATAAAATTGTCACTACCGAAACATTTAGAGGTGTTTCGGTAATGACATCTTGGTTTCTTTGGGTTTTATTCCATAAAATTGTCACTACCGAAAAATGTGGTGGCGTTTCGGTAGTGGCATCTTTGTTTTTTGGGGTGTTATTCCATAAAATTTTGACGACCGAAACATTTAGTGGCGTTTCGGTAATGACATTTTAGTTTTTTTGGGTGTTATTCCATAAAATTGGGACGACCGAAATATTTAGTGGCGTTTCGGTAATGACGTCTTTGTTTTAGGGGGGTTTTTCCACCACATTGTTACTACTAAAACAGTCACGAAAACATTTGGTGCAGTTTCAGTAGTGACATTTTACCTTTTTTTTGGCTGTTATTCCATAAAATTGCCACGACCAAAATATTTTGAAGTGTTTCGGTAGTGAAATAAAGTATACTGAATTATCAAATAAGATGTTATGATAGTGGTTCAGTGTATATTCAAAGTAATGAGTCCTTAACTTTGAAATCAGTATGTTTAACTTTTTGCCTTTTACAAACATACATTAGATTCAAAATACAACAACTCTCATAAATTACACTTAAAATATTGTCTAAATATAATTGTTATTGATTTACCTCAGGAAAAATGTTAATAAAACACCAAAAAATAAGGTCAATATAATCAATATCACTGTGTTTTGGTAGTGACAAATTTGGGAAGAGGACAAATATTCCAAAATTTTCTGAAAATACAATATGAGAACTGCACAATTACTAGAAATATGTACCTTGGATATTATACAATTTGCAAACATAAATAATTTTTTTCAAGGCGTTTCCACCTCTGACTTTGGACCAATTCTGTGAACTGTGAATGTTTACTGGACCTTACCATAGTATTTAGCCATAGTATTCGTTCAGAAGGAAACTATTTCACATTTACTGTACAAGAAAAACCAGTTAACCGAGGAAGTAGACCAAACTGGATGATAAAGTTAGCTCCAATTCTCAACCAATTACAGGAAAAACTGGGTCAGTCGAATGAAAAAAAAAGCAGAAGATGGGGGAGGAATAGAAAGCAGATAGACAGAGATGATAGGAGGGGGTTAAAGACAGAACATAACGCTGTACTCTATCTCCTGTCTGTCATATTTCACAGCACATTCATTTCGGGGTCTAAGAATTTCTCAAGAGATTACTGAGTCCCAACTCGTAGTCAAGTCAAGCCCAGAAAACACGATCCAGAGCCTCGACACTTCACATTTCGCGACGAACATCGAGAGATAACACGGGAGGAACATCATGATGTAAGTGTAATGCTGTTAATCGCATAAATATTGACGAATTTGTAAACGTTTAGCACATTTAACAAACGGAAACGCAGCTTTTTTCGACTAACGTTAACCAGGCTAGCTGCTTGTTTAGCATCTGGCTATGCGACTGTGTTTTTACATTGACGTGACATATATGTAACCTTAAGATGTTGTGTTTCAGTCCTAAATGTTGAATTGCAAATGTTAAAGACGTTGAATGTGGAAAAATCTGTATTTTGTAACGTTATGTCTTCCGTAGCGGATGGTGAGCCGTCATATGACTAACGTTAGTTAGCCGCTATTAGCTTGAGCTGTTTTCAATATATTTTAACGTGTTAAATATGATTTAGGCATTGAAACCGTGTGATGATCTTTTCTTGGTTGGTTTATACTTTAATGCTTAGCAAATCTGTCGATTGATTCCAAGTTGAAGCTTTTAAAATGACATTGGGCTATGCACCAGTTGTTTTCATGCAAGTCATACTAATACGTATTGTACCTTTTTAACTCTTAACTTTCTCTGTGTTAATGTAAAAATATTTAGATTGCAAATGCTTTGAATGTTCAGTAAACGTCAAACTGATTAAATGGGTTAAGTTTATACGGTAGCAAACTGTAAATGGCTTTGTTTGACTTTTTAAGCCATTATATTATAATTTCCGCCTCACATATATGAGTCATTTCTTATTTCTGTTGGTCTTGTTATTCTTGTTGGATAAGATCACAGGAGGAGGAGGAGGAGTCACAGCTTTTGTGTGATAAACTTGTTAAAAGCCCTTGTCATTCTTGTCATAATTTTCATTAATGTTTTTCTCTATTTATTTTGTCTTTTCAGTGATGCATCTGCTGGAAGAACCATGAGCATTGACGGTTTGTGTTCCCTGCGTTGGTCAACTTGCAGATAACCAGTGACTGTAACATGAGGAGCGGTGGAGAATGACATCTTATCTCGGGGGTTGTTACAGAAAGCCAGAGAAAATGAACAGGGTGAACGGATACGCAATCATTTATTTAGTGTTCGTGATTAGTTTCTGCGCGGCCGAGGCTTTGAACATCTCTGCGGTGGATGGAGATGAAAGAGAGAATGGCACGGAGGCAGATAATGGCGGCTCGGTTCCTGTGGTGCTCACCAAAGTTAGCCAGATCATCGCCCGCGAGGGGAACTGTGCTTTAATTGACTGTAATATCACCGGCGACCCTTTTCCAAATATCCAGTGGTTCAACTCCCACGGACACCTGCTTGACACTCAGAGAAGTGGTATGTTTACTGTATAAAAATCATTTTCAGACACCAATGCATTCTCATATATCACTAGGCATGCACTTGTGCATTTGTTTTGAAATTTAAGGCCTGGAAAACCCTTGAAATTAGCTTGAACTATCGAAATGCAATATATCTCTTAAATAGGTGTTTAATTAAAGCACATATCTTGAAAAAAAAAAAAAAAAAAACATCATTGCCTTTTCATTTATTTCAATTCAGTTGAGTTGTGTAAACATGGTTAAAGATACCAAAAGAGGAACATATGAACTGAATCAATTGAGTGAGTCATTTATGCTGGAATCGCTCCAATTGACTCCAACTCATTACTTCGATCATCCAGTTCAATTGCGAATAATTTGATTTAGATCGGAGCAACGTTCCGATCGAAATCAAATGATTCACGATTGAACTGAATTGCGAGTATTGCGAGTCAATTCATTTAGATCGGAACTTGTTCGTGTATCAATTGGCAAATTGAATGATTCAGATCAAATGATTCCTTATACGTTATTTGAAGTCCCGATATGAAACAAATGATTTGCGATACAAACCGAACTTTGGAGCACGTGTGGCAAATCATTTGGCTGAAGACGCGAAAAGAGGAACAGATAAACTGAATCATTTGAGGGAGTTATTTACACATTTGCGCTGGAATCAGTCCTGTTGATTCAAACTCGTGACTTTAATCTTAAAGTTCAAGCGATTGACTTAACAAAAACCTGATTAAATTAACAGAGCCATTGATTTCCAAATTTTTGACATCGCTTGTAATGATTTTACAAGCCTTTTAAAACTCCAAATCAGTTAAATCAAGTGCCCTAATCGAATTGTGAATGATTTGTTTTATATCAGGACTTCGAGTGGTGAATCATTTTCACGTATTACGAGTCATTTAATTTAGATCGGAATTTGTTTGTAAATCAGTTGGCAAAATGAGTGATTCAGATCAAATGATTCACAATACATGATTTTGAAGTCCCGATATGAAACAAATAATTTGCAATATGGAGTGAACTTTGAAGCGAGTATTGTGAATCGTTTGATTTAGATCAGAACAGATTTGTGAATCAACTGGCAAATTGAAGTGGATCATTTGATCTGAATCAAATACATTATTTGAAGTCCCAATATGAATACAAAGCGAACTTTGGAGCACGTATGACGAATCATTTGGCTGAAGACGCGAAAAGTGGAACAGATGAACCGGATCAATTGAGTGAGTCATTTAAGCTTGAATTGCTCCAATTTATTCAAACTCATTACTTCGATCATTCATTTCAAGCAATTCACTAGCAAAAACCAGATCAAATTAAAAGAGCCATTCATTTTCAGATGTTGCCTTTCGAAACTCCAAATTAGTTAAACCATTGCGTCACAAAGTGATTCACTTCAAATTGCCCCAATCGAATCACAGATCGCGAATGATTTGTTTCATATCTGGACTTCAGATGGTGAATCATTTGATTTAGATCGGAGCTTGTTCATGAATCAATTGGCAAATTGAATGATTCAGATCAAATGGTTCACGATACGTGATTTGAAGTCCCGATATGAAACAAATGATTTGCGATACAAAGTGAACTTTGGAGCATCATTTGGCTGAAGATGTGAAAAGAGGAACAGATGAACTGAATCAACTGAGTGTGTCATTTATGCTGGATATTGCTCCAATTTATTCAAACTCATTACTTCGATCATTTATTTCAAGCGATTCACTTATAAAAACCAGATCAAATTAAAAGAGCCGTTCAATTTCTAATTTTTGACATTGCTTGTAATGATTTTACAAGCCTTTCGAAACTCCAAATCAGTTAAACCATTGTGTCACAAAATTATTCACTTCAAATCACGAATCATTTGCTTTAGTTTGGAAATGGATCGTGAATCAGTTTGCTAATTGAATGATTTGGATCAAATGATTCCTGATGCACGATTTGAAGTCCCGATATGAAACAAATGATTCTTGATATGGAGCGAAATTCAGAGCATGTTTCATGAATCATTTGATTTAGATCAGAACGGATTTGTGAATAAACTGGCTAATTGAATGATTCAGATCAAATGATTCACCATACGAGATTTGAAGTCCCGATATGAAACAAATAATTCTCAATACGGAGCGAACATCTGGGGGCGTATCGCAAATCATTTGATTTAAATCAAACATGAATCCCTCTGATTGATTCAAACTCATGACTTCAATTATTCAGTTCAAGCGATTCACTTGCAAAAACCAGATCAAATTAAAGGAATATTCATTTTTGAATTTTATCATCACTTGTAATGATTTTACAAGCCATTCAAAACTCCAAATCAGTTAAACTGCTGCGTCGCAAAATGATTCACTGTTTTGAAGTACTCCAATCGAATTGCTTATCGCTAATGATTGTAAAATGTAACTTATAGCTGGGATCATCCTGAATTTTCAGCATCATTACTCCAGTCTTCAGTGTCACATGATCCTTCAGAAATCATTCTGATATGCTGATGCAAATGCCTTTAACATATTATAAGCTTTAGTGCTGAATATATATATATATATATACACACTAAATGTCATATTTGTTTTGGGAATGACATCACAGTGGATATTTTCCATTATTATGTATTACATCCGCTCTTTTGAGATTAATCCATTACGCAACCGTTTGATCTTTAAATCTGGAGATGTAAAACGTGACTCAGTAATTCCCAGCTGGAGTGTTATTGAGTCTGAGTTCCTGATGAATGACTTTTGGAGGATTACTGATGGTGTCGTGTATGCTTAGTTAATGAAAAAATACTAACAGCGTTTTAACCGAAGTGACATTCCTGCTATTCAGTTAAGCCTGTGTAGACAAGTGCACTGGGTGTGTGACTGCGAAAAATGAGTGTGAACTAAAGTTTGATGGGTTTCATCTTGCAAAGCATTAACAGCATAAACAGAATAACACTTCAGAGTAATTTTTTACTGTCTATATTTTAATTTTAAAGGAGTAATTCACTAAAAAATTAACATTTTGTAGTGACCAATGGATCCTCTGCAGTGAATGGGTGCCATCAGAATGAGAATCCAAACAGCTGATAAAAACATTGTAATCCACACCACTCCAAGAAACAAATTGATCATTAACATGTTTTTATCCATATCCATCTGTAATATTGCTTCCTCCAGTAAAAAAAGTTGTCTTCACATGCACAGTTGACATGTGAAAATGGTCTAAAACAGTTTTCCTGCAACCCATTTTACTGTCATTTTTCAGTGAATCAGGATGTAAGAAAGGAAGAAATATGAAGTTGAACTTCATTTTTACCATCAGAAGTTGTTGTTGTTGTGGGGGACTAACTATTTCCTGAAAGACCGGCACTTTTAAAAATAAGCAGCACTTTGGCCTACATTACATCAGCTGAAGGAAAGCTAATTCAATTCGTCATTGCATGTTGTTCATTCAAAGTGAGACCAGGATTATGCATGATGAAAATCCATTTTAATTTCATATTATTAACTCTTAACAAACAGCTAATAGTCAGCAGTTAAAGTTCAGATGCTTTTATTTTACTTGCATAAAGCATTGCTGAATTGTTTCATAAAGGTCCGATTAAATGATCTCAGGTTGCTGCCAGTAATGCATTGGTGAACTGGTGCCAGAGAGTTACTGATATGGAGTTTATAAATTTCCATCAGCACTTTAAACACAGGCGGCTTGTGCATTATGTATGTGCGTCCTTCAGACAAGGTGGACGGTTTAAGAGTTTCTACACAAACAAGACAGAAACTGACACTGGATCAGTGTCAATGTAAATGCATGTCTGTGGTTTATGCAAAGACGATTAATCATGGCCACAGTGTCTTGAGGAAATGGGTTTACAAAAAGGGTGTTTACACACACCGCCGTACACCAGTAATTTTGAAAGCATGTCTAGCCATGTTGTCTTCAGCTCTTTATTTGGTGGAAAGGTTGTAAATTGTTTACCCCAAACCTGATTGGCATACCTCTATTTTTGCCTGTTATCACAGTTTCACTTTACTTGTAACCTTCTCTGTCAGCTTATTCCGTTAGAACATTGTGTTTTCTTATTTTGCGGTAATGTTAGGATGTCTTTATTGCATTATCGGGGATGCACATTACCTAGAAAAAATGGGGAGCATTTGTTCTGGCATCTTGATTGTGATCTGGCACACACTAATGTAATTGGTTGACTTTTATGGCACTGTTTCAGTGTTTACAAGAAAGTGGGTTGCTATTTTCAGCAGTTTTGCAGATTTGTAAGGTAAATCTCAGATCTTAGAAGGTACTAGTAAGAAAGACTAGATAACCATGAGCATGTTTCACTTTGAGTTATTTTAGTGCTTATTACTTTTGGATGTTCAGGAATTATGATTACGAAGTCTACGCACATTTCTGCTTGTCTCTTTAGGTGTTTTTGTTTTTTGTATAGCTAGTCACAGATAGACTATGGAAGCCCGTTTCCACCACTGAATAAAAAAAAAAAAACAATAAAATGACTAACTCACAATTTAAAAAAAAAAATTTCTCAGAATTGCATGATATAAACTCAAAAGATATAAGTTTGCAATTCTGACAGATGACGTCAGAATTAAGTGATATAAACTCGCGATTGTGAGCTACACAGTCAGAATTGCGAGAGATGCATTTCTCAGAATTGCAAATTTATAGCAGTTTTAAGAAATTAAGTCAGAATTGCGAGATTAAAACTCACAATTGAGAGTTATAAAGTCAGAATTGGCTTGCAATTCAGAGAAATAAGAGTCAGAATTGCGCGAAATAAAGTCAGAAATGGCAGATTAAAAAATAGCAATTCTGACGTTTTTGTCATAATTGCGAGTTTATGTCACAATTTAGATTTTTTTTATCACAATTCTTTATAAAACTTGAAAGTTTGTATTTAAGATTTGGGAAGTCGTGATTACGACATTAGGTGCATTCAGATCACTTTGGTCAGAACATGGCGATGTACCTTTTTGACATAAAATTCAACAAGAATTTTTCACTCTACATTTACAAAATAATGAAAGATTATTATATCAGCCTATTTTTTGTACATGTAACTTGATTTTATTGTTAAAATAAAGGGAAAAAAATATCTTTATCCGCCGCCTTCCCCATGTTTTCTAAATTTCACACCCTCAACTTGTAAAATTGAATAAATAACGACAAATCTCGGACACGTAATTACAACTTTTTGGTGACAATTAGGGCCCTGTGAAGTCAGTTTTATTTTTTCTGCATTTTCAGATTTTTTTCCCCCTTAAATTTAGTTTTATTTTTAACAAATTCTGTTTTCCATTAATTTTCTAGATTCCGGTTTTGTTACATTAAATTTAATAATCAAAAGCATCTTTAAATTATTATATATTTTTAGAAATACTGTGTTGTGTATTTAATTTTGTTCTGGTAAATATTCCTTAAAATTATGTTTTAATAATAATTTTAGTAGTAGTAGTACTACTACTACTACTGTCATTAAATTAAGTAATATATTTCCGTCACAATTTCTTCAAGTTAAACCAAACTTTTATTTTGACTGGTTGCTGTCAAGTTTCTGTTTTTAAATGATATGTTGGTAGTTTTGGTTTTTCTCACAAGAAACTGTAAAATGCTCATGAAGTGATACTGAGAGCAGTTGTAGATACAGTTTATGTGTTCATGCAATTAACTCATAAATATGACTTCAATGCACCATTAGAACAATGATTTGCCAGAATATAAAATCATTTCACTCAAGTTCATTTGATCTTCTTTTAATGATCAAATCAAACCTACAATCTTTTATTTTTCTCTCTTTTTCTGCAGATGGTAAATGGTGGATTCTGGACGATGGCGTCCTCAACATCACCAGCATCACATTCGCAGACCGCGGCAAATACACATGCGTGGCCTCCAACTCGCACGGCAAGGCCAACTGCACGGTGACGCTGCGCGTGGTCTTCACCAATGGAGATATGGGTGTCTACTACATGGTGGTGTGTCTGGTGACGTTTACCATCATCATGATTCTCAACATCACTCGCCTTTGCATGATGAGCAGCCACCTGAAGAAAACCGAGAAGGCCATCAACGAGTTCTTCCGCACGGAAGGCGCAGAAAAGCTTCAAAAGGCCTTCGAGATCGCCAAGCGCATTCCTATCATTACCTCAACTAAAACGCTGGAGCTGGCAAAGGTCACGCAGTTCAAAACCATGGAGTTCGCACGCTACATCGAGGAGCTAGCGCGCAGCATACCGCTCCCGCCGCTCATCATGAACTGCCGCACCTTCATGGAAGAGATTCTCGAGGTCGTCGGCGTGGAGGAAATGAGACACACTTTTGTCCGACAAGCGCCTGAGAGTCACGACGTGGCGGTTGCCGGCACATCCAGCGACGTTTTCACCATCTTGCGCGAACGAGAGCGGGCGAGGGAGAGGGAGCGCAGCGATTCTCCAGCTGCGGACTCGGACGACGCGTCACTCCACGAGCAGCCTCAACACATAGCCATTCAGGTTTCGGTTCATCCGCCATTAGCTGCCGCAGGATGCTGTAACATGGAAGCTCCGCCTCTTTCCAAAGTTGTCTCCTCTTCACCCCCATTGGCTCAGCTGCCTCTGGAGGCGGAGCCCGAGGAGAATGAAAACAAGGAGGAGGAGCCTGTGCAAGAGGATGGTGCTACACAGAAAACCCAAGTCATTTATGAAAGCCATGTGTAATATCCTGAAGGAAGGGTAGATAATGACCTCGCTATGCATTTTTCTTGGGGAACGAAAAGGTCAAGGTTTGTTTTTCTTCTCAGATGTTGCTTTCTATTAGTCATCTTAGGGAAGATGAAGAATAGTTGCGTTTTTGTTTGGTTGAATCTCGCAAAACTCACATTTCTGGGTCATATTTTACCTTGAAAACTGAGGGGAGAAAGAGGAGTTGTGTTTTGGATAAAACAGCCCATTTTTCCTAGATTTTGTCACAATTAACCCTTTGTTTTTTAGAAGCTTTTGTAGTTCATAAAATGTTCTCATTACTGTACAATTAAAACAATATATTTTTCAAATTTTAACTATTAAATATTAAAAAAGCAAATAGAACACTAAAAATAGTAAATAATACAAAAAGTAAATAAAAAAAGAAATACAGTTAAGGTCAAAAGTTTAAATACACTTTGCAGAATCTGCAAAATGTTAATTTTACCAAAATAAGAGGGATCATACAAAATGCATGTTTTTTTTTAGTACTGACTTAAATACGATATTTACATAAGATGTTCACATTAGTCCCTTTTTTCAACTGAGGGACTCAAATGCAACTATTACAGAAGGTTCAAACACTCAATGCATCGTGTTTCCTTCTGAAGCATCAGTAAGAGCCAGGGGATGAAAACTTTTGGAAAAGCAGTACTAAATGAAAAAAAAAAGATATTTAGTCAAAATTAGAAAAATGTATACAATCTTCATTACGTTCAAAAGTTTTCACCCCCCAGCTCTTAATGCATCTTGCTTCCTTCTGGAGCATCAGTGAGCATTTGAACCTTCTGTAATAGTTGCATATGAGTCCCTCAGTTGTCCTCAGTGTAAAAAGATGGGTCAAAAAAATCATGCAGTTATTATTAAAAAGGGTTTAAATACACAAAATGCTGAAAAAAAAAAATTTGTGGGACCTGAAGGATTTTTTCTGAAGAACAGTGGTCAGTTTAACTATTCAGAAAAAACTCATGAACAACTATCACTGAACAAACAACAAACAGCTATGGATCATTCAGGTAGTATCAAGTGTATGAAATAACATGCATGTATTATTCCTTTTATTTTACTAAAATTATTATCATTTTGCAGATTGTGCAAGGTATATGTTAACTTTTGACCTCAGCTGTATATTTTGCATTACAGTAATGAGAATTTGTTTGCCCAGTATGCTTAAAATAATATTATTAGTCCCAAAAATTAGTTTTCTTATGGTAAAATATAACCTTGATGCTTCTTTTGTAAGATTGACCTGTTTATAAGTTATATTTCCCATGACAATGAATACTCATGCTGAATGTATTTTGTTCTCTATTTATTTAGAACATCCAGGTTTGCCCATGATTTATTGTTTGGCATAGTTACCAGAAACTAGGGCTATCGAGGGATACAAAGCAAAGTAGTTCTGTTGGATGTAGTTACAGATGATCCATTTCACCAATGAATGAGAACGAATGACTGATTAACACATTTGGCTGAAAGTAATGCTCTCACACTGTTTGAGGCTGAAGTGCAGTTTTCATTCAACAGAAATCCAACATTTTTGAAAATAGTGACGTGTGCCGTAAATTCTACGATCTCGCTCCCTCTTGTAATGCATGAACAAAGCATGTCGATCTGTTTTCAATGCTGGACTCGGAGAGACAAAACCTTCATTCGTGTGATCTCGTCTGCTATGTGTTATTTATCATTTGTGTCAGGTAAACACGGCGTCGTCACTTTGAATAACATTGTAGAAATTTCCGTTTTGAGATTTCGAGGCATTTTATTCAGTCGAGTTTCCACTGGAGTCTTTAAACTGTTACTGTAATTAATGGTAGTATTATTACTTTACTTAGTAGTACTTTTGTACTAGTAAGTATTACTTTTGATTTCAAATGCACAGCTGTTTCTTTTGAGTGTTTTATTTTAACCTGAGCATCCAACAAAGAGTTTCTTTACAATGGATCCCCAGTTATAATAAATAATCTCTTCTAATGTCCTAGAAACACTGGACATACAGTTTTGCTTCCTAAAAAGGCTCACCTTTTAGTTCGTGTAAACAAGTTAGAATTTTTCAATGTTGATCTTGCTTTTCTCTATATCCTAGCAGTCTACTGCACTGCTGATAGCTAGTTAAAAAAAAGTTAAGCACTAGTCTTTCCGAATGTTCCTGGTCAGGATTGTCAGAGGAAGCGATGGCCACGGTGCTCATCAAAACGCTGTTTTTTTTTAAGTAGTGAAATAAAGCTGCTGTGTACCCATGATTCCCTGTGTGTTTGTCTTCATTCACTTAGATCTTCTGATAAGCCTTTGTTTCATCATAATGCTTTGTCGGCACTTGTTGATCTTTTGCAGATCTTTTTATGATGCTTCTTAAAGCAAAGTTCGGGAGGAGCACGTCAGATACTTAGCCTAATTAACACAGCTGGAACTCACTCAAGCCAATCTACATCATGCATAAATACAGCCGACTCACCTCTACCCATTTGACGGATTATCAGCATTCGGTTTGCACCTTTTGCCATGACATCACAGATCTTTCCCAGGATTTACAGGATTCATCGCGGTCTCTGCTTGACCAGCCACGCACGCTCTCACCAAAGCCCTTAAAATGTAATCTCGCCCCCACCGGCGTCACTTCCAAACTTCTTCCCCGGCATCCTCTTGTCATCCGGCCGGGCCAACAATTCCTCCGATCGGAAAGTGGATCGTTTTTAATGCCTGAGGCAAACGCTGATCAATTCCGACGCACCGTCCTCGCGGAGGATAAACAAAGTGAATCCGTACGATCATAGTTATTCGTTTCCCTTCAATCAGCCAACCTCACTCTTAAATCCACTCCAGCAGGGCAGCCAATATTTCCAGCAAACTCGCAAAGCCCCGTACTCCCCTCGTTCGATACCACCACCGCCCCGCATTAGACCCGGCTCGTGCACTGGGTCTCACCGGCAGGCCTTCAACGAGCCTGGGCCGCGCCCCAGAGCTCATCGCACCAAAGCCACTCACTGCCCGCTTTGGCTCAACCATTTAACGTGGCTCTCCCGGCCACAGCATCGAATGCAGCTCTCGTAGCAGACACTATAGCCTGAAGACGTCTCCGCTAGAGACACAGGTCATGTTGCAAATAAATTTTATAAACAGTTGCAAAGGTAGGTCATTTTTTGCTAAAGGCTTTTAAACGATGTTGTGACATAAAATGATGTCAATGTAATTTTTGTACCTAGGATTGAAGAAACTCCGTAAAACACAACAAATTACTCAGTTTCTGAATTAATATTATTTTTATTTTTAATTTTAAATTACACATTTCACTCATAATCTGACAAAAGATCGATTTTCGAGAAATAAGTGTTTGCCTAAATGACTATAAATAAATATTAAAATAAAAATAAATAAATAAATAAACAGAGCAAGTGCAACTAAGCACTCGTGATGTGCATATTGCAAGCACCTCTCTCCAAGTCTCTAGCGGATGTGCCACTAGGCTAGCTTTTCAACACTTATTACTTTGCATGGTTAAGAGGAAAATGTCTTTTTAGCTTCTTATTTTCAAAGCATGCCTGAAGTTGCTAAATTTTTTACAATTATAGGATATTTCACTAAATATCAGGGCTGGGTATTGTCACCAATTTGGCGATTCGATTCTTATTTTTATGGTTTCGATTCGTTTTGATATCTATTTCATTTAAAATGTTAGTTTTGCAGACATGTGATCCATATTTTGATATAAATGTTGGTAACTGAAACTCTCCTACTTAAGTTTATTACTGAAATACACATCTACATTAATAATAGGGTGCACACAGTTGTTATTTTAAACGACTTTTATTTTAAATGAACACTGTAACAAGAAGTCATAAATATGTGCATCCATTGTACACCATGTAAACAAACTGCAAAATGCACATTACTGTAAAAAAAAAAAAAAAATAAATAAAAAAAAAAAATAAAAAATAAAAAAGACTGTAAATGTGCAACAGTGAAATCTATTAAGAACTTCAAACATGTTTAAGAAATAAAACTTTTTTCTAAATTCAAAACACTCAAAACAGGCCCATCATAAAGCCTTTGTCTGCTTATACAAAACATTCTAACTGTCCATAAAACTAACAGTTCTTAATTACAGCCTAATCTTTTTCTGCAAAAGAAGCAGCTGATCAACATGTTCTGATCTGATCTAAGGCAGCTCCTTTGCGCTGTGATTAGATCACCAGCGGTTGAGAAAACTCTCTCAGCAGGAACACTAGTGACACCTTCAGGACGAGAGGTGAATATTCATATCCTCTTACGTGAAGCACGTGCATTAAGAATAGATTCGGGGATTTCCCGAATGGATATAGTTGCATTCAACTGAAGATCGATTAAAATCGGAGAATCAATATTTTTTACCCAGCCCTACTAAATATGTTGCTATGTGCTTTGGAAAAGACGTCGCTAAGGTAATCTGAGAAGTTGCAAAATCTGGTAACAATTTGTCCAATTGGTAACACTACCATACTGCAACATACAATCTACCCGCCCCACCTTCCCACAGCACGCGGTTTTAAATGTGTTTTTATTCTAAGTTCACAAAGCTTGAACTTAAGAATGCAGCAATTTCTCGTGCAAGATCGTGCTTCCAGTCTTATCCATTCACATATGAATGTAAGTCTATGGAATGACGCGGCCTCCAGCTCCTGTAGCAAACACTACCGTGATGCTGCCTCTGCTAGCAATGCAGGCTACACGGGTTCTTCCAGACTCCCATCCCGTGGCCCACAGATCAAGCCAGCGTGAGGCTGCCTCTGCTTGCAACACAGGCCCACAAATCTCAGCCTTTTTCCTGCAACTACTAATAACCGTTTTTTCTTTTCAGTGGCCTCCTGTAGCAGACCGTAGAGCACCAATGAGCTGACGATTGTTTTTACATGTCACCGTGCAATTTCATTTTCGTTTGACTAAATCACATTCAATTGAAATTACCACTTAATCTTTAATATTTGGCCATTTCTTTACAACAGACATGTTGGAATTGCAAATCCTTGGATGCGGACATCAAAGCTGGCACTCTTCCGAATTTATCATTACATTCAGTCATTTCACAAATAACCAGCATTTCCCCCGTAGGTGGCATGAATTAAATGAGGGTTTCACATTAGCCAATCGAAGTGGCTACTAGCATAATTCTTGGGTACGAAATGCCCTCTAGTCTATCTGTCAGCTCCGCATAACTCCCTGTTTCCAAGGATTGTCGCCAAAAAAAAAAAAAAAAAAAAAAAAAAAAAAAAAAAAATCCTCTTCACGAATTCTCTCACAGTAGTAGGACATTGATCGTGCAACCAATTCGTTAAATCATGGGTCTTCACACTGGCAAAAGTCGACATCACCTCAGCTTTTAAAGCTATGCCATCCATCCAGAACCATGGCACTTATTTAGGGTACGTTAACACAAGAAGCCTATGTCATATACCCAACTTTCAGATGCAAGCAGCACCAAGATTTTCTGACGTTATCAGAAGCGGCTTTTGGATTTGGCAAACATTTTACGTAAAGTCATCCTTAAAGCATCTACCCCTTTTTAGACAACTCAAATTTAGACGAACTCCCTGTCAGATGCTGCTAGAGCGTCCCGGTGGTGCAAATGTTTCTCTTTCGACTATCAACTACCGGCGAAACGTACCTGTCTGAAGCCGCGAGTATTGAACTCGCGTCAGACCCTGCGAGAGCCTTTCCGCTCGTAAATGTTTTCCTTCAACTACCAAAAAAAAAAAAAAAAAAAAAAAAAAAAAAAAACACTTTCCATCCCTGACCTTTTCCTCACTGATGCCGTGAGCATTGGCCTCCCGTCAGACACCCAAGGAGCCCCCGACCACAACTTACCTTTCCGTCCCACGTCCTGCGGGGCCCACCCGTCCGATGCCGTGAGCATTGGTCTCCCGTCGGATGCGCAGGGGCCCCCAGGTCGGACACCTAACCTTTTCGACACCACAGTCGGCGGGGCCTACCCGTCCGATGCCGTGAGCATTGGTCTCCCGTCGGACGCTGCAAGGGGCCCCCGCCCGGTCAACTGCACTTTTCTTCCCTACAGTCGGCGGGGCCTACCCGTCCGATGCCGTGAGCATTGGTCTCCTATCGGACGCTGCGAGAGCCAAACCGACCTTGCAATTTTTCCGTTCCGTCCGACGGTCGGCGAGACTCATCCGTCCGACTCCACAAGTCTCCGCCTCCCGCCGGACACTATCTGAGCCCCTTCAGGCCAACTTCACATCTTTTCCCCCCACCTGGCGAGGCTTACCCATTCGAGGTTCTGAGTCCTGATCTCCCCTCGTATGCTTGGCGAGAGCCCTCCCAGTCGGGTTTTCCTTTCTGCCCTCCCGGCCGGCGAGGCATACCCGTCCGATGTCGCGAGCCTTGGTCTCCCGTCGGACGTCGGCAGAGTTCTCCCGGTCGGGTTACTTACTTGGCGCCTGCAAGCGAGACTTATCCATGCGATGCCGTTTGCATTGGTCTCCCATCGTATGTCGCGAGAGTCGCCCGCACCAGGCGTCCCAAAACCTTTTTAACTGCCAAACCAAGAAGACCCACTCGTCTGACGTTCTGAGTCTTGATCTCCCGTCGGAGGCTTCATGGGTCCTCTCGGTCAGCACCAATAGGGGCCGATCGACCAGTAGAGCCCTAATGCCAACATCGTAAGCTGCTCCGGCCAAGGCAACCCGGGTTCTCCTGATCGGGCCCCAACCACGCTGCTCCTCCTTCGGCCGGTAGGGCTCACCCGTTCCAACGCTGTGCACATCCCGTTGAGTATCGGTTGAGCTCTCCCGACCGGACGCCCTAAATCCCGTAATCCATACAAGCAGCCGGTAGAGCCTTTCGACCTGATACAAAAACCTCTCCCATCAGAGTACGAAAGGCTCCCCCGGCCAGCTAACCAAACATCTTCTCCCAAACAACGGCCCCCGCCAGATCTCAGCGCTTTGGGGGGTCCTCTGCTGGCGGCTGTCCTACATTGCTTATTGGGGGGTACTCTAGGTTCGGGCCATTCCCGAGCTCGGAGCCCTTCCCCGGACAGCACGCCAAACATGCTTACATACTCCAGCTAATTATATGTAAGTGGGAACTCGTGAAATGTTTGAAGAACAATGGCTAGTGTTTTTCTAAGTGTCTTTTCCTTCCAAAGTATATTTTGAAACAAGCTTTCACCTGAATTTTTTAGGTTGCAACAGCCATGCTAAAACAAAATGTGTTAGGAATGCAAGTGTTTAAATGCTTGAATAAAACAATCTGGAATGTTTTTATTTAGATGTTTGGAGTGCGTTAGAAAGTATGGAACTGAATGCATTATCGAACTCGGCCTTGAGTTTGTGTGAGTAAGTGCAAATCAATGAACAATGATGTTAAGGAATAGTTTGTTAAATTAAAAATAAACAATTATTTACTTGTCCTCATGTTGCTTCAAGATGCATATATTTGTATTAATTTAGGTAAATGAAATAGATAAATGAAAAAAGTTCTGAAGTTGCATGGGTATATTTGTAGCAATAGCCATTGTATAAGTCAAAATTGTTTTCACTTTGATGCCAAAAATAATTAGGATATTAAATAAAGATCACGTTCCACAAAGATATTTTGTAAATTTACTACCGTAAATATATCAAAACGTTTGTTTTTTTATTATTTTACTTCATTTAGACAAAAGCGATTTTCTCAATATTTTGATTTTTTGCGCCTTCAGATTGAAGATTTTCAAATATTTGCATCAAATGTAGTGGAAAGCTTATTCAAGATTTCAGATGTATAAATCTCAATTTCAAAAAGTTGACCCTTATGACTGGTTTTGTCGTCCAGGGTCACATTTGTAATGACATATAGACGGTTTCAACGGCAACAACATAAACAAACGTTACTGCGCATGCGCGCTTTTGTGGCCCAAACTTAACTTCCGGTAGGCATCCAAATAGAATCAATAACAACAGCTAAATCCTTCTAGAGTAGATTATTTTTGTAATAACAAGCGAAATATGTTGGCTGTGTAAATTAGACTGATTTATTAAAAATGCAAACTCATTATCTACCAGCAGGAGGTGCTTTAAGCACGAGAAACGAGGTTTCCCCGGTAATGGCTATAGACAGCAAATTTAAATTGAGCAAATTCTTAATTTAAAAACGCTGCCTTATGCAGGATGAAATAAAAATGACATTTTCTAAAGACAGTCTTTCTTCAGAAATACAGTGATATAAAAACACCCACGCCTCGGTTTGATTTTTGAACGTGCATAACGTTTATTTAACGAAGTCTATTGGAAAATCAGTCGGTTTTTATATCGTGGCAGGTCGCCACAAATAAATAGATGTTTGGGAAACACATACCACAGCACAATAACCTGAGACCAACTTCATTACTCATTATTAGCTGCGTTTGTAGCCCGCGACACGAACCAGACAGATAAACAAACACAGACCGGAAGTTAACTTAGGTCCAGGCGCGTGCGCCCGATGAAACCGTCTATACTATGATGACATCTAAATATGAACCGTACGTAAAAATGTCGTTAACTTTTGCGCGTCTGTGAGGCTAGCGCGTGCACAGAAACTGAGTGGGATGGCGCGAATTTCTGAAGCGCCGCACTTTTACCTCATCACAGATTATATTCAAATCTTTTATGAAAATCATCTGAATACTACAATTTTATTGTTTTAGTCGGAAGAACAAATGCAGAGATGTTTTCCGGTTTTACTTGAATCGTGTAAGTTATGTATTTTTAGTCACAAAGGCAACAAAATAGTAGAAACCCGTGTATAGTGAGGTATTTTAGATTCACAATACCAAATTTATTGTCTCCAGAAGAAAATTATGTAGAATATCTGTCTTTTCAATGAAAGTATTTGTAGGGCAGAATTTGATGTTATATTAACTCGACTGGATTCGTCAATATTATGTATTTTGTTTGTTTACAGCTGCTTGTGTCGCTCCTTGAAGCAGATCGGTGGTTAGAGGTGAGTGGATATTTTCCCCCTTCAGGTCATGTTCATAAAAGTCAGCTGAGAAGGAAAGTCGTTTCAGAGAAATTCAAGATTATGAAGACGAGTTTTTCTTTGGATAATGTGCGTCCATGAACCATTCACACTAAAATCTGAAATTGTAAAAGCTCAAAGTGGAGGAAAGTTTTCACTAAAGCTGTCATCCTCAGCAGCCACAAACTCCTGCCTCTTGGAGAGAAACCATACTCATGCCTTCTTCAGTACAGAAATAAGAATTTTGATCTGAATCATAAGAAACCCCCCCAAAACTGGATTTTTAATTTTTCGTAATTTTTATATTCAGTAGGCTTCAAACAGGCATGTTTTTATTTATTTTACTTAATGTAGACAACTTTTAAAGGCGATTTTTTGCAATATTTTGATTTTTTTGCACCCACAGATTCAGATTTTAAAATAGTTGCATCAAATATTGTCCTATCCTAACAAACCATACATCAATGGAAAGCTTATTTAAATTTTCAGATTTTGTGTAAATCTCAATTTAAAAAAAGGCCCTTATGACTGGTTTTGTCATCCAGGGTCACATTTGTAATGACATAATATACTATAATTATATCTAAATATCATCCTTACGTAAAAATGCCGTTAACTTTTGCGCGTCCCTGAGGCTAGCGCGTGCACAGAAACTGAGTGGGATGGCGCGAATTTCTGAGGCGACGGATTTTTACCTCATCACAGATTATATTCAAATCTTTTATGAAAATAATCTGAATACTACAATTTTATTGTTTTAGTCGGAGGAACAAATGGAGAGATGTTTTCCGGTTTGACTTGAATCGTGTAAATTACATATTTTTAGTCACAAAGGCAACAAAATAGTAGAAAACGTACTCGGTTACTAACGTAACCTCGGTTCTCTCAGAGAGGGAACGAGTACTGCGTAGCTTACGCTAGGGGGGAAAATCCTTTCCGCGAGAGATATTGAAGCCAAAAAAATTATCCTTAATTTTGTATTAATGTAAAACGCGTTGCCGCAGTGAGCAGACATAGGCGAGGCGTACTGCGTGCCTATTGGCTGCTCCGCAGCAACTGCAGCACCTATCGAGCGAGGCTTGGCGCGAAGTCAGCTCCAATGAGTGCATTTCGCGCCTGACACGTCATCTCCCGCCGAAAGTGGCGTGATCCCAGCCTATAAATATCGCTCGCAGGTAGCTACACTCTGGTTTTTTCATCATAAGAGTGCCCAGAGCAGACGCTTGCACGGCAAGGTACGCAGTACTCGTTCCCTCTCTGAGAGAACCGAGGTTACGTTAGTAACCGAGTACGTTCTCTTACGAGAGGTCACTCTTACTGCGTAGCTTACGCTAGGGGAACGCCCTGTAAAACGCCGTGCATGCCAAGATCTGATACCATAGACCCTAGGGCCGTAGCCCGGGGTTCATACAGTGCTTAAACATATAAGGGGATTAGTGCCCTAAACACACTGGCTCCTGGTGTATCCGGGCAGGTAAACGGCCTGGATAAACTTAGAACGTGGGTCCAGATATCTGCTAATATCTAGACCGACAGCAATTTGGCCTGTAGGGCGGGAACCTCCAGGTTGTAGAATCTTATAAATGTAGACGGAGAGGCCCAGCCTGCCGCCGTACAAATATCTTGCAAGTCGATCCCACTCGACCAAGCCCACGACGAGGCCACGCCCCTCGTGGAATGTGCTCTGACACCCAGCGGGCATTGCATGCCCTTAGACTCGTACGCCAGTGCAATAGCATCCACTATCCATCTGGATAAATCTGTTTTGACGCAGCCATTCCCTTAGAATGCCCGTAAAACGAAACAAACAGCTGTTCTGTCTGTCTAAAAGCAGACGTGCGAGACACATAGACTCTTAGCGCTCTAACTGGACATAAGAGTCTCGCGTCAGCCTCTCCATCCACAGCCGGTAAAGCAGACAGTGCGATGACCTGTGCTCGAAACGGTGTTTTAATAGACTTTGGCACGTATCCGTGCTTGGGTTTGAGTATGACTTTTGAGTCGTTGGGCCCAAACTCCATGCATGTCGCGCCCACGGAAAGCGCATGCAAGTCTCCCACGCGCTTCACTGAAGCGAGCGCTAGTAGGGATATAGCCTTAAGAGACAGATATTTTAATTCAGCCGCCCGTAGTGGTTCAAATGGTTCGCTCTTCATAGCGTCCAACACCACAGAAAGGTCCCATGTTGGGACTGAGGGCGGTCTGGGTGGATTTAACCTTTTAGCTCCTTTAAGGAAGCGGATGATTAAATCGTTCTTCCCTATTGACTGACCTAGCGTTGTCCTCGAGAACGCTGCTATGGCCGCCACATAAACTTTGAGCGTGGACGGGGACCTGCCCTTGTCCAGTAGCTCTTGTAGGAAGGAAAGTACATCTGTCACACCACAGTCTGTGGGTGTGGATCCGCGGGCTGTGCACCAGTCCGCAAATATCGACCACTTTGATGCATAGAGCCGTCTAGTAGATGGAGCTCTAGCCTGTGTGATCGTTGATATCACTCCTGTGGGGAGTTCATCATATATTCCCTGGTGACCCATACATGAAGGGACCACAGCTCGGGATGGGGGTGCCAGATCGCGCCGCCCGCCTGCGAGAGGAGGTCTCTCCTCACAGGTATTGGCCACGGTGCGATGCTCGTCATCTGCATCAGCGCTGGGAACCAAGTCTGGTTTCCCCAAAACGGCGCTATCAGCAGTATTGCACACCTTTCCTCTTTCACCCTCTCTATCACCTGAGGTAGGAGAGAGACTGGGGGAAAAGCATAAAGAGGACGGCGGGGCCACGTATGGGCTAGCGCGTCCTTGGCTTTGGAAAAGAATTCTGGGCAATGAGCGTTGTCCTGAGATGCAAATAGATCTATCTCCGCTCTGCCGAATGTTTTCCATAATAGCTGCACCGTCTGAGGGTGCAGCGACCATTCGTCCGCCGGAACATTGTTCCTGGACAGTCTGTCTGGTCCTACATTTAGGGTCCCCCGCCCGTGCGCTGCCCTTAGCGAGCACAGGTTGCGATGAGCCCATACCAGAAGGCGTTCTGCGAGTGCATGTGGGTTTCTGGACCTGAGTCCGCCCTGGCGATTTATGTAAGCCACTACCGATGTGTTGTCGGAGCGGACTAAAACATGACTTCCCTTCAATAGGGGAAGAAAGTATGTCAGCGCATTCTCCACTGCTATCATTTCGAGGCAGTTGATGTGCAGTGACTTCTCTCGTTCTGACCATAGGCCGAACGCCGGTCTGCCCTCTAGCAGTGCCCCCCATTCCAAGGTGGACGCGTCCGTGGACACTACTTTCACCCTCGAGGGTCTCTCTAGAGTGACACCCTTTCGGTACCAGTCGGCTGCTCTCCACGGCATCAGGGCTGTAACGCAACTCTGATCGATCGTGAGACGGAGTCGACCGGACGCCCACGCTCGGCGCGGCACGCGCGCTTTCAGCCAGAGCTGCAGTGGGCGCATGCAAAGCACCCCTAACTGTAGAACTGATGATGCTGAAGCCATAAGACCTAACACTCTTTGAAAGGTCTTGAGCGGGGCAGACTTGCTGCGGCAGAGCGCGCTCACTGCGCTCTGAACGCTCAGCGCGCGCACTGACGAAAGCTTCGCTTTCATTGCCAGCGAGTCTAATTCTATGCCCAGGAAGGAGATATTTTGGCTGGGGTTCAGCGAGCTTTTCTCCCAGTTGACTTTCAAACCCAAGTTCTCGAGGTGATCGAGTAACATGGTCGTGTGTTCCCTGAGCATTGAGTGAGATTGCGCTAAAATCAGCCAGTCGTCCAAATAATTCAGTATTCGCACGCCTTTCTGTCTGAGCGGGGCGAGCGCTGCATCCATGCACTTCGTAAATATACGGGGTGCTAGGGACAAACCGAATGGCAGGACTGTGTACTGATAAGCTTGGCCCTCGAAGGCGAATCTCAAAAATCGCCTGTGACGCGACGCTATCTGTATTTGAAAATACGCGTCTTTCAGATCCACTGACACAAGCCAGTCTCCTCGGCACACTTGCGCGAGGATTTTCCTGGTTGTGAGCATTCTGAACTTTCGCTTCACTAGCGCTTTGTTCAGTTGCCTTAGATCTAGTGGTCACTTCGGCTCGTAGCAGGTGTGCTGCATCTGCCTTTATCGTGGTCTCGACGCGCGCCGTGTAACGGCGAGGGCGTCGTCGAAACTGGAGCGAATAGCCTCTCTTTATAATGTCCAGCACCCATTTTGAGACCCCTGGGAGTTTTTCCCATGCATCTGCATGTAATGCGAGGGGGTAGGTGCAAAGCGCGCTCCGATCTGTTACTAACGGAGCCGCTTCGGTGTCTGTGACATGCAAGGCTCGGGGTACGCTGACCGCGGGGACTGCTTTCTCTGTGTATATATGTGGTTGCGTGGTAACGGGCACATTTAACACACTCGATGCAGCTTTTAGCCGCGTAGACTGGGCGTCGTTCGGTTTACAGAAACCGTAAGACCTGCCTGATGTAATATGTGTGGGCACTCTGGGGTGGGCACATATACCACATGCGAAGTAGGTGAAACTGTAGCGAATAGCCTCCTTTAATAATGTCCAGCACCCATTGTGAAACCCCTGGGAGCTTTTCCCATGCATTTACCTGTAACGCAAGGGGGTAGGTGCGAAGCGCGCTCCGATCTGTCAATAACGGAGTCGCTTCGGTGCGTTGTGACGCACGAGTGACTGTGACATTCGAGGCTCGGGGTACACTGACCGCGGGGACTGCTATCTTTGTGTATATATGTGGTTGCGTAGTAACGGGCACATTCAACACACTCAGCGCAGCCTTTAGCCGTGTAGACGGGGCGTCGTCCGGTTCGTTTTTACAGAAACCGTAAGACCTGCCTGATGTGATATGTGTGGGCACTCTGGGGTGGGCACATTTATCACATGTGAAGCGCAGCCGATTCGGGTCGACTTTATGTGCGCGGGTTTTGTATGACAGGATGTGCTCATGTGTATGCGCATGCGAGCTACACACAAAACACCTTCGGCTATGGCCGGAATACCCGAAAATACACTCCTTTGAGGATTTAATTGGGTAGCCGTGAGAACGGCTCTTGAGTGCAGACAAGCAGGCTGCAGCGCCGGCTTGATGACTGCGGATAATGCTGGAACAGCCACATTTCTTGGAGCTGAGCGAGCGAATACTTTCGGTGGGAGTCTGGCAGCCGCGGGACTCGCGCACCGGCGTTCAACACTCCAAACAGCGTTCGCCTGCATAGAGCGAACGCACTCCTGGTTTCGTTTTTACAGAAACCGGTTGACGTGCATAATGAGGTGTCTGTGAGCACTGTGAAGCGGGCACATTTAACACTCCAAAGCATAGAGTCAATGCACTGTTGGTTTCGTTTTTACAGAAACCAACAGTGCATAATGTGGTGTCTGTAGGCACTGTGAAGCGGGCACATTTACCACGTATGACGCGCAATCGATCTGAGTCGATTTTATGTGCGCTGTGCTTGTGTGTAGAGATGAGCACTGGTTAGTGGGCATATTCTTACAACACGTGAAACACCATCGGCCGTGGCCGGGACACCAGATAATACACTTTATTGGGAGTTTATCTGTGTAGCCGTGGAAACGACTTTTGTGTGCAGGCAAACGGGCGACGGAGCCGGTTTGTTGGCTGCAGAAAACACTGGAACAGTCACATTTCCTGGGACTGGACGAGCGAATAACTTTGGTGGGGGACCGGCAACAGCGGGACTCGTACACCGTCGTTTTCCTAGTTGCTAGGACGATTTCGGAGGCTCAGGTTTCAACTCAATCCTGGGCCGCGGGCCGCGTCTGGCGGGGCGGCGGCCGGACGAGAAAAACATCAGAAATCGTAAACCACGGGTGCCTCTCAGCAACAGTGAGAGCCCATGCTACGCAGCGCTGCGTCTGAGCAGAATGCGCGTTCCCGCTCTGGCGGGAAACGGAAATCCTCTTCCTCCTTCATGGCCCCCCTCGTCAGCGGCGTCGATGGAGGCGGTGGCATACAGCGGCCGCTTTACGTCCGGAACAGAGGCTGACGAGGTCGATGAAGCAGGCGGGCGAACCGGCGAGCTTTGTCGGCTGAAGGAAGGGTCCGGGGCCCGCTGGGCACAGCGCTTTTTACGGCGCGACACCGCGCGGGCGGGGGAGCAGTCTCAGTGAAGAAGGCAAGGCAAGTCCTCAGAGTCGCCATTGGCATCTGCACGAGCCGTATGAAAGCATCTTTAAAAAGACACTTTGCTCTCTTAGAGAAACAGTGTGTATCGCAGCGGCGACACACACTGTAGATTATAAAAGATTATAAAGGATATAGGCGCCGGAAAGCGCAGCAGGAAGGCACGGAAGGCGGCGTGGCCAGCAGCTCCAATGGCTCGTCCCGCTGAGATGCTTGCAGTCGACGGCGGCTTCTTCTCCGGCTCCAGCGATGCGTGAGCTTCGCTTGAAGGATGAAAAAATCAGAGTGTAGCTACCTGCGAGCGATATTTATAGGCTGGGATCACGCCACTTTCGGCGGGAGATGACGTGTCAGGCGCGAAATGCACTCATTGGAGCTGACTTCGCGCCAAGCCTCGCTCGATAGGTGCTGCAGTTGCTGCGGAGCAGCCAATAGGCACGCAGTACGCCTCGCCTATGTCTGCTCACTGCGGCAACGCGTTTTACATTAATACAAAATTAAGGATAATTTTTTTGGCTTCAATATCTCTCGCGGAAAGGATTTTCCCCCCTAGCGTAAGCTACGCAGTAAGAGTGACCTCTCGTAAGAGAACCGTGTATAGTGAGTTACGTATTTTAGATTCACAATAGCAAATTTATTGTCTCAGTGGCGGCCGGCCCATAGGGGGCGCTGGGGCACCGCCCTCCCTGATAAAAGGGGCTAAAAATGTAAATGTATCTTTACAAATTAAGTTTTTTAATTCGGTTTTACCCACCAGTATGTGCCTACATGCGATATGAAAACATATACAACATTTCCCACCTAGTGACATTCATTCACCAGTGAATTTCCACAGACAGACTTGTATCGTTTCTGTCATGGGGCGCTGAGAAAAAGCGCCCCTGCAGTTCAGCCAAATAGCCAGTCATGTACTGTTGCTAGGGTAAATTAATAAATATGCAGCCAATCAGTCTCTCAGAATTTTATGGTCTTGGGGCGCTGAAAATTCTGCCCCAAGCAGCAGAAAATACCGCGAGATTTAAGTTTTTTTTTTTTTTTTCTTTTGAGGCGCGGTCAATCAGAGTAATGATGGCGAACTTAACGAGCGAAGAACAATTTCCACCAAATTCGGTGAGATCACAAGCCGTTCAAATGAAGCAAAAAATAAAACAATCTTACGAATCATGGAGCTTGGATAAAGTCATGTAAAATCATGCCTTTTATCGTTTTCCCTGTTTGTTATTTCAAAGTCCTGTCACCAAAGCGTTGTGGACAACTACACAGAGTAACTGAAACAATGCAGTTTAACTCGATCGTCGGGGTACAAGCACAATGATTTGTGTAGATGATGCAGTTACACAATAGTCTTTTTTCAAGTAAATTGTGAGTGTTTATGTTAGTATTATTATAAGCACAATATTATTTATATATATTCATATATACACAGACACACACACACACACACACACACACACACACACACACACACATAGATAGATAGATAGATAGATAGTGTTCCTTCTTTAATTGGACATACATTCAGTTATGTCTACCAACTTGACAAATATATTGTCAATACCATTATAATTAGGTCAAAACAATTAATGGTCTACAAGTATTTAGTATTTACAGTTTTTGCATAACAGTTACTTATTATATTGGACTATATATAACTTTATGAAAATTAATTTATATGCAATGTTTTACTACAAATCCATTTATTTTCACTGTCTTTAAACAGAATTATCATGTGGCTCCCTCGTGTGGATAATATTAGTATTATGGCCTTTATCTCTGAATCACATTAATATAAATGGCTAATATTTTTTTGGATGATTACAAATGTTTAATGATTACTTTACTGATAATAAAGCCTGTATTAACAATGTGATTTATTTTGTGTGTGCCCCCCTAAAATTTTTTAGCACCAGCCGCCACTGGTCTCCAGAAGAAAATTATTTAGAATATCTGTCTTTTCAATGAAAGTATTTGTAGGGCAGAATTTGATGTTATATTAACTCGACTGGATTCGTCAATATTGATGTATTTTGTTTGCTTACAGCTGCTTGTGTCGCTCCTTGAAGCAGATCGGTGGTTAGAGGTGAGTGGATATTTTCCCCCTTCAGGTCATGTTGATAAAAGTCAGCTGAGAAGTAAAGTCGGTCCAGAGAAATTCGATTATGAAGACGAGTTTTTCTTTGGAATAATGTGCGTCCATGAACCATTCAAAATCAAATCAGGAACTTTAAAAGCTCTAAGTGGAGGAAAGTTTTCACTAAAGCTGTAAACCTCAGCAGCCACAAACTCGTCCCTCTTGGAGAGAAACCATACTCATGCCTTCTTCAGTAGTTTTGATCTGACTCATAAGAAACCACCAAAAACTGGATTTTTCATTGTGTTTTGAAATTCAGTAGGCTTCAAACAGGCATGACAATTGAAATGTAAAGCCTGTCTAAATTAACATTCATCAAACATAGATAGGCTATGTTTTATACAGCAAACTGTTAGTCTTAAAAGCTAAAAGCCAGTTTCCAAAGAAAGATATTATTTCTGTGTGCATTATCTTCCAAAAGAGTTTCCCTTCAAATTGGCCTTTTTAATATCCAATGTGAGGGGAGTAATAAAAAAAAAAAAGACGTTTTAAACAGTGGGCCGCTTGCTTTTTTTTAGTTGTTTTTTTTTTTTCTATGATTACGTATTTTAGTAATCATAAATGATGTATCATTTGAAAGCTTAAAACCTCAAAATTCTTCCTGTGAAAACCATTTTGACATTCCGTTAACATGGAAATGGTACTTTAAAATCTTTTATAGGTCTCCTCCCCCTTAGTGGGTGGTGTCAAGTGTCATATTACAAAACATTTTAGGTCCTAGTCTCAGTCTTCCATATAGAATTAGGGTTATTGCGCACTAAGAAATTTTTGTATGCATTTTTTTTTCACATTCGTAATCCTTTTCTTTCAAAATGCTTGTTACGGATGCAAAAACTCAGAAAATCGAACCTGATCAGAATTTTTTTTTTTTTTTGACAGACGGAAGTTTTGGAGGTAGTTTCGATTGACAATTTATTTTACAAATTTATTTTATTTTTTATCATGCAAAATTTTCAGATGAAAATTTCACTGTCCAACATTTTTTTAGTCTAAAATTTTCATGTGTTTTTTCGTATTTGCCATCCTTTGCTATCAAAATGCTTGCTATGCATGTGAAAACGCAGAAAATTAACCTGGTAAAAAAAAAAAAAATTGACAGACGAAAGTTTCGCCAGAAATTTTTGCACGTTAAAAATACAACAACAACCTCACGTTATCTCAGTCGAGTTCACACACTACCTCCGGAACTTTGTCCGTCTTATAAAAATTTGGATCGATTTTCTGCATTTTCACCGTAACAAGTATTTTGATAGAAAAGGATGACAAAAAAAAAAAAAAGAAACGCATACAATTTCTTACTCAGTGTGCAATGGACTTACAAAACATGAGGTCATATTTATTTTTTATTGTGCGAAAATTTCGGACAAAAATGTCAGACCTTGGGCCTCATTTATAAAACTTTCTTACGCACTGATTTGATCTTAGAGTGTTCGTACGATCAAATCCACGTCAAAGTACAGATTTATAAAAACCGTCTTTGACGTGGAAAAGTACTTATCTCCACGTCAGATTCCAGCTTGGCGTACGACCGTTTCCTTGTGGTAATGCCTGGTATTGCAGATAGTTCAGCCTCACTATAATTTGATTTCTTGCGCTTCTTTTTACTTGCCATTGTCACAGAGTTTTTGCTTTAGGAATGAGCTCATTTTATATGTTAATTAATTAAGCAGGGGCGTTTCGACGGCGGAACATTCAGCTGCACACAATTCCACGATCATTTGTGATTTATAACCGAATGACTGGCGGACGCATGGATTTCGTGGTACGTTCGTTTTCTCTGAATCGCTCTTACGATCAAATCAGAAAAGTTCTTAGATAAAATCAAGGATGGTTTTTACGCAAGTCTTTATAAATGAGGCCCCTTGAGTCTGAAATTTTTGCACGTAAAAAAAAAAATACGACCTCACGTTGTGGCAAATTGCGTTTTAGCGACAATATAACGATACTAAAAAGGTATCGCGATACCCTCCTTCATAAATTAATTAGACATGCTTTTGATTATTAAAATTTAATGAAACTATTAAAATGGAATACAGAAACAAATTTCAGTTTCAAAAACTTCATCCTATTTTTAATAACAAAGATAAAATGACTATATCATGATCTAAATTGGTATTGTGAAATAAAATGACTACATCATGAAATAAGATTTGGCTTTATCCTTTTAGCTCTTATCAAAGTTGCAAAGATCTCTACATACCTGTGGGCTCAGTAGTTGCTTGCCATAGTTCTGTGTAGTGGCATTGGCATGTGGTTTTTAGTATTCAGTATTAGTATTTAGTATATATATATATATATATATATATATATATATATATTAAAGGGTGATGAAATGTTTTTTTAATAGATATAATAACCCATAACCTCCATTTGGATCATCTATTATTCATTTACTTAACCTCTCGTTCTACGTTTTTGTTGTAGAATCAGTTCAGTAGTAGTATCGAGATATTTCAGTCAGGTATCGTATCGGAGTTAAAATGTTGGTATTTTGACAACACTATTGCATTTACACATCACCTCCGAAACTTTCAACCGTCATAAAAAAAAATTCGGATCAGGTTAGATTTTCTGCGTTTTTGCATCTGTAGCAAGCATTTTGATAGGAAAGGACATTTCAAACCCAGTGTGCAATGACCTTTAATATTGACAAAGAGTGTAGACATTTGTGACAGAAAAACAGAGTTTTAAAATCACAAAAGGAACCTCTTTTTTTTAATATCAACTTTAAATTTGGAACATAACTTATTTAGACATATGGCTTTAATTTTATAGCAATTTTAGATTCAACAAAATTTTGTAAAATATTTATTTTATACAAAATGAAAAGAAACATGGTACAATGTATTTTCTTTACAGTAAATTCTAACTTCTATAACTTTTTGATACTTTCATATTTTGAAACCACTCCAATAATTTGAATCTGCAGATAGTCTTCTTTTAAAAAACAAACAAACCAACCTTAGGTCTGTACTCCAAAGCGTTCATGAATTATAACAATTTATGTTTAGACAGTGCACTTTCACATCCGTTTAAAAATGGGGGGTGACACTTATGGGGTTAAAGGAGATTTTAAAAGAACTTTTTAGAATTAGAAATTGTGGAAAGAAATGCAACCAAAATCAACATTGACGTCACATTACCAAACCCTCTTTTACAAATAAAGATGGAATTTTTTTTTGATAAAAACAAATTTAGAATTGACTGCCTTTGAGCAAATGCTAACAGATATCATAGACGTGAATGTGGTAAAAACTTAAAAAAATGTGGGCCCCCTTAAAAAAACATTCTGATGTTTATATGGACTGACAGACTTCACATTTCCTTGGAAAGACAGCACTGTTGCATTTTGCATGTGGTATAATCTCCCCCATCCGGAGCGCCTGCAGGTCCACCTGCACAAACACTGCGATGTTCCATTTACATGTTCAGAGAGCAAAACATTTGCAGATGAAAAGAGGCTGAAAGCTCTTCTGTAAACCCATTCAGATGAGAGGTTTCCTCTGGGAACAGTGACAAAAACACTGGAAAAGTCTCCTTGAGCAGCCAGACATTCACATAGGAAAAAGCTGATTACCACAGATACATTTGAAATGAATATTTGAGAGGATTTCTGAAACAACTCAAATGAGAAAATCTCATTTTTTTGTCTAAATACTGTGCATCTTTCATTTAGTTTATAAATTACATTATAACTCATGCTTTGATAGTTAAACAACTTTCACATCACAGTGGTGGCTTTTGACTTATGCAAATGAGCTATTTGCATTTTCTGGGAAACAGATACTGAATGTAAGCAAGCATGCACAAACCATTTTAAGCTTAAAGTGTAATCCATTAAAAGGTTAAAATAGTGAATGTTTACCATCCAGTTTGACATCAAGTAGTTAAAACCCATAAAATGATTTGTTCATTCACATTCAAAACAAGAATCTGGAATCCATATTATGTTGATTCTCTAAAGAGAAAATTACAAATGCTGATCTTAAAACTAACCAGCAATCAAGCTAAAGAGAAACCAGTTTGAAACAGATTTTTTTTTTTCATCTGTCATCCCCCTTCTGAAGCTTTGGGCAGTTCGTCTCACATTAAACAAATTTTGATGTGTGTGCGTGTGAATCGAGACAGTCTGTCCTCAGGCAGGAAAGTCTGGCGCTGACGCTAATGACCTATGCAACCACACTGAGAAACCATACGCTTGCCCCCAGTGTGGTACAACCTCGCACTGCTGTACACATTTATTGATACATTTAAACAAGATAGTAGGAATTTTCCTTTCAGCTTATAATACACTGTGAAATTAGCAGTTACTTAAACAGACTATTACTGTCTTTAACACTTTTTGATGTTTGTAAGCAAACCTATACAGGTTAGAGACCATATAGTTGCCCCAAAACATTAGTGTAGTATTTTTTTTTTTAAACCAGTGCTACTCGTAATATCTACTGTACATCTATGATATAAACATGTTTATGCTTTTTATATCAAGTGAAGACACTACAGGCAAATAAATAAATAATGCACGTTATTTTGGGGTGTTTGGCTTTTTATAACAGGTTGCTCAACTTTTAAGTGTATTTTAATGCACTTTATCTATTTGAGTCTAGATTTGAATTACAAAACATTCTGTAAAAGCTGTTTTTACCTCATTTTTACCTTAATAAATTGCAATTACGTAATTTTTTTTTTTTTTTTACTCTCATATACACTGTCGTTTGAGACCGGTAACATTTTGAAGAATTTTTTTAAAGATTAAAAATGCATAAAAAACAGTAATGTTGTGAAATATTATTGCAATTTAAAATAGTGCTTTTCTGTTTTTATATACTTTAAAATATAATTTTTTTTCTGTGATGAACAGCTGAATTTTCATCAGCCATTACTCCAGTCTTCAGTGTCACGTGATCCTTCAGAAATCATTCTAAAATATGCTGATTTATTATCAATGTTAGAAACATTGCTGCTTTAGATTTTTTTGAAACATGTGATACTTTTTTCAGGATACTTTGATGGATAAAACGTTAAAAATTGAAATCTTTTCTAACAATACAAGTCTTTAGTATCACTTTTTTAAACATCCTTGATGAATAAAAGCATTAATTTCTTTAAAACAAAGACAAAAAGAAAACAGTTACTGACCCCAAACTTTGAAACAGTAGTGCATATTAAAAAAGATTTATATTTTAAACAAATGATGATCAAAGAATTCTGAAAAAAGTTCCAACTTTGATAATAAATCAGCATATTAGAAAGATTTCTGAAGGATCATGTGACACTGAAGCCTGGAGTAACAATGCTGAATATTCAGCTTTGCATCACAGAAATAAATTCAATTTTAAAGTTTATTAAAATAGAAATCCATTATTTTAAATTGCAATAATATTTGACAATATGACAGATTTTTTCTGCATTTTTAATCAAATAAACAACCTTGATAAGCAGAACAATTTTAATTAATGCACTGTATTTTGGGGTGTTTGGCTTTTTATAACAGGTTTCTCAACTTTTAAGTGCCAATTTTATAGCACTTTTTATTCTATTTGAGTTTATGGATTTTAATTACAATACATTCTTACTTCAAATATGTTTTTTACTCCATTTTAGCAACAGTTACGTACATTAAACTTTTTTTTATTAACATCTATACTGCCAATCAAAAGTTTGAGATCAGTAAGGTTTTTATATGTGTTTTATAGTCTTTTCTGTGCATAAAGGCTGTTTATTAGATTAAAAATACAGAAAAAACAGTAATATTCTGAAATATTATTGCAATTTAAAATAGTGCTTTTCTGTTTTAATATACTTTAAAATATAATTTATTTCTGTGATGAAAAGCTGAATTTTCATCAGCTGTTACTCCACTCTTAATAATTCTAATATGCGGATTTATTATCAATATTGAAACAGTTGTGCTGCTTAATATTTTTAGAAACCTGTGATACTCTTTTTTTCAAGATTCTTTGATGAATAAAATGTTAAAAATAACAAATAGAAATATTTAACAATTTAAGTCTTTAGTATCACTTCTAATACAGAAGATTTACTGACCCCAAACTTTGAACGGTAGTTTATATTGTTACAAAAGATTTCCATTTTAAATAAATGCTGTTCTTTTTAACATTTTACTCAAAGAATCCTGAAAAAGAATCCAACATTGATAATAAATCAGAATATTAGAATGATTTCGGAAGGATCATGTGACACTGAAGACTGGAGTAATGATGCTGAATATTCAGCTTTGTATCACGGGAATACATTCTATTTTAAAGTATATTAAAATAGAACTCCATTATTTTAAATTGCAATAATATTTGACAATATTACAGATTTTTTCTGTATTTTTAATCAAATAAACAACCTTGATTAAAAATATTGCCGATCCAAAACTTTTGAACAGCAGTGTATATAGGTTTTACAGAGGGCTTTGTTAATTTAGCAATGTCCTTTAATACATTTCATTTACAAAAATATGGTGAAAATGTACATTTTTCTGACAAGTTTTTTTCTGATACGTGAAAAATAAGTAATAAAATTCCCTAATCCCTTATGCAAAAACATTGAACACATTCAATATGACAACACAAACTATTGGCTCTATTGCTTTTAAGTGTCTTTAGTCTGTTTGTGTGATGTTTATCTGTGTTGTAATTGATTGTATTGCTGCCCATTTTGGCCAGGACACTCCAGTGAAAGAGATTTTTAATCTCAGAAAGATTTTTCTGGTTAAATAAAGGTTAAATAAATAAAATAAATCCAATGTTCAGATTTTTTGTTTTGGAAATGTATACAAACTAGTGCAAATTTAATTAGATAATGCATCATTTGCCCATTTAATACCATTATTTTTAATGTTTAATGTCTGTTGTACTCTATTCAACTGTAGTGTCCTGCCTTAATATACTATTAGTATGTTTACTACTAATAATAGCTATAAAAAATATTTTTTTTGCCCTCAGCTTTTAAATAGCTCTGAATAAAGCAGTTAGAAGTCACAAAGAGACTTTTAAACATTACCTTATTAGTGAAGTAATTTCTTCACCACTGTCGTCACCAAACGGACCTTTTCGAACAGGTTCTTGAAACACTCCCCATCTACATCCGGACAAACTCTTTACTCATGGAAAAACATTACAGCAGAAAATTGAACTTCCTGTGACATGTAATTTAATAAACATAGAAGCTGATGATTTCATACTTCCTGACTGCAATACATAAGTTTACTCAGACTGACCTGAGAGCAGCATCTCAAGGTGTGTGCTTATGGCCAACATCAAGATACGCAGTCTGAAAGATCAAGATACAAACACAGCATCTACACTTCATTTAAAACAATTTAATCTTTACATATCTGTTTTTTAATGTACAATCAAACCATCAATCATACGTAAAATTCTCCATATTGTACAACTCTAGCACTAGTATAAATAAAAAAAAAAATGAGATCAATATATAACATTTTGTTTTCTTCATTGATTAACAGAGGAACATCAACTGCTAATGAGAACACAGAGGCCCCGCCCACACCGGCTCGTTTTAAATGTCAATCAATCAGCGGGGGGAGGGTCTAATGCCGGGTCACCAATGGAAACGAAGCGAAAGGACAGAATTTCACCAATCAGTTAAAAGACAACATTTCGGCCTTGTTTCGAAAAAGAAATGACATGCGAATATGTAATTCAAAATTAACCTAAAGAGAAACAGAGAAGTAATGCAGCTGGCAGGTTAGAATATGCATTTCGACACACAGAACGGGACACAGCAATGGGTACCACAACTGTCAAATCTGTGCAAAACTGTTCCATGTATTTCCCAGGAAAAAAACAAAAACAAAATGAAGGGGCAACAGCAGCAATCACAAATGAACTAGAGCTTTCATTCTCACCATCTCTTAACAGTCACATTTCATCGCTTTTTCAGTGCCAATAAGAAACTGTAAGGTCGTGCCTGAATCTGAATCACTTGGCATCTCCAAAAACAGTTCTGGTGGTTTATACATAGCCTGTATTTACATGTAGTGTATGTATGTGTATATACAGTTGAAGTCCAAAGTTTATACATCTTGCATATAAATGCATGTTATTTTTGATTTAGTATTGACCTGAGTAAGATGTTTCACATAGAAGACGTTTACATATAGTTTACATATATTCCACAAGAAATAACAATAGTGGATTCTTAACATGGTGTTGTAACCTGAATGATCCACAACTGTGTTTTTTTGTTTAGTGATAATAGTTCATGAGTCCCTTGTTTGTCCTAAACAGTTAAACGGTCTGCTGTTCTTCAGAAAAATACTTCAGGTCCCTCAAATTATTTGGTTTTCCAGCATTTTTGTGCATTTTGAACTCTTTCCAATAATGACTGTATGATTTTGAGATCCATCTTTTCACACTGAAAACAACTGAGGGACTCATATGCAACTATTACAGAAGGTTCAAATGCTCACTGACGCTCCAGAAGGAAAAAGACAAGTTAAATTCAACTTTAAAAAGTTGCATCGTTCTTTCCTTCTGAGGCATCAGTGAGCTTTTGAATCCTTTGTAATAGTTGCATATGAGTCCCTCAGTTGTCCTCAGTGTGAAAAGATGGATCTCAAATTCATACAGTCATTGTTGGAAAGGGTTCAAATACACAAAAATGCTGAAAAAACAAATAATTTCTGGGTTTTACTGTTTAACTGTAAACAGTTTAACTGTTCAGGACAAACAAGGGACTCGTGAACAATTATCATTAAAGAAAAAAAAAAAAGCTGTGGATCATTTAAGTAACAACAGTATTAAGAAGCAAGTGTATGTAAACTTTTGAAAAGGGTACATTCAATCTACTACTATCAACTAGATGTAAAAGCCTTTCATTTGAAATATCTTATTCTGGTCAGTACTAAATAAATAATAACATGCATTTTGTATGATCCCTCTTAATTTGCTAAAATAGATTCTGCAAGGTGTATGTAAACTTTTGACTTCAACTGTATATATAAATAAAACTCTCAAAATACATGTTTTTTTGATTTTGGGAGTCCCTCAGTTGAAATACGACAACCATTTCTTGGTGGGATTTATCCCTTGGCCTGTTCTTAGATAGTCGTCAGATGAGGATAAACAATTTGAGATGTTAAATGTATAATTTCAGGACCGTCAACCATTTAATTAGTCAGATGTGGATGAACAGCACTGTTAAATCACATGAGATGAAATGTAAGCATACAGAGAATGGCAATTTTAAACTGCACTGGAGCCAACATTCACCAGTTTTAACATTAATGCTTGTTTGCAAAGTTAAAAAAAAGTTGGTCAAGTCACATTTTTTATTTTCAAACTATTAGGAGTCGCTTAGTACATTTAAATATAATAGCCAAGATAGCAGCTGTAAAATAAAAGCGTCTTGGTTTTTCATTCCCAGTAACGAAAAGCACAAAACTTCATAAAGTGTGGGCACTCAAAAAGACCTGTCGGACAGACTCGTTTGGCTCGTTACCTACAATCCCACTGCGGTTTTGACTGGCCGTCGTAGTGTTGAGGTCGAAGACGATTAATGAAGACGATTTTCACCCTGTTCTCTTCCCAACATCCTTTCGCTAGGTAGCACAAAACCCACACTTGTATGTTTGATCGTACCGCAATGCAGAATACTTGATCCTCACGGATCGCAACCAAAAATAACTTGCACGGGCGACGATATCCATTACGTACGGGACACTGAACCTTTCTTCAGCTTCACAGCATCAGATCCCGACTGGAATGTGGGCGCGTTCAAACGTGATCTCGTTCACCTCTCTTACACACACTACAAGTAAACAACGTTGTAAAGTCCATTTTAGATTGTGGTGGGGCAGTGAGGGGTCACGGCGGTCCGCGGTGAAGGTCCCTCCTCGCGTTTCGAGCGGTTCATCTTGACCTTTCACCTCTTCAGGGTGCATTTTCTCAGGCAGGAGGCTAAGAGGTCAAATAAGCAGGACCCGCAAGGTGTCTTAGGTGTTTTTGCATGCGCATGTGAGTTAGTTTAGCATGTTAGCGTTTGGAGCTAACTCGAGCTTCTCCCAAAACTTTAAAGTTCTTCAAGCAGCCAGGCTCTTCCTGGAAAGACTCGTTTTGGAGTCTTGTGCAAGTATCCAGAGGATGGGGTCCCGTCTGGCGTAGTGTTTTTTGTTTTGTACTTGGGCGGTTTAGGGTACCGTAGGGGCGTGTGGTCAGAGGGATGAATTGTCCAGTAAACGGACCTCCTCTTCGCTCTCATCTTCCTCGTAGCGGGAAGAGGAGGACGCTAGTTGAACATTATGGACTCGGGGTCTTGGTTTGCCATCTGGGCCATATGACGGAGGATATCTTTTTTTGTAATAATGCCAAGGAGGCGCCTATAAAAAGAGAGACAGAAAGAGGTAGAGAAATTTACTAGTGCACATTGATACATTTTCAGAGGACTGACATCTTATTCTGTTGCCAAGTTTTGCAAGGAAGTCCTAACGAAATGCATTTTGTATCATTTTGACTCAGATTCAAATTTTGACGACTCCACACTTTAGACTTGGCAACAGAGAGATGACGGTCTCTGGTTTGAGAAAAGGGCAGAGAGTGTGGAAGGTTTTGTTGTGTTACTCAGGGCAGGAAACACTACGTTATTTCTATGAGTCGACAGCACCTACACAGTGAGAAGCAAGTGTTTTTGCAAAACAGCAGTGAAACAGAGTGAGTGAACGCCTCCATCTCATCCACACACTCTGGCCTTGGAGAACAAGAAAGTGAAGTTATTTTTCCAACACAAATTCAAGAGCATATTTAAAGATGTGTGGAAATTGTGCTTTTAATTTGTTTACAGTGTTGGGGAATGTTACTTAAAGTACTATTGCATTACTTCTTTTAAAATTGTGTTTGCAGCATAGACATAATGTCAAGCAGGTGCTATGATGTGTTAAATTTTTTTTTGGTCAAATGCATAAATAAAATAAGAATCAGTTTCACGAGTCAGATCGCTAACTGCAGCAAACACAAGAAGTTTCATGCAATGTACCTGAATTGCAGGAGGTGTTACATTACTCCTACAAAAGCATGACTTTATTTTAAAAATAAATTACTTGTACAGAAGTAACTTGGCAATTAAAGTGTTCATTAAAAAACATAACACAATAATTTGCATTAGTTTTCCAAGGGAATAAGGTATCTGTATCTAAATGTAGTAAATGTAATAAGTATTACGTGCAATGCATTACAGTAGGTGTTACATTACTTCTAAAAGTATTTATTTTAAAATTGCAATTAGTTACAAGTAGGGTGGCAAAAAATAAGAACATTTTCAGTACATTTCGGAAAAATTCCAGAATTTTTAAAAACAATCCAGGATGTTTTGGAATCTTTTTGGGATTTTTGGAAAGTTTCTGGAAATTTTCCACCTCTTTGCAACCCTAGTTACAATTGCAATTGCAATTTGTTTGTGAATGTATAGAAGCAACTTGAGTATTTTAGTGTGCACACAAATTGACTTTTACCTTACTTTTGTATGTTCATTTGTTAAGTGTATAAAAGTAACTTGAGCATTACAGTGTGATTTCAAAACATTAATGCAATACTTAAGTAACTAGTGGCATTACTTCTAATTGAATGTGATTATGTAACATGTTATTTGTAACGTTTTACCCGCATTACACTTTTTCTAAATGGATACAGTATTTGTAACCAAAAACTAATTTCCCTACACAAACTTTTAAAATATAGATGTTTAATAGACAAAGTGTCATGTGTAATGTAGTGTTGTTTTTGGCGGCCGATTTTAATTTTAGTTTTAGTCTAGTCTTTGTGTGAAGCTGTCATTTTAGTTTTTATTAGTTTTAGTCACGTTTATACACTTTTTAGTCTAGTCATGTTTTAGTCGACTAAAAGTCTGAGCATTTTAGTCTTATTTTAGTCAGAATTACCCATGACTATTTTCGTCTAGTTTTAGTCGACGAAAACTGATGACATTTTAGTCTAGTTTTAGTCGACGAAAACTGATGACATTTAGTCAATTTTTAGTCAATGAAAATTGTATTTTAGTCTATTTTTAGTAATGCAATTTTATTTAATCCAGTCAATATAGTATAATTGTAGTATAGTAGTATAGACGATACCAAAGTTTTTTTTTTAGCCAAACCCATTTCAAACAAGGTTATCTTATATTATTGTTACCTTATAAGCTCAAGAATACATCCATTCCGTATTCTGATTCAAACAACACGAACTCCTTGCGCAGGTTTCAAGTGTCCTTCACTTCTTTATTAAGAATAAATCATAATACGAATAAATATGTACGTGTAGTTTTGTGCATGTTCATTTTGTAGCAATTCCCGCTTCAAAAGCACTTCTGGTTAATAATAATATTAGTCAATTTAACAATATTCTTAACTTACTTTGATCATCTATGGCTACACAAATCATGCTTGTACTTTTATAAGTTTATTTACAGATTAATTCATTTGTGTAAAATATTAAATATTTCTCATGGTTTTCGAAGCACAAATTGATTCATTATGTGAAACTGTCCAAAAATCGCTTTGACATCTGGGACGCAAAAGAAACGTTCGCTTCGAGTAATGAGGCTTTTTAGATCCAGTTGAGGGGAATGCTTTGGTGCTTCGAAAAGCTTAATTTTCGCATCACTACTAAAAAGTAGGAAAAATGTATGATTCGTTTCTTCTTTTTCTCCCAAAGACGAACCACAGCTGACCAGCCTTCGGTCCATTTCTCTGTGCCAAACTTAACTTTGCTTTGTAGTCGTCTTCTAATAATGCCGCGAGTGTGACTTGAGAAAGTGACGTCGCCTGCGGTTTAGGATAGAAGGGATACAGCTCTGGCTACTGGGCATGCGCACATCAATCTAACGTTATAACATTTCGTTTCGTCTAGTTTTCGTCGCCGAAAATGATGAGACATTTTAGCATAGTTTTTATTTTGTAAACCACATTTAGTCTATTTTTTATTCGTCAACGATATTGCATTATACATTTTATTACAGTCATCGTCACATGACCAGCATTTTCGTTTCGTTTCGTCTCGTTTTCGTCACGTGATAAAGGTTCGTTGGCGACGATATTTAGTCATAATTTTCGTTGACGAAAGCAACACTAGTGTAATGTTCCGGCATTACTGCATTTTAGTAGCGTTACATTATTCTTAAAGTGTTACAGAAAATTTTCAAAAAGCTTTTAGTTACACTACTTAGTTACTTTTACTTTACTTTTGTATGTTAATTTGTTAAATGCATAAAGTAACTTGTGCCTTATAGTGAGAATTTAAGATAGAAATGCAATATTTTGTAAAACTAGTGGAATTACTTCTAAATAAAGGTGGTCATGTAACATGTTAATTTTGTAACGCTTTACCTGCATCACTGTTTTTCTAAATGGATAGCGTGTCTACCCAAAAACTAATTTCCATACACAAACTTTTAAAATATAGTTGTGTAACAGACAAAGAGTCAGGTGTAAAGTACCGGCATTACTGCATTATAGCAGCGTTACATTATTCTTAAAGTGTTACAGAAAAGAATTCAAAAAGCTATTGGGTACACTACTTAGTTACTTTTACATGTTAATTTGTTAAGTGCATAAAGTAACTTAGTAATGCAATACTTTGCGTAACTAGTGGCATTACTTCTAAATGAATATGATTATGCAATGTTACTCGTTACACATTACCTGCATCACTGTTTTACTAAATGTACCGTCATTACTGCATTATAGTAGCATTACATTATTCTTAAAGTGTTACAGAAAAATTTCAAAAAGCTTTTAGTTACACTACTTAGTTACTTTTACTTTACTTTTGTATGTTATTTATTTGCATATAAATGTATAAAGTAACTATTTTAGCATTATAGAGTGAATTTAAAAAAGTAACGCGATACTTTATGACTAGCATCATGTTACAATGTGATTATGTAACGCTTTACCCCCAACACCTTTTTTTCTAAATCAATATGGTGTTTGTAGCCAAACACTCATTTCTCTTGATCAACTTTTGGAATGTAGTTGTTCGTCAACTTTAAATATGCTCTTGATTTTGTTTTTGAAAAAGGGATTTAAGCTTGATGACAGTTTGTATCACAGAAAAAAAAGGAGTGACAATTTTGACGAGAGCTGGAATTGTGAGAGTCCATCCAAACCAGAGGCATGAAACGCTCGTGAAATGATTGTCAAACCTTTGTGAAATGTTCGTGAAATGCCTGCGAGATGTTTGCGACAGGAAGAAAGTGACAAGGTTGAACGTCAGACAACTGGAGGAGGACAGGGTGTGGGACTTGAGACAGGTGAGGGCTGTTGGTTTAGGGGACAGGAACTGCTGACTACATACTACAGGAAGTGCTAGGATTCTAGAGTCACACCAGATCGACATGGTAACAACACAGCATCCTAGTAACAGCTACTATGACTACAGAGATGAATAGATATGTTGGTGAATGAGGAAAATAGTCCGCTACACACGACAGTTACTCGCCAATCGTTTAAGGGCGGAGCTGCGCGAGGGGTCAGATGTCATCGATCTGTAGCCCAGCCGGCGCAGACCAGGCGCCCCCGCCAGGAATTTAGCAATAAACAAAAAAGGAAAACAAAGAAAGAAATCAAATTCAGATGAAGGACATCACGGCATGTGTATTAGATGTGCTTGTGAGTACACGTGCACAATGCAGAACTGAAAGGGAGGGGCTACATAAAGGTGCATTTCAAAGACGCCACAGCTAATGTGACAGACTAGTCTACCCTGCGGGGATGGCCGAGGACAGAAGCAACAATCTGAGTGAAAGCAAATATTACAAGAAATGTGATGTCTGGCGAGGAATAAAGTCCTGGAAGCAGGGTCCGAAATGTTTGGGTCCAACAAACATCAACATTTAACATTCTTAAAGCAAGAGTTCACCCAAAAAATGTAAAATTGCTGAAAATTTTCAAGATGTAGATGAGTTTGTTTCTTCATCAGAACAAATTTGGAGAAATTTTGCATTGCATCATTTGCTCACATCTGCAGTGAATGGGTGCCGTCAGAATGAGAGTGCAAACAGCTGATAAAACCATCATAATTATTCACAAGTAATCCACACATCTCCAGTCCGTCAGTTACTGCGTGTTTGTAAGAAACAAATCCATCATTAAGACACAGGGCTTTACAGTGCGACCATTTAACTCACTTTTGCAACTGAAAACCACTAAAAACCTTTAATATTTAGGAGCAGCAGTGCGACTGACCCGATGCTAAGGGGAGCTTTAATGATTTCCGTGTTTGTGCAACGATGAGGAATTTATCAGCCATATTTCACAAATCCTTTTTTATAAACCAAGTGTGGAGAGAGTGTAAATAAGAGATTGATTGTGCAGTATAGAGATCTTCACTGATTCTAATGGAACTTTGTGAGATCGCGATGAACTAAGATGAGGGACAGCTTTTAATTATTTTTAAGGGAGTTTGCAAATGTGACCCTGGACCACAAAACCAGTCATAAGGTTAAATTTTACAAAACTGAGATATATACATCATATGAAAGCTCAATAAATAAGCTTTCTATTGATGTATATTTGTTAGGATAGGATAATATCTGGCTGAGATACATCTATTTGAAAATCTGGAATCTAAGGGTGCAAAAAAAAAATCAAAATACTGAGAAAATCACCTTTAAAGTTGTCCAAATTAAGTTCTTAGCAATGCATATTACTAATCAAAAATTACATTTTGATAGGTTTACAGTAGGAATTTTACAAAAAATCTTAATGTAACATGATCTTTACTTAATTTCCTAATGACTTTTGACATAAAAGAAAAATCTATAATTTTGACCCATGCAATGTATTTTTGGCTATTGCTACAAATATACCCCAGCGACTTAAGACTGGTTTTGTGGTCCAGGGTCACAAATGTGATGTTGATTCAGGGCTCGAAATTAACTTTTTTACTTGGTAGCACTGGTGCTTCCAACTTCAAAAAGTTAGGAGCACCAAAAAAAAATTTAGGAGCACCTAATTTCGTTTTAGTAAAGTGCCGATCTTGATTCTCCATGGTCAATTCTTAATGCAGATGTTTTACAAGCAAATGGGCTGATTCTGAAAGCCTTTTTTACATATTTATTTTACGCCTTAAGCAAGGGACGAGAATGAATGAAAATATGAGTACATGAACAAGATGTTTATTTTCTCTGTTATAGTTACAGCTATTTAAAGAGGTTAAAGATAAAGAGTTAAAGCCATTTAGAGGCAACCACTGCATTTTTAAACAATCGACAGTATAAACAACAAAAAATAAACGACACTTCTTTCTTAGTCGCGTAGACAACAAATGCAGGCATGATCAAAGTAAGCTACTCTTTCAATATTCAAAGTGCAAATGACCGAATTTTTCTGATACAGAGCTATAGACACAATACAACTTATTATAGCCCACATACTAATAACAGCCTAGATATTTTACGTAGCCTAATTTGCGCACATTGGGCAGTTGCTCTCTAAACGTGGGGTATTAAAATTGCTTTTGAATGCATGTGTGGGTTTTACTTTTGGTTTCATTTTAACGATCCCGCGAAACTCTCAGATCTTCTAATTGTCCACAATCAAAATAGAGAACGGCGAACCTGTCACTGCATCAGCTCATAACAGTCTGTGCAGTAGTTAGGCTAGCCTAAGTTTTGTAAAGAAATGAAAGTAAGTCGCAACACAACAAGTTCTCGCACTCGCACAAACGCTCACAAATATAATTTGAGGTCGCGCAGATTAAATTTTGGGAGCATATGTGACCAAAATGGTCGCAATTTCGAGCCCTGTGATTGAATACAACAGTTAAATAAACAAGTTATTAAGTTACTTACATTCCCTGACTATTACACTATTTTCTGATTTTGCTCTGTTTCGTTGCCGAAAATAATTTGTATCTCCATTCAAACACAGCATTGTTGTTTATGAATGAATGTGCATTTTAAAACGAATCTAGTGAGTCAATGAGTCAATTTCCCATTCATAGACAGTCATTAGCGTTATTCCTGATTGAATCAGCTATTTGAACCAATCAAATGAATGATTCAGTAATTAAATCAGTGACTTGTCGCCACCTGCTGGCGGGTTTAGTTTTTCATTTTTAAAGTATCTTTTCAGTTATTTAAATCATTTAATATTTCTGTATTCAAAATTGTATCTTCAAAACATTAATTTCAACATGAATTTATTCATTTAATTGCACTCAGCCTCATTTAACATCTGAAAATACACCTACAAGCTACTTTTGTGTTTTTCTGTGCAACTTCTGTAGTACAAATTAATTTTGTTAATCCTGATTTAATTTGATTGGGAACTTATTCTTCTTATACAACATTTTCTTATTCTAGTGTTTAGAAATTTTAATTTTTTTATTTTTTTTTTTAAGAAAAAAGGTTAGAAATATATATATTTTTAACTTTTGACAGAAAAGATGACATACTTCTAATAAAAAATTTAATTAGACAGGTAAAAACAAAATTCCCCTGTAAACCGTGTAATGGGTTGGCAAATTTTGATCAGATTTTTTGATCGTTGATTAGAAGGTACTCATAAAATTTTAACTGTGCTCCTAAATTTTTGTCAAAGAAAAGTAAGTGTAGAGCCCTGAGACATCGTGAATTTAAACCACTGCTTTTGGCTAAAATACAAGTAAAATTTCTCCAATGAAAAAGTCATCTCGTATGAATCAGGAGAGAAATATGCACAGATCAAACACTGTTTACAAGCAGAAAACAGCTCTAAACAAATATGTGGGTGGATTTTGATGTGAGAGGACAACATGAGATGGACTTTTTCACTGGAGGAAGGGTTATTATGAATTATGGACTTGTAATTTAGCCAGAAGAAATGGTTTGAAGTTAAAAACGTCATAACAATGGATTTGTTTTTTTACAAACACACAGCTTCTCACTTTTTCAAGATGTTAACTGATGGACTGGAGTGGTGTGGATTACTTGTGATATTATTAGATCAGCTGTTTTGACTTTTATTCTGACGGCACCCATTCACTACAGAGGATCTCTACATTAGATGGCCTTAGGGTGAATAAATGTTCAACATATTTTTTTTCTTGTGTGAAATATTACTTAATATTAATATTGCTAATACACACATTGCTGCTCACAAATTGGTGGACGTTATTAATTGTTAGGACCCCACATGTAGGACAGTTCCACCACCTCTAAAAAAGAATTGCTTTTAAGTTGTCACACAATAAATTTTGCATTTAATTATTAAAATAGGTGGTACAAAAACTCACAGACATCAGCGAAAGTGAATAGAAATGAGATTAAGTGTATCCAATTTAAATTGTAAATTGCATTAATTTCTAACTAGCTAAGATTGCGACTTTAGGGCGACCATCATCCGGAACTCTTTTTTTTTTTTCACTCAAGTTTCATGCGTCCCTCCTAAGAGGCGGAGTCTAACAGGCAGAGTGGGAGGGGCGTGGGAGGGGCTAATCACCAAGGGCTCCACGTGCTGCTTGAGCTCTTCCAGATGTTCTAAAATATTCTTCTTTGTGATGATGCCCAATACAATCCTGCAACACACACCGTGACGACCGTCACTTAGCAACAAAAATTACACCGACAACTCAAGTACAAACAAATAGAAATCAAAACAACATAAGAGTAACAAGACAACAGAAGCAATATGAACAGAAATTCACTGAGATCATCAAAATAATCAGGTGTCGCAATTAAACAAATGAATCGAACAGAATCAAACTGTAAATATCAGCCGCCACCAATATGTGTGAGAAACAAAAATGATTCTATGATTACATCAGGATTAGGAGAAGAGTGAGACTTTACCGTACGGGAACACAAACTATTCAATCAGTTCTGCAGTCGCGTTATTATTTTTGTCTCTGGAGAAGGTACCTTTATCTGTAACTCAGAATAAGGTCTAAGATTAAGTTAGTGTGTCCTTTTGCAATCCAAAGGCCAAAGGTTTTACCCTTTAACTGTGAAAGTGCACTATCCAAACTTAAACTGTTCGAATTCTTGAACACTTTTTTTAAGGGGAGACACTGCGGGAAAAGGCTGTTTTTTCATGCACCTATCAAGTTTGAGATTTTGGGCTTTTTGGTGATTCCTAAAGTGTTTTTTCAGACTAGTGGAAAGAAAACATCCAAAAAACACTGTTAAGTATTTCTTTTATAGCACTTTATCGATTTGTGTCGATAGATTTCAATTACAGTACATATTTTTAAAGGCCGTTTTCTCAAAATGAGTTTTTTTAACGTGGTTTATTATATTCAACATTTTATACCCCCAAAAATGGTAAAAAAAAAAAAAAAAAAAGTGTTTCCAGTCTAAGTTTTTTTCTGAGTTATGTTGTGACGAAATGAGATACCCAAAATTCCCTCTGTAAAAAAATAATAAAAACTAATATGTCAAAAAAATTATACAAGATTTTTGAAACTGACTTCATCCAGTGTTTAGATTTTTGTACTAGAAATGTATGCAAATGAGTGCATATTTCATTATATAATGGCTCGTTTGCATTTTTAAACATTTTAGAAAACTTGTAATACAAAAAATGCTTGCAATTATCAAAAGTAATCAATCAACTGAGTAAGTAAGGTGATAACTATTAGTTAATTTTTTTTTACCCTATTCACCTGCAGTGTCTCGCCTTAAATATTTTACATAACAGGTTTCTCTAAAATCGCTATAAAATTAAAACCTTATATCTAAATAAGTTATGTTCCAAATTTGAAGTTGATATAAAAAAAGAGGTTCCTGTGAGTTTTTATTTAGGGTGTTATACCACAAATAGCCACTGGGTTTAATCCAAAATAGGAAAAAAATTTAATTAATTTTTTTTGTCACAAATGTCTAAATTTCTCTGTCAATATTACTTCTATCACAAAACACAGGTGGGATTGTGACAGTAAAGGGTTAGTTAAATAAAATATGTTTGAGTAAATCTGTAATGAAAACAAGTTATTACAGCCACTGTTTAAATATTACTATTTATTTATATTTCAACAACAAACTGGAGTAAAAACGTAGTATCATTAAAAAGCTTACATTATAATGTTTATATTTGATTCGTTTTTTAGGTGTTGATTATTAAATACATTTGGTTAACTGATTCTGAATATATTTATTTCAGTTTCTGAAGACTGAAGTAATGAATGGCTGTTGGAAATTCAGCTTTGCATCACATTAATAAATTACATTTTAAAATATATTTTAATAGAAAACAGTTATTTTATATACCTCACAATTTTAGTTTTTACTGTATTTTAGACCAAAAAATCCAAAAGAGACTTATTAAAGAGTATTAAAAACAAAAATAATACAAATACTTGTTTGCATGGGTGAACTGTTCACAATTAGTACAAAAACATGCATTTATAAAATTACTGTCAAACTGACTTCAACACTTAAAGTTGCAGCACTTTTCTAATACTTTTTACGTAATCATAATACAATATGTTGCACTAATCAGAATTATAGGTAGAAAATAAGTGCTTAATTGTCATAAAAAAATAATGCAATGCAAAACATTCCTAAAACAGGCTTAATTTACAATTAAAAGAAATGCAAGACAAAATGAAATTAAGCAGATTGACATTTGAGACCTGAAAGTGTTTATATATGGTATATTACTTAAATATAAGTGTTTATATACAGCTTAAATTTGATTTAATAATTGATTATTAAATAAAATTCCCAATATGTGTGTCATTTTGGTGCATTATTACTATTCAGTACAACACAGGCTTATAGACCCAAGCTGTCGGCTATTTCGCTTTAAAATTAATTTTTGAATTACTTGTATTGTGTAATTTTAATGCACAGCACGTTATTGGCCAGACTGTATTTTGCATTAAAGCAAGTATTATTTTCTTATGCGTTAGTAGTTGCAAAAGCATTTGAATGATCATCTACACTGCAGTCCATCTTTGACTTAAAACTCCCTCTAGCTGCAACCATGAGAATCACATGGCAGATATAAACATACCATGCAAAAATTGATCAAGCCTCATTTGTTTGCTTAGGATTGTAAATAACTTGTCTGAAGAATTTTTAGTATGTGTTAAAACCAAGACTGTCAGTCTTTGTTCAAGTTTTTCAATGTTCTACACAATGTCCTCTACAGTATGTTTAAAGCAAAATGACAAAACCGTAGCGTTAAATTGGAATTAACAAAATGTACCTCCATTAAACTAAACTACATTTAACTAAAAATGGACTTCTGATTAAGTAAGTTGCTTTGGGTTAAAAAAAACTGTCTGGTCAATGCATAAATGTAAACCAAATAAATATAAAATGTCCAAATGTTTGGAATAATTTTGAATTTGTAATGTTTCCGAAAGACTGTTTTGCTCACCAAAGCTGCATTTATTTGATCAAACACGCAGTAAAAGCAGTAATACTGTGAAATATTATTACACTTAAAATAACTGATTTGTATTTGAATATATTTTAAAACGTAATTTATTTCTGTGATGCAATGCTGAATTTTCAGAAGCCATTAACTCCAATCATGTTAAACCTCACCAAGCCTGCATTTATTTGATCCAAAGTACAGCAAAAACAATACAATTTTGAAATATTTTTACTCTTTAAAAAAACTGTTTTCTATTTGAATATATTTTAAAATGTTATTTATTCCTGTGATTTCAAAACTGAATTTTTAGCATCATTATGATCCTTCTGAAATCATTGTAATATTCTGATTTGCTGCTCAAAAACATTTATTATTATAATGTTGAAAACAGCTGAGTAGAATTTATTCATGTTTCTTTGATGAATAGACAATTCAGAAGAACATCATTTATCTGAAATAGAAACCTTTTGTAACATTATACATGTCTTAATCATCCCTTTTGACCTTTCTAAATAAAAGTATTATTTTCTATCACTTCTTTCCCCCCCCAAAATAAGCTTTTGAACGGTGTAGTGTATGATTTTACAAAAGCTTTTTATTTCAGATTAATGCTGATCTTTGGATCTTTCTATTCATCAAAGAATCCTGAAAAAAAATTAAATATTGATAATAATAATACATTTTTCTTGAGCAGAAAATCAGCATGTTAGAATGATTTCTGAAGGATCATGTGACACTAAAGACCGCAGTAACGATGCTAAAAATTAAGCTTTGATCACGGGAATAAATTACATTTTAAAATATATTCAAATAGAAAACAGTTATTTTAATTACTGTTTGTGCTGTACTTTGGATCAAATAAATGCAGGTTTGGTGAGCAGAAGAGACTTTTTTATAAATCTTTTAAAGTCGTGAGACAATATGAGACCGTGAATCTAATTTAAAGACATTATTAGTAAACTTAAATGTATAAATAAAAGCAAATGTTCAATATCTCCTAGCCTAATTGGATACTCTGAAGGCTCTTTGTTCGAGTGTGTAATGTGTGTTTGGTGTCAGACTAGCAGCTGAGAGGCATGTGAATCTTCAGAAGCGTGACCCTACGACCGAAGCCCATCAGCAGACGTGCGCGTGTGTCTGCTGGCGGGACGTTTGTTAGTTCAAACACACGACACACAAGAGGGAGAGAGAAAGGATGGTTCGTCCCGGCGGACACTCACCCGTTGTGCGTGACGAGGCACTGGCGCAGGCCGAGTTTGCGGAAAATGTCCACCACGATCTCCATGGGCGTGTGGTCGGTGACGGTGAAGGGGCTCATGTCCAGGATGCTGCGCAGCTTCAGCGGCCGCGGGCTGTCGGCAGGGAGGGTCGGGGCATGCTGGGTAAAATAGACTCGGGAGTTCAGCATTATTCCCTCCTGCTTACGCCGGGTATTTTCTGAAAAGACCACAAACATAGGAAAATCTTTAGTCTCAAGTCTTGGTGGTCTATTTGTGGAAAAGGAAACTCTGATGTGTATTTGTGAACAAAAACAGAAGAGGAAAATAAATAAATACATATATATATATATATATATATATATATATATATATATATATATATATGACCCTGGACCACAAAACCAGTCATAAGGTTAAATTTTACAAAACTGAGATATATACATCCTATGAAAGCTCAATAAATAAGCTTTCTATTGATGTATGGTTTGTTAGGATAGGACAATATTTGGCCGAGATACATTTATTTGAAAATCTGAAATCTAAGGGTGCAAAAATCAAAATACTGAGAAAATCACCTTTAAAGTTGTCCAAATTAAGTTCTTAACATGCATATTACTAATCAAAAATTACATTTTGATAGGTTTACAGTAGGAATTTTACAAAAAATCTTCATGGAACATGATCTTTACTTAATTTCCTAATGATTTTTGACATAAAAGAAAAATCAATAATTTTGACCCATACAATGTATTTTTGGCTATTGCTACAAACATACCCCAGCGACTTACGACTGGTTTTATGGTCCAGGGTCACACACATATATATATATATATATACATATATATATATATATATATATATATATAAATAAATACACTTTTTAAGTTATATGGTCAAAATAAAAAAAAAACAAATGTGTATTTTATTTATATTATTTGTGTTTTTAATATATTACAGATTTATTTTACGTTTTATGGCCATAAAATTTAAAAATGTTCTTTATTTATTTACAATTATATATACAAATTAATTTTATGTATTTAAAATTAATGGTCATACATTTTTTTTAAAAGTGTATTTTATTTATAACAATAACATTTTTATTCATATTATACATTTATTTTATTTGTATATTTATTAGAAATGTTTAAAATAAATATACAGTATAAATAAGCAAATTTGTGTTAAAAACACAAAAAAAAAAACACTCTTTTGTTAACATCTTATGACCATAAAATTCAACTGCATAAAATAAATCTGTAATTTGATAAAACCAAAAAAATAATAATAATAATAAATAAATAAATGAAATAAAACATACACACATGATTTAAAATAAAATAAATTAAAATAAATAAAGAATTAAATAAAGAAAATTATAGAAAAAAAAAAAAAAACTAAATAAAAAATATACATATATATATATATAAAATAGAAAAATTACTGATTTTATTTCAATTTTATGGCCATACATTTAAAAGAGTGCTTTAGATTTTATTTCTAATCTCTTATGTAACGTCTTTTGCTAAGATTTTATGACCATAAAATTCAAATACAAAAAATAAATCTGCAATTTGACTAAAATAAATAAAATAAAATACACATTTTTAAATTTTTTATGGCCATGATTTCAAGTAAAATAAATTAATAATATAAAGACAACTGTAATCTTTAAAAAAAGAATTACAAAAAATAATATTAAATAAATACATATAATAAAGAGATTACAGATTTAAATTTTATGGCCATACATTTAAAAGAATGCTTTATTTTTTTTTCTATAATATTCACATTTTTACTGTATTTTCAATTAAATAAATTGGGCCTTGGTAAACACTAAACATGCATTTAGAAAACAAATTTCATGCCAACATCAACAGTTAAAATTACACCACTTTTATAATACTTATTTTCACATTAAATGAATAAAAACAAGATATTTTTGTGTTGTGGTAATCTGAATTTTTGACAGAAAATACTGAAATAAATTACTAAAACAGCTTTATTTACTTCGGCGAGACACTGCAGGTGAATAGGATAAAAAAATAATTAATAGTTATGACCTTATTTACCCAGTTGATTGATGACATTGATAACCGCAAACATTTTTCTAAAATGTTAGTTTTAAATATGCAAATGAGACATTATTTAATGAAATATGCACTCATTTGCATACATTTCTAGCATAAAAATCTAAAAACTGGATGAAGTCAGTTTCAAAATTCTTGTTTAATTTTTTTTTTGACCTATCAGAGTCAAATACTTTTACAGAGGGAATCTCATTATGTCGGTTCATAATTCAGAAAATACTTAAAACAGACAAAAAACAATATATTTAAAAGCATTTTGGGGGGAATAAAATGTATAAAACCAAGCAAATTATATATGAACAAATCCCTTTAGAATATAGACAGGAATAAAAATGTAAAGTTTGATGTGCGTAAGTGCTACTGAAGTAAAGATTTATGGCTCAGTGTAGGAGAAAAAACTCATTTTTAGAAAACGGCTTTTAAAATTATGTATCGTAATTGAAATCTACTACTGACACAAATAAGTGCCAAAAAAGAAACACTTAACAGTGTCTTTTGGATGTTTTCTTACCACTAGTCTGAAAAACCAAAAACCCAAAATCTCAAACTTAACAGGTGCATGAAAAAACTGTGTTTTGCCTGCAGTGTCTCTCTCAAACTGCGAGCAAGTAGTTTATTTACCTATAGCGATGGTTATATCCCTGCGCAGCGCGAATCCCACCAGTCTCTGCGACTCTTTGGAGACGATGACGGGGAAGCCGTTGAAACTGGTATCAGAGATGATGTTCTGCAGCTCGGCGAGGGTCATGTCGTCCTGCGTCAACACGGCCAGCGGTGAGTCGTTACGGCGCGGTCGCATCACTTCCCGCGCTAACGTGGTGTGCGTGAACTCTTCTTTGGCGTCCAGGAAGGGGTATCCGTTCAGACGGATGTGGGCTTCGTAAATGCCCTCTCTCCCGAAGGCATCACCAACCCATTTGCTGGTCATGACGGCCGCCATGAGAGGAACGATGTACTCCAGTCCGCCGGTCAACTCAAACACGATGACCACCAGAGACACCGTCATACGCGTCACGCCGCCTGCAGCACACAACGCCACAGATTAGAGTCTGCGGAAGAGGAAAGGATGCAGAGAAAGCTGAAAGCATGCATGTATACGCACCCAGACAGGCGGCGGCGCCCACCATGGCGTACAGACCAGGCGTGATGCAGTCGGCTCCAACCTCACACCACTCTCTGAACAGGAACCAGTCGTGGTGATAATACGCCAGCTGTTCCACTGCGATGCCCACGATACGCCCCGCGATCGCCCCGATGGCCATACTGGGGATGAACAAACCCGACGGTACCTGACCACAACAAACACACAAGATAAATCTTCAATGCATCAGTGAGAAAATAATAGCAGTACTGTGTAACAACCACTCAGATTAGGTTTGTAGAATTAGGACAAACTGGGCATAAAAGCTACCCTGGAAATCCAGAGGTTGTCTCTAGGGGTGGGAAAAAAAAATCGATATTGCAATATATTGTTGTGCTCTCTGTCGCAATAAATAATCGATACACTAACGGCCAATATCGATATTTTATTACAACACAAATGATTAATTTACCCGTCGTCAGTGTCACTGTCACTACCCAATATCTACCATTCTGTTTGCGGGGGGCGCTGTTCGAGTAAATAGGCGTAAAGTGGCGGAAGCAGCGGCCAGTGAAGACATAGATATATATACGTATATATATCTATGAGTGAAGAACACAAGTTATCTTACAACATCAGAGAAGAAGCGCAGAATAAAAGAGAAGTGAGAAGAATGGCGGAAGATAATGAAAAACAAATCAAAGACGCACCCGCTAGTTGAGCATGCTGATCAGTTACGCCTGTTTCACACATACTCCGTCTGCAGTGCTTATGCGTTGAGTATTTTTTTCCGCACCCTTGTTAACGGATTAGAGCGTTCACACTGCACGCGGTTGCTGTGCAAGTGCATTGAATAATACGTTGTTTATTATACGTTGAGTTTAAACGTGAATATATCTAGAATTGTATTAGTGTACTGTGATAAAAGAGTATCACAATGCTGAAAAAGCACATTTGTATTTGAAATCAAAATAACGGATAAATGGTGTGTTTGTGGTAAACAGCCGCGGATCAGGAACGGACTGCAAACGTGTCCTGTGTGAAAGCAAAATGAGTCCGTGCTGCTTCTGCATCGCATACGTAACGCACACGGACTGCATACACACTGCAGACGGAGTATGTGTGAAACAGGCGTTAGTGTTCCTCAAGAAGAATATGCCTTGATGAGACCACTGTCCAGGTTAACATAAAGCACTTTACAGTAACTTACTACTGACGTTTCAGTATCACGGTTTACACATGTTAGTTAATGTTCATGTTGTTTTTTAATGTTCAGGCACTTTTATCTGTCTAGCTGTACATTGTTTACATTTAAGACCAGGAGGCAGTGAGTTATTATGCAAATGCATATTTCTTTGCACAGTGTTGGAAATGTTGGCATTAATAAATGCATAAGATTTCCTTATTATGGGTATTTTTTTCTTTTTCAGTCACATATATCGTGATATATCGTTGATGAAATTTCTTCCAATATATTGAATATCGTAGATATCGTGAATCGCGATATTATCGATATCGTGGGCCACATATCGCCACAGAATTGAATCGTGAGTTACCTGTATCGTCCCACCCCTAGTTGTCTCTGCAAGACACTCTGGCATCGAGGAATGATCCACATTACTGCATTACGTAAGCAGTTCTGGGAACCAATCAAATCGGTGTATCTGATGTAGGCGGGCCAGAGGCGAGCTAAGCTGATGGCGACAGTGCTCCGACGTCCAGAATCATTAGTAAACAGATGAACACCAGTTGTTTGAAACTAGGGCTGTGCAATTAATCGCAATCGCAAAAAAATCGCGATTTAAGCACATGCGATTTCTAAACCGCACACAGCTGCGATTTTATCTATCCCCCCAACGGCACCCCCGCCCCCCTTGAACGTCAAGTTCATTTTATTTTCGATTTGGCGCCACATCACAATAGAAGTCATTTAAGGTTATCTTTCCTATAGAACAGGTCTATACATAGTTCTTTTATTAAACATACTAAATTGCCTTATGTTATTTATCTTATTTACAGAAGGCATGTCATTTCTGTCTCGTCATGGTCGCGTGATTACAATGTCTCCTCCACGAAAACACGGACTGGATCGCGGACTCCATTCATAAAAAACAAATCTACTATAGGGCGGAATGCTACGTAATTTGTTGATTTTTGGATTAATAAATCAAAAGTTGGTCTGTCACTTAATTCAAATCGCCATATGGACTAGTGTCTGTGAAAACTGAAATGCAAAAAGACCGTTTTAATATGAATCCGTTTTAATATGAACAATTTTATAGCCAGTGCTAATGAAATAAAGGCTTTATGGTCAAAATGTCAAATCAAATATATAACAAATAAACGTAATCTGTTAAACGTATGATCATGAAATTTTCTTTTCACATTTTAAATTTTATAGACATAAAGCATAAAATAAATGTACTTTTTATAGCCATAAAATGTAAAAACAACCCAATTTGTAATCTGTAAAAAAAATTAAAATAATAATAAAACACTATTTTGTTAACAATTTATGACCATAAATAATAAATACATAAAATAAATTTGTAATCTGATCAAAAAAAATATAATAATAATACTAACAACAAAACACACTGTAAAAATTATGGCCACAATTAAAATCAAAATAAAGCTGTAATTTGTTAAAACACACATATAAAACAATTAATTATTTAATTTAGAAATGCCAGCTTTTTAATGGCCATGATTTAAAATTAAATTAAAATAAAATATTAATATAAATAAAGCTGCAATATTTTAAAAATAAACAAAATAGAGATTACAGATTTTAATAAAATTGTATAAAATAAATATATAATATAAATATGTAATCTGTTAAATAAAACCATAACCATAAAATTTAAATACACAAAAAATCTGGAGTCTGAAAAATTACATGAAATAAATAAAATAGACACTTTTTAAAATTGTATGACCATAAAATAACAAAATTAAATATATATAAATCCGTCATGTATGTGCTCTGTTTAAAAAAACAAACAAACAAATAATATAAATACACGTTTTTATTTAAATAAATGATTTAAAATAAATGAGACACGCTTTAAAATAGATGGCCATAAAATTTAAACAAAATAAAGCTGTAATCTGTTAACACACACACATTAAAAAAAAGATAAATAAATAAAATAAAAGACAGCCTTTTTTATGGCAATGATTTAAAATAAAATTATTAATATAAACAAAGCAGTTCTGTTAAAAATAAAATAAATAAATAAATAAAATAGAGAGATTACTCTTTTAAAATTATGGCCATACATGGTCTATTTTATTCGATTTATTTGTGTTTTTAGCACTTTTGTTAAATTAAGGGCCATGAAAAGTTATTTAAAAGGGCTGTTGTATAGAAAATTAATTAATCCAACATAGATGTTGAGGAGTTTTGACTGTCGAATAACAAAAAGCCAACAAGAAAACCATCCGGAGCCATGAAACACAACTTACATGTATTTGTTTTGCACATAATTCAAAGAAATAAGTGTGTTTGATTGATTTCAGTGTGAAATGATGCTGTCACTTTAAAAATATCAGACAACTGAAAACTAGTAGCATAATGATTGTGATGTATTCTGACCTTGAGTCCGAAGGTGAAGATGGTCATGATGATTTTGAAGACGAGCGCCAGGCTGAGCTGCCACATGGCCGAATAGACGCCCGGGGTGGCGGCGGAGTCCGATCCCTCCGGATACGCCTGACTGCCGTTCATCTGGCTGCGGTACTGACAGAGCTGAGACGACTCCAGCGGCCCGCAGTCCGTGAACAGCTCCTTGATCAGCTCGCTGGTGTTCTGCCGCGTGTACGGGTTCGGGAACGCCACGATGGCCGTGATGGCAGCCACCGTGATCACCTCCAACACCGGGTACTTACCTAAAAACACAGGCTCGTATTTTAGGACTAAATCACAAGAAACGCTAATCAAGGTCATTATTGTCTAAAACTTAAATTGTTACTACAAGAAAAAATTGTTACTTGAACTAAAAAATTTACTAAATAATATATTATAAATAATAATAGAAAATTTTTCCATTTTGATTCAGTTAAATGAAAAATGTATGTTTGTCAAAAACAAAATTACAAAATTACTTTATCTGCAATTTAAGTGACAACTGAATATATATAAATATAAACATTTGCTCCAAATGTCAACAAAACGATGTTAACACATTTGCTAAAAACTAAAACAAAGGACACCTTTTATTAATGTTATGGTCATAATATTATACAAAAAAAAAAAAAAAAATTGTTTAAAATTTGTCTGTTAAAAACAGAAATAAAATAAAAGAGAAACTTAAAAATTATGGCCATACAAGTGAAAAACAAAAATAGATTTGTAATCGGTTAAAAACCACATAAAAATACATAAAAGATACACTTTTAAAAAATAAATAAAATACAAAAATTTGTAAAAAAAAAAAAAAAGCTTTTTTTAATGTTATGGTCATAATATTATAAAAAATATATATAAAAATAAATAAATAAACCTGTATTAAATACAGCCATAAAACTGAAAACCAAAATAAATTTGTGTGTTAAAAATATATATCTTATAAAAACATTATTATTTTCAAAATTTTCACATTTTCATTTAAACTGTAGTTAACATTTAAATAATTTTGCTAAGAGTTTTTTTCTTTTTATAATTATTTTTTATTATTATTATTATTATTTAATCATTATTTTTTTTATGTCTATATAGCTTTACAATTATTCTTTTACTTCAGTTTATTTTATTTCATTTCAAGTAATGTTATGGTCATAATATTACAAAAAATAAATAAATAAAAATAAATAAATAAATAAACCTGTAAAAAATATGGCCATAAAATTGAAAACCAAAAATAAAATTGTAATCACTGTAAAAACACATAAAAATACACGTTTTAAAAATTAAGTGTAAAGTTATGGTCGTAATATTTAAAAAAAAAAATAATAAAAAAAATAAAATTATATATATATATTATAATTATATATACCTATGAAAAATATGGCCATAAAATTGAAAACCAAAAATAAATTTGTAAATTCGGTAAAAACACATAAAAGATACACGTTTTAAGAATTAAATGTCAAGTTGTGGTCATAATTTTATAAAAAATATATATAAAAATAAATAAACCTGTAAAAAATATTGCATAAAATTATAAACCAAAAATAAATTTGTAAATTCTGTAAAAACACATAAAAAAATAAAATAAAAAATTAAATGTAAAGTTATGGTCATAACATTATAAAAAAATGTATATATAAAAATAAATAAATAAACCTATAAAAATATGGCCATAAAATTGAAAACAAAAAATAAAATTGTAATCTCGGTAAAAACACATAAAAGATACACGTTTTAAAAATTTAATGATAAAGTTATGGTCATAATATTATAAAAAAATATATATATAAAAATAAATAAATAAATAAACCTTTAAAAAATATGGCCATAAAATTTAATTGAAATTCAAAAATAAATTTGTAAATTCAGTAAAAACACAAAGATACACGTTAAAAATACATAAATTGGTAATATCTTAAAACAAAAAATAAAATTACAGATAAAATTACATTAAATAATTTAAAAAAAAAGTGTTTTAAACACTTAAAAAAAAAAATGTATGGCCATTAAATTGAAATAAATTGGCCACTAAATCTTCACAAGACCCATATTAGTGTATTAATAAAACTAAAACACTGACACTAATGCAACTATCATGTACGAACCGAAGCGTGTGGACTTGCGACGGCGGCACCAGGCGATGTTGGCCCGGATGAAGAAGGCTCCCCAGAGGCCACCGAACACCCCCAGCAGGATGAAGGGGAACAGCTCGAACAGGTACCAGGGCGTGTGGTACTCCACGTAAAACAGCACCAGACGACTGTTCCCGAACGGGTTGATGGAGCGCAGCACGAACGCCGCCACCAGAGCCGCGAAAAACGAGCGCCACAGAGTCTTCAGTGGAAAGTAATAACTCACCTGAGAGAGACAAACAGATCACATTAAATACAACTTCACAGTTTACACAACTGTTGTCAACTCTGATGATAAACATAAAAGTTTCTTGAGGAGCAAATCAGCATATTAGAAGGATTTCTGAAGGATCACTAAAGACTGGAGTAATGATGCTGAAAATTCAGCTTTGCATCACAGGAATGAATTACACTTTTAGAGCTCCAAGCTTACTTTTGTTTTAAGAAGCACTTAAAAAAATGAGGAGAACACTAATCAATAATCGAACAAGTCTGATCAAAAATGTGCCTTCCCATTACAAAGTGATATTTGACCCCTTAAAGTAATTTACAGGGGATTTTTTTTTTGCAATGGCAGTTTTGCCAATCTTAATTAAGAGTAAGTCATCTTTTTAATGTCAACTTTTAAAAATATAAATCTTTTAAGCTTTTTAAAATTTCAAAATAAAACAACAGATAATCAAAGTTAATAATCAAATGAAATCAGTATTAACAAAATTAATTTGTACTACAGAGGTGGCACAGAAGAACACAAGTGGCTTGTAGGTGTATTTTCCTGTGTTTAATGAGGCGGCATGAGTGCAATCAAATTCAGAATCTCGTGTTGAGATTAATGTTTTAAATATATTTTTTTGAATATAAAAAATAAATACTTAAAAAATTTTAACTAAATCTGCCAGCAGGTGGCGGCAAGTCACTGTTTTAATTACTGAATCATTCACTCGTTTGATTCGTTTGAACGGCTGATGAACAAAACGCCGCTGTGTTTGAATGGAGATGTGCAGTGGCTCAGTTGTGACTTGTTTCAGACTATTTTTGACGACGAAATCAAAATCAGGCAATATTAACTTCTTGTTTCTTGAACTGCTGTATTAAATCACTATCTCATTTACAAACTCGCTTAAAAATCATTCAACTGAAACTTCTTCCTCAGACAAACACCATTCCACAGCCTCACACCTCACTTATAAGCATTTTATTTCCTTCTTGTAGTGCTTGTCCTCCTAATTTAAAAAATGTAGAAGCATCTTCTGATCAATAATAAAAAAATTCTGCTAAAAAAATTTGCCTTCCTGATATGAGGTGATATTGGACTCCTTAAAGTGATTTACAGTGGCATTTTCTTTTTACCTTTGTAATGGCATTTTTCTAAATTTATTAAAAGTATGTCATCTTTTAAAATTATTTTTTATAAGCTTTTTAAAATTTCTAATTATATCACCAGAAATAATAACAAATAGAATAAGAATAAGTTACCAATCAAATGAAATCAGTATTAATAAAATGTACTTGTACTACAGAGGTGGCACAGAAGAACACAAAAGTGGCTTGTAGGTGTATTTTCATGTTTAATGAGGCTCAGAGGTGGCATGAGTGCAATCAAATTCATAAACTCATGTTAAGATTATTGTTTTAAATATAAAATTTTGAATACAGGAATATTAAATGATTTAAACAACTGAAAAGATACTTTAAAAATGAAAGTAAAACTGCCAGCAGGTGGCGACAAGTCACTGATTTAACTACTGAATCATTCATTCGTTTGATTTCTTCGAACGGCTGATTCATTCAGGAATAAAGCAAGTGACTGTTTTCATGAATGGGAAATTGACTCATTAGATTTTATTAAAAACACATGTTCATTCATAAACAAAACACTGCTGTGGTTGAATGGAGATGCACAGTGAATTGTGATTTGTTTTAGACTATATTTGACAACAAAATACTGCAAAATCAGGAAATAGTGTTACAATCAGACAATGTAAGTCACTTTATATTAACTTCTTATTGAACTGCTGTATTAAATCAATAAATCATTTACAAACTCCCTTAAAATGTATTAAAAGCCGTCACTCGTCTTAGTTAATTGTGATCTTACAAAGTTCAATTATAACTAATGAAGCTCTCTGCGCTGCACAATCAATCTCTTATTTAAACTCTCTCTACACTTTGTTTATGAAAGGATTCGTCAGATATGTGTTGCAAAAACAAAAACACTGATGCTCCTAAATATTTTTTGCAAATGCAATTGACCATATGCACGAAATACTTCCTTGTTTAGACAAGCCATTTCTGGTCAACTGTACTGTGCCGTAATATGAGCGTACTTTGTTCGTTTTCTCTACATAATCCATTCACAATCGAAGAAAAGTGTTCTTTCTAAGAGGACCAATCGTCCATGTACACCGTTTCAAGAATGACAAACGCCAGTTTAAAAAAATCCGCGAGTAAATCGGCTAAATATGTGCAGTCATTGCTATGATTGACAGTAATAACCGGACCAAACAAATGACAAGCTGATGTCAAAAAAAAGAGCTTAAATGATTCAGACTAAATTCAGAGTAACAAAACTACAGCGGTAACAAGTATGTGTTGGTTAAATGTAGTCTATTTAATAGATTTTACAGTTCAAGATAAAACTAGTTAGTAGTTATTCAATTTTATAAAATATTTCAAATTCCTATCGATTCATATTGAGTGCATTATTTAATTATTATACCATCAATATTTAACGTATTTGTAGTGAACTATATATTAGTATTTAAATAATTCACCCTTATAGGCTGTTTGTGTGTGAGCTTAATGACTTTCTGCACTTGCTATACTATATACTTTAGGGTGGTATTTATTACTACAATGTATTATACTGGTAATTTTATAAGAAATCGAAAAGCAAGACGTCTTGAAAAATATAGGGAGAGGCAGCTGCATAATAAATAATGCTCTGCTGCCATCTATTGGTTATATGGGTAATTCCATATTATTTTAGCCAAAAATAGACGTTGTTTTCCATGAAAAGTCATTTTTTCCGATGCCTTTTTTATGAATGAAAAGTGAGTCCTTGAAGTACATTTTATTTCACAGCTATAGAGTTAGAAAATAATAAAGGCTTTGAAATATTGCGAGATTTTAAAAATGTGTTCATGACTATAAAGGCAAGTTAGTGATTATCAACAATACGATTAAGATGTCCGCATTTAAATGTACAACTATGCAGATATGGTGAGTACAGATTACCAGGCTCCGCATTTAAATTAAATGTTGTTAAATAATATGAAACTTAATGTTCATGCCGCTAACATTGTTTATAATGTTGCAATTATATTTTTTCGCAGTTTCTGATAAGAACGAGGCACTAGATCAGTCTCAAGAGTGTCCACCTAATATATAGCACATATAAAATAAGCTTATCGTTATGCGGAAGTTGTAAAGAATGCTCTGTGCATAAGGTCAATTGTAAATGTAATCATTTTGCTGAATTTTACTGTATTTTTAATCACATAAATGCAGACTGACCTCCTCCAGACTGAACAGAACTCCTCCTATAGGAGCCCCAAAAGCCACAGACACACCAGCAGCCGACGCCGCCGACAAAACCTGCGTTTAGAGAGACAAACAGAGTCACGGATGGAAGCAACACAGATGGTAAACTCATTTCTACGTTGTGAAGTTGTAGGTAACATCCAGATTTCTATGTGAGAGAATGAAGCTGTGTCCACTAATGGTGTCTAACCTCTCGCTTCTTGGCCTCGTTTTTGCTGTATTTGGGGAAGAGGTAGGAAAAAATGTTGCCGCAGCAGCAGGCCACATGGACCAGCGGACCTTCCTTCCCGAGACTGAGGCCCGACGCCACGGCCAGAACCAGAGTGATGGTCTTTATCATCAGGGTCCATTTGCCCAGATACCCACGGATGATGAAACCGCTCAGGATGGTTTTGATCTGAAGAGAGGCAAAGACATCAGGTATGATCACAAAAACATACACCATTCACATTATGAATGACCATCAAATAAACACTCAAAAATCAACTGGAATTTTCTACTTAAAATTGAGTGTTGAGTGAAAAATATTAGATTAATTAATGACAATATTGAAGAACATTAACCTAGAAAGTAGTTAGATGTAAAAACATCATCCCACTGTTTCACAGACAAGGCTTAAATCTATGGAGGTCAAGAAATAAATGAATAAATACATAAATGTACAAATACATAAATTAATCAACAAATAAATAAAAAATTGAGCAACTGAATGCTCAAATAAATAAATAAATGTAGAAATGCATAAAAACATGTAGACATAAATGTAGTATAGACAAAAATGGTACAACAATAGCACAATGAAAAATTACACTTTTGACCAAATATTAATTAATTTTTTATTTATAAATTTATTATTTAATATTTTTTTTATTTTTTATTATTTGTGCATTTCTACATTTACTTGAGCATTCATTTATTTATTTATTTATTTGTTGATAAATTCATTTATTTCTACAATTATTTATTTATTCCTTAATTAATGTATTTATGTATTTCTACATTTATTAATTGATGCATTTATTCATTTATTTATACTATTAAGCCATTTCTCGTCCTCCATATAAATCTAGTCCTAGACTAAAATGCATGTTTGAGCTGTCTCAACTGAAAATATCTTGCAGTGACAAATCTTAAAATATGTCATTGTTCTGTCTCAAGACGCACACCTGTAACATATTCTTAGGCATTTTTACTTTAACATTTGGACAACTTTAAAGACAATTTTCTCAATATTTTGATTTTTTTGCATCCTCAGATTCCAGATTTTTAAATAGTTGTCTCTCTTATTTATATGCCTTTCAGGTGATGTATAAATTCTTTTATATGGATTGAAATCACTGAATAAACATAAAATGCATTCTTTAACCTCCTGAAGAAGTTGACAAGTAACATTTTCTGAAGGTTACACACCTCTTTTATGACCATTGTACCCTGTTCTTGGAAAGTGGCTTCTCTTTGTTTGACGGAACAAAACCTCTGGACTAAACTGAGCTTTTGTAAAACTTACATAACACTTTCGGTAACCATAGAAACAGTGACAAAATCAGAGCTAATACCGTTTCATTCTCAGTGGTCACCTGACCTCTTAAGAGCGCTCAGTAATCCGCCGTACACCATTTCACAAAAACTCACCACATACTCACAGCTATTCATTTGAGTATTTGTCTACCTTTTATGGTAAGTTTATTAGTAGTAATACAGAAATGATTGATACGTCAATAATGACTGACAAGCAAAACTGGTTGCCCCAAAATCACATTCATTGTAAAATATCAGGTAAAACCTGTTTGGACACAACGTTCTGTATAATTGATGTTGAGAAATACCTCAGGTATTCCAGAGCCGCAGGCGTACGGCGCAAACACCTTCACCAGAGACACGGCCAGGAAGGCGAAGGACAGCGCCCAAAACGTGAACATGAAGTAGTTCATTATATACGAGCCTGGACCCTAGACAAAAGACCAGACAGAAACATCACAATGAATTCATCTGGTGTCAATCAGTGTTGGGGGTAACGCAAATTACGTAATAATATTACTTTTTCCAAGTAACTAGTAAAGTAACGCATTACTTTTTAATTGACAAGAAAATATCTGAGTTACTTTTCCCCCTCATTTATTGATTAAAAGCTCTCCTCCCTGGTGAAAAAAACAGCTAAAACCAGCCTAGGCTGGTTGGCTGGTTTTAGCTGGTCAACCAGCCTGGTTTTAGCTGGTCATGGCTGGTCGCCAGGCTGGTTTTAGAGGGTTTTTGGCCATTTTTCCAGCCTGGCCAGGCTGGTCTTAGCTGGTCAGGCTGGAAAACCACCAGCTAAAACCAGCCTGGCCAGGCTGGGAGACCAGCTAAAACCAGCTACTTCCAGCTTAAACCAGCTAATACCAGCCAACCAGCCTAGACTGGTTTTAGCTGGTTTTTTCAGCAGGGCTGTCCCCATGTTGAGAGAAATTGTGAGTAAGATGTTACTTTAGTTCTAGAATAAATGTGAACATGCACAAAAATAATCTCACTTACTTGTACAGACCTTAGATGTTTGTACAGTAGTGGTTATAGAGTTGGATACTGACCTCAGCCTGACCCAGAATGAGTTCGGCCCATGACTTCCACTGCGGACACTTGTCTCTCTCTGCGAAGGTGGTCTCGTTGGAGTCCCAGCAGCACTGCTCATGATTAAACCACATGGCACTGAGACACACGCCTTCCTTCAGATCGTTCATCCAGTCGGCCGCGATGTCGATCACTCCGGCTAACGCTCCTGAGAGAACCAGAAATGCAGTTCATGACGTGTGAAAGTGGAAGCCACTGTGGCTTTGAGGAACACTGTAAAAATAACCTATTACATTTAACATATTTTAACAGTATATTTCATAGTTTCATTCAACGTAATGGTGATCTATCAGTGTAATATCAAAACAAAGCTTCTGCAAGTTTAATGAAGGTAAGTTTAGGATTTTTTAAAAAGGATTAGTTCACTTCCAGAACAAACATTTACAGATCATTTACTCACCATTTTGCCTTCCAACATGTTAATGTCTTTCTTTCTTCAGTTGTTAAGAAATTATTTTTCTTGAGGAAAACATTTCAGGATTTCTCTCCATATAATGGACTTCTATGGTGCCCCCGAGTTTGAACTTCCAAAATGCAGTTTAAATGCAGCTTCAAAGGGCTCTAAATGATCCCAGCCGAGGAAGAAGGGTCTTATCTAGCGAAACGACCTGTCATTTTCTGAACAAATTGACAATTTATATACTTTTTAACCTCGAATGCTAATTTTGTCTCAGTTCTGCGATGCGTAGTCTGTGTAATTCAGGTCAATACAGTTAAGAGTATGTTTCTTCTTCGACAACAAAATCGTCCTACATCGCTGTTTTTCAGTACTTCTGCAGCCATGTAGGACGATTTTGAAGTTGCGGAAGAAAACGAGATGGGAGTTTTTTTAACATACCCTAACTGTCTTGAACCGGAAAGAACAGTTCATGCAGACATTGACAAGACAAGCGTTTGAGGTTAGAAAGTACATAAATAGTGAGTTTGGTCCGAAAAGACCCTTCTTCCTCGGCTGGGATCGTTTAGAGCCATTTGAAGCTGCATTTAAACTGCATTTTGGAAGTTCAAACTTTGGGTCACCATTGAAGTCCACTATATGGAGAGAAATCCTGAAATGTTTTCCTCAAGCAACATACTTTCTTATCGACTGAAGAAAGAAAGACATGAACATCCTGGATGACGGAAATTATTCGTAAATTTTTGTGAACTACTTTAAGAGCAAGAAAATTAAGGAACACAATCTGTATCAGCTACACTTAAAAATGTGAAAAATCATTTTACAGGAAAACAATTTATAATCAAAGCCTGAGGTTTGAATACTTCCTAACCACTAGAATATGGAACCACATACTCAAGGATGCAGTTTTTGCAGTATATGCAACATTTAATGCCACAACTTTATGCATTTAAGACTTTCTTGATTAAAGATCTTATAGGCCTTAATCTACAAAAGAGTGAATTAAAAGTTCACTTCCAGAACAAAAAACTACAGATAATCAGTGTTGGGGTTAGTTACTCAAAAAAGTAATATATTACATATTACATATTACATATTACTCTCAAAAATAGTAATGCCTTACTTTACTTTATTACTCCCTGGAGAAAGTAACTAGTTATATTACTAGTTATATTACTAGTTACATTTTTTTTTTCTTACACAAAAAAATGTTATTCTGAACAAAAAAGCATGACCTATACTGCGTGCATCCAGTGCATACGCGATCTCATAAAGCTCTTATAACAATGGATATTATGCACAATTAATCTTTCATAAAGGTCTACGTGTGTTGTGATTCGTAAGCACGCAATATTCAGCACTGTTCAAAACTTTTGAGCAGTGAGTGAATTCTATCTTAAACACCATTGATTGGCGATGCGTTCCAAAAATCAGCAGATGGCTTCATTGCTCATGTTGCAAAACAAGTTTTAAATCGAAACTGCCTATTCTTGCTCTTTCTAATCATATATGTTGTTCTTGCTGTTTTTGTGCAATAGATGAATAACATTATTATTATTTTTTTAGATATTTTATGTTTAGATATTTCTATATTGCGGGAGTCCCGCGAATCATTTTATTTTCCCGCATCCCGCACACACACACACACACACACACACACACACACACACACACACACACACACACACACACACACACACACACACGAGTCTCTACCCGCCCGCACCAGCACACGCACTTGTCCATCAAGTTTTGTCCCGCGCCGCACTCTGTTGCGTTGGATCCCGCGGGTTTGCAGGTCTCTATTTGCGAGTGCCGCTCTGCTGCTGGCTGCCGGGTGTCGACCAATCGGTGATGGTAATTTAATGATACCTCGTGCCAAACCCAGACCAATCACTGTTCAATTCACGCCCCCCTCCCCTTCCCTTCTGTTCTCTGTGTTGTCGTGTGCCTTGAGTGTGATGAAGGTGCTACTGGCAAATGTAACGCAAGTAACTAGCTCGGGAAAACTGTAATAATATTACAATTTTCAGACGAGTAATGCCTTACACTACTAGTTACTGAAAAAAGTAATATTATTACAGTAACGCGTTACAAAGTAACGCGTTACACCCAACACTGCAGATAATGTACTCACCCCCTTGTCATCCAAGATATTTGTGTCTTTCTTTCTTTAGTTGTAAAGAAATGATGTCTTTTGAGGAAAACATTAAAAGGATTTTTCTCCATATAATGGACTTTTATGGTGCCCCCGAGTTTTTTGCAGAAACACAAATTGGACTTCAATGGTGCTCAACAGACTGAAAGTTAAAAATGTAGTTTCAATGCAGCTTCAAAGGGCTCGAAATGATCCCAGCCAAGAAAGAAGGGTCTTATCTAGAGAAACGATCTGTCATTTTCCAAAAAAAAAATTATATTTATACACTTAGTAACCAGAAATGCTCGATGGTCGAAAAACTCCCATCTCATTTTCTCCTCCAACTTCAAAATCATCCTCCATTGCTGTTTTACCTTTTTTGAAGGGCATTTAATCTTTGTACATTCACTTTGTAAACACTGGGTGTCAGTGATTTTGAAGTTGAAAGAAAAAATAAGATGGTAGTTTTTCAATATACCCTAACTGGAACACACAGAGTACGCATGTGCTTCGCAGAGCTAGACAAGACGAACATTTGAGGTTAAAAGTGTATAATATTAATTTTCTTAAGAAAATGACCGTTTCACTAGATAAGACCCTTATTCCACTGCTGGGATCGTTTAGAGCCCTTTGAAGCTGGGCTGAAACTGTATTTTTCACCTTCAATCTGTTGAGCACCATTGAAAACACTTAATTTCTTTGCGACTAAAGAGGGAAAGACATGAACATCGAGGATTTGATGATTTATTCTGGAAGTGGAGTAATCCTTTATGTTTCTACTGCAGAATTTTTGCTCTGAGGCAGGGATTGTTCCTGTAGTATATTTTACTGTACGCAGCTTTGAATAAATTAATTTGACAAATAAGCAAAAGTGCAAATGCTGAACCCCAGGGTGATTTAAAAAATAAGCTGAGCTCAGCATAATGTGTTCAGAAGATCAAACTGTGACTTACAGCTCAAGTATGAGTATGTGTGTGTGTGTTGGGTGTTAAGAGACCACAATATTGAGGTTTGTAGAGGAACATTTTATTTCCTGTGTGTAGGTGAATTTTAAAAGCTAGTATTTACAAAAACTAAAGACAGTTTAAAGAAAGACCTGCATTTAATTCAAAATTTTTTCGAACAATATCAAAATTCTATTATTAGTAACAACGTATGATAAATTGCATAATAAATTCAGTAATAAAATAAAAGATATATATAGCATTCAAGCAAGATTTTTTAGAATATATTTATACATAAATAAAACTAAATTAAAATTAAGACTTTTATTCAGCAAGGATTCATTAAACTGATTAAAAGTGACAATAAAATACAGAAATATTTGCTTCGACAAAAATATTCGGCAGCATGATTTCTGAAGGATCATGTGACACTGAAGACTGCAGCTTTGATCACATGAATAAACTACATTTTACAATATATTCAAATAGAAACCAGCTCTTTTAAAAATTGCAATAATATTTCACAATTTTCCTGTTTTTACTGCATTTCTGATAAAAAAAAATAAGCCTGGAACTAGGTTTAAAAACAAGATTGAGTCCACGTTAAGCTCGATGGCAGCAATTGTATCCTTTGAACTAGTTTTACAGCTGCAGTCGGTTAACACGGCGGTTTCTAGTTATGAGTCATTTGAAAGATCATCTGGGGACTAAATTTAGAGATTAATATTTTAAAGCGAATTAACATAACTGCTCTGCAACTCTTCAGGATTCTCCACTGCACACTGGCTTTACTCAATTCATTTGTATTCATGAGTATTTTTAATCATTTATATTCTGTGTCACAGTGTTTTGCGTTTGCACTAGTATCTGACAACCTTGCAACAGTTTTCATTCATGCTATGTGTGTGTGTGTGTGTGTGTGTGTGTGTGTGTGTGAGAGAGAGAAACTACAGTGGGCGGATCGACAAGTGAAAGTGAGTTAGAAAGAACAGCCACTAAAGAGAAACAGTAAGATTGTGTGTTTGTTTACCTGACGCTAGTCCTGTTAATGTGACCACCAGCCAGCCGGACCAGGCGTCGTACAGACTCTTGGTGAATTCCCATGCTGATTCCTTCTTTTTACTGTTTATCTATAGGGACAAACACAACATGAGTAAACAGAGATGCACAAACCTGCTGATTCAGGATCTGTAGTTTCTATCTGATCCCTGCAGCAAACCACAGTATCACTTTCAGTCAAGTAGTAAGTTCATTTGCCTAAAAAAAACGTCTATTCAAATGTTTTACACTTGAATTTGTGTGCTCTAGAAAATGAGACTAATGTGACACCAGCTCCCCTAACAAACTAATCAAATCCATCTTTACCAAAGTTTGATGAAAAAGGAGAAAACTACAGTTTATAGTACTGATCATATCTGTTGCATTACTGAAAGAAGTGAAACACTTTTGTTATGATTAATTATATCTTTTTCGAAAATAAATGCATAATGAAGAAATACATAAAAAATTAAAATACATAAAATATACATTGTGTTAAAGTTTCCAAAAAATAAACAAATTAAAAATAAATATTAAATAAGTGCAAAAATGAATTTCAAAAACACAAATTATTTATTTGAAAAAATTATAAAAACATAATGAATATTGCTGCAAGTGCAAAAGATGTAGTTTCCAAAAATAAGTAGAGATGAATTTTAATTTGCCAAAGCAAAAATGAATTTCAAAAACACAAATTTATTTTTTATTTTAATAAATAATAAAAACAGATAAAGAAAATAGCTGCAAGTGCAAAAGATGTAGTTTCCAAAAATAAATAAATAAATAAATAGAGATGAATTTTAATTTGCCAAAGCAAAAATGAACTTCAAAAACACAAATGTATTACTTATTTTAATACATAATAAAAACAGATAATGAATATAGCTACAAGCAGCAGTTACCACGGTTCAAGTGCTTTAAGGCTTGTAAGCATATATATAAAAAGACATTATTTAGCAAGCCTGTAACCTCCTAAATAATCATTTAAAAAGCATTTTTGGCAAATCCAGGTCATATACCATAATAATATGTTTTTTAGTGTTTATGACAGTTATAGCACCAGCTGTGGTCCGATCTCCTTAAAACTTTGCATGCTTGTTGCATGTGTTTATCAGGTTTTGTGAAGTTTTGAGTTTTCATTTAGGCTTTATAGGATTTGGGAGTATATTTAGACAGGCCCCTTTTCTAAACGTCCCTGTTATAGCTTCCCAAAGGGTAAAGTTCAATACTTTTAAAAAGTATTATTAACCTAGAGAGTCTAGAGAATTGTACTGAAGTGGATTTTTCCAGATTGAGCGGAAACCTAAGACTAGTTTGCAAAAGTAGGTTTTCTCAATCTTCTAAACTATTTGATTGACAGCAGTGATTCTAGAGGCAAAGTTGTTCAGATAGAGGAGATCTATCATATGAAGCGAATATCGCTTGTATGTGGAAAAAACCATGCATTGTACAATCATTTACACCCTTGAAAAATGCAATACCGCCAAATTCAAGTCAGGTCAAACAGGCCCACTCGTTCTGTTAACCTCGTCAACAGGCCAAACGTCAGGTTAACTTCATAGGCCAATAGTGGCCATGTTTTTTGAGATACGAAAATGTCCTTATAGACATTTGTGTCACTTCGGACCAATACCATGCACAAGAGTTTTCACGTTAATAGGACAAATGGTTGCACAGGTATAGCCATTTTTATGTTTTTTTTTCCCCATTTATAGCATTACCAAGTGGCCAAGCATTATAGCATTGTCCTGTGACCTGCAATTGAGCTCTCACATAAATGTTCTGAGATTGGTGACAGCATCTCATTCTGTTTAGGAGTTATAGGCATTTTACTAAAAGTGGTCCTGCCCCTTTCAAATGTTTTGGCACCCCGTAGTTCAAGTTTTCAAAACAAAAATTAATTAATAAAACAGATGAGACCGAGTTCCTTTCCTTTGTGAAGTTTTTAATTAATTTGATAATTAAAAAATAAATAACTATATTGTGATATTTACCTTAGTGTGATATAAAAGTAGTATATTTTTCAATTACAGCCATATACACACCTTGCGGTGCCGCTCTCTGTCTTTGCACTTCTCTCTGACCCAGTCGATGGTGTGGAAGTCGTCATAGGTTCCCACACCTGGGATTGGCTCCTCCAGCAGGTCCAGCAGGTGGGTGGAGCTACTGGCCCCGCCTCCACCCCCTCCATTAGACATGGCGTAGTTTGACCCTAAACACACACAGAGAGAGAGAGAGAGAGAGAGAGAGAGAGAGAGATAGAGAGAGGGGTGAGCGAAAGAATCTCTTTCAGAGGAACCATAGTAGCAGTGAATCTTTGGATTGATTCGATTCACAGGTTTTCAATTTGATTCAGGAACGATTTTTGACAACTGACCCCTCCTTAGTTACTGTTGTCCGACAAACAATGCCGCTCTCACGCTACACATGTTCTCTTAAAGCTTGCGTTCTGCAAGTGAACGGTGCGTTATTGTGCCATCCCAAAGAGGCACAAAATCACTTTACTTTAAATGTACCCTTTTGGTGGAATGACCTGCACAACTCAATCCGAACAAAGTCCTTAGCCATCTTCAAGAATCAGCTAAAAACACATCTCTTCCATCTTTATTTGACCCTCTAACTCCATCACCCTCTATGTTTGGACTCTCATTGATTCTGACGGCACCTGTTCACTGCAGAGGATCAAGCAAGTGATGCAATGCTACATTTCTCCAAATCTGATGAAGAAACAAACTCTGAATGGCAAAGCAAATGATTAAAGGGATGGTTCGGAGTAGAATTGACTTCATTGCTATGCACTCCGAAGCCCATGTAAATACCCCATCCGAAGTTTTTTTTACCTTAGTCAAACATTTATGGAGATATTAGAGTTTTTCGAATTGCTTGTTACAGGAGTGATTGGTACATGTGATGTATCTCGTAAATTGCACCACTAAACGTGCAAGTAATCTTACCAAACTT
>NC_133363.1:61222719-61310595 GCF_049309525.1 Garra rufa
CACAAGAGACTCGTGATTCAACTCACACCGGGATACAGAGATAAGAGAAACACAACTAGAGGACAGACAGAGAGAGAGGAAGTGAGTGAACGACAAACAAGAGTGAAGTAGGAAATCCAGAGAGAAACACTGAGTCGAGAAGTAAACTCCATTAGTTTTGTTATGGATCGGACGGCTGTGTTGTTATGAGACGACTAGAGACTCCAGCTGTAAGTCACCAGCTTCATTTCAGATCCGTTGTCTGTTTTTGTCTGTTTGAGACGTTCCCTTTCATCAGGAGTAGAGTGGTGACTTTGTACTTTGTACTTTTTCAAAGACAGAACTGAATGATTGAATGTTAAACAGTGAACATGACTCTTGACGCAGTGCACACACACACACACACACACACACACACACACACACACACACACACACACACACACACACACACACACACACAACACTTGCTGCTGTCATTTACTCTGCTGTTTTCAGCACACTATGAAGGATTAGGACTCTGTCCAGTAGGGGACAGCAGTGATTTAGACACAACCATGATCTTGCAACAATCCTCTGATTATGTGTATGTATGTTCATAATATAGATTATGCATTATCTATTATTAGTTGTCTTTGTATTGCCATTTTATTATTATTTTTATTATTCAGACATGCATTTAATACAAGTTATATTTATTATATTATTATTTATAATATTTGTAATATTATGTATTTAAATATAATAATAAAATATTATTTTTTGCAAATCTGTACTACAATTATTTAATTATAAAAATGCATATAAATGATATTGGCGTTATTATTATATGTAACTTGCGTGGCACGCATAGTATTTATTTAATAATTGATATCAAGTATTCATAAAGATATGTTATATTTATGATGAAATGTATTTCATTATAAAGATGATTATTATTTTTATTTATTTCTTTTTAAATAATAATAATAATAATAATAATAATATTAAAATATATGTAATTATATTTATTATTAATATTTAAAATATAATATTATTTATATGTAGAATAAACTGTTTCATAAAAATAATTATTATTATTCAAACCTGTAAAACATTTACTTTATTCATTTATTAATAATGTAAATATTATTTATATTAAATATTTATAATAAAATGTAATTCATTATAAAAATGATTATTATTAGTATTCAAACCTGTCTAACATTAATTTATTCATTGTTTAATAACAATATTAATATAATTATTGTTATTATTATTTATATTAAATACTCATATATTATTTATAATATGCATAATAAAATGTATTTCTTTATAAAAATGATTATTATTATTCCAACCTGTATTCAATTAATTTATTTGTTGTTATAATAAACAATGATGATATTATTATTATTATTATTATTATTATTATTTCTATTTTTATTTGAACTTGAATGACACAATTCATATGTAGTAATAATAATAATAATAATAATAATAATAAAATATGTGTAATTATATTTATTATTTATAATAAATATTTAAAATATAATATTTATAATATGTAGAATAAACTGTTTCATAAAAAAATAATTATTATTATTCAAACCTGTAAAACATTTATTTATTTATTTATTTATTAATAATGTAAATATTATTTATATTAAATATTTATAATAAAATGTAATTCATTATAAAAATGATAATTGTTATTCAAACCTGTCTAACATTAATTTATTCATTGTTTAATAACAATATTAATATAATTATTGTTGTTATATTTATATTAAATACTCATAATAATATATTATTTATAATATGCATAATAAAATGTATTTCTTTATAAAATGATTATTATTCCAACCTGTACTCAATTTATTTATTTGTTGTTATAATAAACAATGATATTATTCTTTTTATTATTATTATTATTATTATTATTATTATTTCTATTTTTATTTGAACTTGAATGACACAATTCATATGTAATAATAATAATAATTTGTATTATTATAATGGTTATTATTGTAATTATTTCTATTAAATATTTATAATAATATAAGATTTGTAATAAATATATTCCATTTTTATCTATTAAATATTCATAATATATTATTTGTAATATCTATAATAAAACTGATTTAATAATAAAAAAGATTTTTGTTATTTTTCCACATATCATCTATTAATATTATTATTATTAATATTATTATTGCTATTTTATTCAAACTTGCATGACACAATTAGCAATATTTATGTATATATTTATTTAATAATAATAATAATAATAATAATAATAGTAGTAGTAGTAGTAGTAGTAGTAGTAGTAGTAGTAATAATTATAATAATAAACTAGTTGTTCTTTTTATTATTTGTGTGATTTTTGATTATTTAACAACAAAAAAATATTGTATCTATTTATAAAACTGACTGAATCACCAGAGTATTGGACTAAATAAAAGTATCTGACCGTCTGGATCTGTGGCTCATATTTACAGGATATACAAAAAAAACCTCCCCATTGTAACATAAACTGTCTGCTATAGCAACAGTGGTTTTCTTACAAAATATGTTTATTGTTACTACAATAATGCTTTGCCTTAGACACAGCTGTTATATATATATATATACATCAGTCAAGTTAAACAATTTCACATATGTCTAATAATTTGTCCATTAAAGATATTTCCGCTCATATGTTTGCACAGCTAAACAGATAACTTAAGTGTCACTTCTCGTCCTCTAAGGATCTGTGAAGTGCTCGGATCCTGATTGTGCTGAGGGAAATGTCTCAGTGTGTTTTGCTGAATCACGTCACCTGACTGTCTGTCTGTCTGTCTGTCTGTGTTGTTGTTCTCAGGGTGTTGTGTTGCTAAATGGAGTCTGAGCAGTTGTTCAACAGAGGCTACGGCAGGAACAGCTACAACAGCATCACCAGCGCCAGCAGCGACGAAGAGCTCCTCGATGGTGCCGGCGTCATCATGGACTTCCACACCACCGAAGACGACAACCTGCTCGACGGGGACGCGTCTCCAGGTAGGCCTGAGCCTGAACTTACAGAAACCTTAAAGGATTAGTTCACTTTCATAATGCACAGATAATGTAGTCACCCCCTTGTCATCCAAGATGGTCATGTCTTTCTTTCCTCAGTCGTAAAGAAATTACGTTTTTTTTTTGGAGGAAAACATTTCAGGATTTCTCTCTTTATAATTGATATGGATGGCCCCCCGAAGTTTAAACTTCTAAAATGCAGTTTAAATGCAGCTTCAAAATGCTCTAAACGATCCCAGCCGAGGAGGAGGGTCTTATCTAGCGAAACGATCGGTTATTTTCGAAGCAAATTGACAATTTATATACTTTTTAACCTCAAATGCTCGTCTTGTCTCTGCAATGCGCATGTGTTGTCAGCAGAATCCGGGTCAATGCAGTTAGGGTACGTCTAAAAACTCCCATCTTGTTTATGTCTTCAATGTCAAAATTGTCCTATAATGCTGTTTTTAATTTTTTTTTGTAAAGGGGGTTTGAGTTTCTTTGTATGTTAAATTTGCAAGCACTATGTCGGTACTTTTGCAGCGATCCAAGGTGATTTTGAAGTTAGGGAAGAAAACGAGATGGGAGTTTTTAGACGTACCCTAACTGTATTTACCCGAATCACACAGACTTCACATGTGCTGCGCAGAGATGAGACGAGCATTTGAGGTTAAAAACTATATAAATTGTCAATTTGTTTCGAAAATCACCAGATAAGACCCTTCCTCCTCGGCTGGGATCGTTTAGAGCCTTTTGAAGCTGCATTTAAACTGCATTTCAGAAGTTCAAACTTCGGGGCGCCATCCATATCCATTATAAAGAGAGAAATCCTGAAATGTTTCCCTCAAAAAAAACACAATTTCTTTACGACTGAAGAAAGAAAGACATGAACATCTTGGATGACAAGGGGGTGAGTACATTATCTGTGCATTGTTTTTATGAAAGTGAACTAATCCTTCAATTGTGATCTGAGATGCTTTTAAGTATGGAAGCCTGTTTCCGTATTCATTTTAAGATGGTTATTGCAAGTGAGGAAAAAAGTCAGAATTGTGAGATATAAACTCACAATTGCGATTCATAAAGTAGGGATGCACCGAATGTTCAGCAACTGAAATTATTCGTCCGAAAATAGCAATAAATTATACCAAATAATGACGTAACGCAATCAAATAGAGGTGCGCACTAATGCAGCAACATGTAGGCAGTGTGGAAGCATTTAAAACTGTCAGAGAAAGACGCAAAAATCATTACAAGAACCAACAGCAAGAGACTGTTTAGTGTCGCATCGCATGTCTTCCATGAGAAGAAAGGGTTGGTTGTTGCTGGTTACTGTATGATGACTCAAATCACCAAATGTCCTTAAACCATTAGTAAAAAAAAACTACAGAACGTTATGTTGTCTAATACACGCACCAATTATATTTATCCTGACAGCGCTGCATGAGCTCCTTAGCCAGGGTTCAAAGTCCAAAGCGCAGGAAAATCTGTGATGAGAATCATTCATAAATCTGCTGCTGTCAGCAAAAAGTAGGTCTTCTTGTGGGTTTCTGCAAAAATAAAAGTCAGCATTCATAAATGTTAGCATTGTAATTTTACTGTTGTTCTGTAAAATAAAATGATCAAGTAAGACAAAAATAATGATAGCAATCATTACCACAGCTCTATTAATACATTTATTATAGCATTCTCCTTTGCTCAGCAAGGCTGCATTTATTTGTACGTTAAAAACACATGCCTGATTCAAGAAGGAGGGTCTTAAAAATGGCCAAAGATGATTATTTTTACTATTTTTAAGTTAAATTGTGCTTTGTTGGTAGGCTGTAATGTCTGCTAGAATGTTAAAATGTTCAGTGTTAAGTTAGTATTTTGAAATTGTTGTTTTGTAATAGATTTTTTAGCAAGACAAAACTGTAAAAAGCAAATGTTGGCTATTTAATTTATGCAAAGGTGAAAAAAATTGGCAAAATACATGGGGGAAAAACTTGAAAAACCATGTTTGGCCTTTAAACTAGTGTGTAATTTTGTTCGGCTTCAGCCAAGAATTTTACTTTCAGTCCATCCCCCATTATAAAGCCAGAATTGCAAGTTATAATTTTCAGATTCTTTGATGAATAGAAAGTTCAAAAGAACAGCATTTATTTGAAACAAAAATCTTTTGTAGCAATATTAATATCTTTACTGTCATTATTGATCAATTTAATGTATCCTTGCTGAATAAAAGTATGAATTTCTTTCAGACAGTAGTGTAAAGGGGCACTTTTTGGCTACATTTATTTGGTCAAAAATACAGTTAAAATCTGTAAAACTGTGAAATATTTTTACAGTTTAAAATAACAGCTTTCTGTTGTAATATATTCTAAGACGTAATTTATTCCTGTGATGCAAAGCTGAATTTTCAGCATCACTACTTTAGTCTTCAGTGTCACATTCAGAAATCATTCTAATTTGCTGATTTGCTGCTTAAGAAACTTTTATTTTCAGATTCTTTGATATATAGAAAGTTCAAAAGAACAGCATTTATTTGAAACAGAAATCTTTTGTAACATTATTAATATCTTTACTGTCATTTTTGAACAATTTAATGTATCCTTGCTGAATAAAAGTATGGATTTCTTTCAAATAGTATTGTAAAGGGGCACTTTTCGGCTACATTATTTGGTCAAGAAACCAGTAAAATTGTGAAATATTATTACAATTCAATATAACAGCTTTCTATATATTTCTAATATATTTGAAAACGTAATTTATTCCTGTGATGCAAAGCTGAATTTTCAGCATCATTCAGCCCTCAGTGTCACATGACCAGTGTTGGTCATCTTACTTTAAAAAAGTAATTAGTTACAGTTACAAATTACTTCTCCCAAAAAGTAATTGAGTTAGTAACTCAGTTACCACATTGTAAAAGTAATTAGTTACTCAGCAAAGTAACTGTGACGTTGTTTTTTATGTTCTATAACGCTATTACGTTCTATAACATCTTTAATATCAAAGATGTTTATATTAACTGATTGAAAAATAAAAACACTATATACAGTATTATAGAACATTTGGTATTTATTTGAGCTCAATAGATTGCAGCCTGCTATATGATATGCATAGAAATAAAAACATATAAAAAATAAATATTGTGCAAAATAAAGACACACAAATGTAAACTTGGGTAAAAAAAAACAAAGGAAAACCTGGCCATTAGTGCAAATCTCTGTAACTGTATATTAGGCCTACTGCACAATAAACAGAACACTATCCAACTCTTAAATATTCAGTACAGTAACAAAATTAAATATTGAAAATAAATAATGTTCACATGTGTGTTGTGTGTTGATGTGAGGTGCTTCATAAGATTTGAGTTGCTTGAGGCAGACGTCGATAAAGTCTTTTTTCCTGGGCATAGCGTGCATGTAACATAAACATTCTTGCCTTTAATTTCAATTAACGAGAAGTAGTGCCGGTACTTCCAGTTCGCGAACGCTACCTTTGAATTTCCCCGGCTCGTCGCCATTGTCACTCACGCTGTCTTGTGTTGGTAGTCAGAGCGTGCAGTGACTGAGACAGCGTGAGCAGGGCACCGCCCACCCAGCCAATCATCATCGCATTTGCAACGGTGTCATCATCCCCACCCCTGCTCTCTCCAGGCAGCTGATGTGTAGCCAAAGCATGACACCTCGCGCTTTATTCAACCAAATTTTAGTAACGCGACACTTTACATTCTCAGTAAAGATAACGGCGTTGCAACGATGGGAAAAGTAATTAATTAGATTACTCCGTTACTGAAAAATGAACTCCGTTACTAACGCCGTTATACTTAAACGGCGTTACTGCCAACACTGCACATGACCCTTCAGAAATCAGTCAAATATGCTGATTTGCTGTAGAAACCTTTTATTTTTAAGTTCCTTGATAAATAGAAAGCAATTATTTGAAACCGAAATCTTTTGCAACATCACAAACATCTTTACTCTCATTTTTGATCAATTTAATGCATCCTTGTTTGGATCTGAAGAACGGTTAATCAAAAATACAATTAAAATCTGTAAAATTGTGAAATATTATTACAATTAAAAAAAAAACAGCTTTCTATTGTAATATATTTCAAAACGTAATTTATTCCTGCGATGCAAAGCTGAATTTTCAGCATCATTCAGCCTTCAGTGTCACATGACCCTTCAGAAATCATTCTAAAATGCTGATTTGCTGCTTAAGACATTTTTATGTTGAGATTCTTTGATGAATAGAAAGTTCAAAAGAACAGCATTTATTTGAAACAAAAATCTTTTGTAGCATTAGTAATATCTGTACTGTCATTTTTGATCAATTTAATGCATCCTTGCTGAATAAAAGTATGAATTCCGTTGGGTTTCTGACTGTAGGACACAGAGTGTCATTATTAAAGCAGTGGGATGAAAACATGTATTAAACTAGAGTCGTGCATCCGAAGGTCATAAGAGTGTATTTGTTGCATGAGATGTGAGTTGGGTTGCTCATTATTCATGAGTCTCTCAGCAGCAGCATAGAGTCCAGCCTGGCAGACCTTTGTTTGCTGGATCACTCACAACAAGAGCTTTTGTGTCCGAGTAACAGCAAGGAGTCGCCTTTCAGTGTCATTCAACAATCTCTGTCCTATCAGACTCTCTCTGGCCGACGCGTCCTAGAAACCTAGAGGACCGCGCTGAGAGAAAGTTTGACACACAAGCAGAGAACGATGGGAAAATCAGGTGAAATTGACCTGACGTAACCAGCCAGTCCGACCGGAAACATCTGAGTTAAAACATGTCTTGGCTGAAAAGAAAGAAATGACACATGGGAACCAGTTTGGCTGCTCTGTCAGCATGAAGGCGGCGTTTCAGGAAGTTTGGACTGAGTTACAACGCTTGTTGTAGTGTGACGACGTGTCAGATGCGGGTCGTGCCGGTGTTTCCAGTGAGCGGTGTCCATGTGTTTAGCTAAAAACACAAACTGGATTGGGACTGTGATTGCTGCTTTGATTTAAACACCGTCGTGAAAGCCGATGGGTGACCACTTGATCACATGGTTCAGAGCGGTTACCTGGCAACAGCAGGGTTGCATCTAAAGGTAAATGGAGATTTTGTGTGTGTTTGGTCAGGTTTGATGTGTTTGCTGCTGATTCTTGCTCTGTTCTAGATACTGGAGTGAATCTGAGATTACTTTGAGGCGGTCTACTTTGTTGGGCACTGAATAAGGTGCCAGGTGCTTGTGTGCGTGTGTGCGTGTGTGTGTGTGTGTGTGTGTGTGTGTGTGTGACAGGTGGCAGTGAACAGATGTAGTTGTTGAGTGTATTTAATGATTGGCTTGAGCTGTGCTCAAGTAGGAAACTACTGTTCCTTCCTGAATCAATATGGAAAACCACAACTTTGCAATACTGTAATGTGTGTGTGTGTGTGTGTGTGTGTGTGTGTGTGTATAATGTAAAATAAATTAAACATTTATATTTAATGAATAAATAAAATAATTTATATAATTGTGTGTGTGTGTGTGTGTGTGTGTGTGTGTGTGTGTGTGTGTGTGTGTGTGTGTGTAATGTTTGTTTTATTAAATAATACTAAAAATAATGTTAGTTGTGTGTGTGTGTGTGTGTGTGTGTGTGTGTGTGTACAAATTATTAATTAATAGTATAACAATATCTATATAAATATTACATTATTGTATGGATATATTAAATGTACATTATTATTAATAATTATAATTATATATATATATAAGTTATAAGTGTCTAATTATATATACAATTTATTTAAATATTGATTGTATAATAATAACAACATCATAATAATTTTTAAATCACAAATGACTGAAAAAAGCAATAGAAATTCATTGGTTTAAAGGTTTTGAAATGGTCTTTATTATTCATCTCCGATATCTAAGAGAAGTCTCTTACATATGAAACGTGAAGAAATCGTAATATCATTTTAGCGTTTCATGAGCGGTACAGGCTAGTAAACAAAACTCGACGTAAGCGAGACGCGCTGACGTCATTGGCTGCCGCATCGACGCGCTGCGGTGACGCAATCACGCTCGGGTTCTCGAGCGCAAGTTCGCTGCTGATCTGATGATGGCCGCGGCTGCAGCTGGTGCTGCTCGAGCTCGTCTGTGATCCCCGGAGCGCCATGATCGGTGTGGAGGATGACTCCGCCGACCCGTATCTACCGTATGACGGCGGAGGGGACACGATCCCCCTGCAGGAGCTCAGCGGCAGAGGTACGGCGCTGTTCACCGACACCGAAACACTTATCGCCCGTAATCGATAATGAGCCGCGATCGGCGTACGTGAACGCGCATCGTGTGTGTTGTCAGTGTCACTGATGCGTTGGGTGTGTTTGTGGGACAAATTTTCATAATCTAATTGCTCTATGATGCAGTACATTTATCATAGACGTGTCGCAGTTGCAGCAAATACACACAATGAGACAACACACAAACATATGGATATGCTTATGTGTGTGTTACCAGTGTTTTCTTGATTCCTTATGACATATGTGTTTTGTGACTGCATATGTGTGGCTTGCACTTGTTTTTTTATATATAAACATAAATCTAAAACAAACAAAATTTTTTTTTTAAATATTTAAATAATATTATTTATTAAATAAATTATAAAACTGTATATATAAACTTAAATCTAACCCTGAAAAAAAGTAATTATTTATAAAATTAATTATTTGAAAAAAATATACAAATAACTAAAATAAAAATAACTATCTATATATTTTTCTTTATTGATTTATATAGTTAAATCTAAAACTGAAAAAATATTACAAGTTATATAAATAACCAAAGAATATATATAAATATATATACAAATGTAATTCTAAAATGGAAAAAAAAAATTAAATAAATTATTGCAAATTGTATAATAAACAAAATAAAAATATACATATACACGCAGAAACTTAATACTAAAATGAGAAAAAATATTTAAGTAAATTATTTAAAAATATACAAGTAACTAAAAAATAAAGCTATATATACAAACTTAAATCTAAAACTGAAAAAATAAAACTATATATAAACTTCTAAAACAGTTTTTTGTAATTTTGTTTTATATTTCTTAAATTATTACAAAAGAAACAAATAACTAAAATCTGTCAACTTAAATCTATGCCTATAAAAATGTATTAAATAAAATCTAAAACATTTAAAAAAATGTTAAATCATTACAAATTATACAAATAACTAAAATAAAAAACTATATATTTAAATATAAATTTATTTATTTGTATTTAAATCTAAACCTGAACATTTTAATTATTAATTTTTTAATTATTTTTTATTTTATTTAAAACATCATTATAAAAATAACTAAAATAAAATTTTTTATAAAACTAATATATATAAACAAATCTAAAACTTAAAAAAATCTTAAATTATAAAAATGTTATACAAATAACTAAAATAAATCAACTATTACAACTATGAAAAATAAAAATGGAAAATATAACGAACTAAATTAAATATAAAAATTAAAAAAATATTAATAAGAATTCTAATCATCTCTCAGTGACGGTGCAGAAACACCGGCTGAGATATTGAATTGGTCCGTCATTCATAATTCATATTGGTTTCAACAGGAGAGACTTGTTGCATTAATGTAGGACGAAAGCCGCATGATTTGAACAATAATCCATCATGACTGTCTCTCAGGCGCCTCATGCAGCTCGTCATGTCTGTCAAATCCATTATTAGCGCTCACAGTGTTTCCTGTAAGCGTGCTTGGATTTTCAGCTCATGCAGCGCGTCACGTGTGTCTTAATGCACTTTAACACTGAGAGTTGAGCATTTTCTTTTTTACTGCTGTTGCACAGACAGAAACTAAAACGCTCAAGTGTAGCTTTATATTAAATCCTGCATGATTCAGCAGTGGATGTAATGATTGTTACGTCAGACGCTGATTATGAACAGTCTTCCCCTCTCTCTGTGATATATTTAAGTGCTTATTCTTACTAACTCGCACAAATGGGATTTGTTTGATGATGATAACAATAAAAATGTGTATAAATGTTAAATAAAAACATATTATAATATATATTTAACTACATAATTTTTTAAATACATACATTTTACTAAAATAATTATCTAAATACTAATGGAATAATAATTAATAAGATTAATAATATAATTAATTTTACAAATAATAATAATATTATATATATATAAATGTATATATACACTTTTCCATTCATTTTTGATTACTGAATAAGAATTTTAAAAAAGTATATAAATGTTGCATGTAAAATTACATAATAAATGTTCAATTAAAATTATATAATAATATATATTTAATTATAAAAATTATTTAATATATACATTTTATTATAATATCTATATAAATACTAACCGAATAATATAATTTTACAAATGACTGGGAAAGTTGACTTTAATTGGTCTAAATGTTTTAAAATGGTGTCTATTATATTCTTTTACAAGTAATAGTAATAATAACAATAAATACTTATATAAATATTAAATTAATTATATAGTAATTATATTAATAATAATTAGATTATTACATTACATTATAAATACAGAATAAAAAAAACATTATTATAATTATGTATAATATACATGATGAATTATTTAGCAATATATTTATAGTCATATTTACATAAATATTGTATATTTAAATTATATATATATATATATATATATATATATATATATATATATATATATATATATATATAAATTATGTAATTAAGTAATTTCATTATGCAATTTGTATTATTTTATTATTACAAATAATAATAATTATTATTATTTTTATTGTTATATTAATTACACAAAAATGCGTAGAAGTAATCACAAATGACTGGAAAAGGCCATTGACTTTCATTTGCTTAGGCTGAAATATGCAATCACACACACACAATTTTCAAAGAGCCACCCTATTTTTTCCTTTTTAAATTGACTCCCACAGTGGTGTGAAAAAGTGTTGGCCCCTTTCCTAATTTTTTTATTTTTTGCATGTTTGTCATACTTTAATGTTTCAGTTCATCAAACTAATTTAAATATTAATCAAAGATAACACAAGTAAAACACAACATGCTGTTTTTAAATGAAATTTTTTATTATGAAGGGAAAACGAAATCCAAACCCACATGGCCCTGTGTGAAAAAGTTACAACATAACTGTGGTTTATCACACCGGAGTTCAGTTTCTCTAGCCACACTCAGGCCTGATTACTGCCACACCTGTTTGCAATCAAGAAATCACTGAAATAGGACCTGCCTGACAAAGTGAAGTAGACCAAAAGATCCTCAAAAGCTACACATCATGTTGAGATCCAAAGAAATTCAGGAACAAATGAGAAAGAAAGTAATTGAGATCTATCAGTCTGGAAAAGGTTATAAAGCCATTTCTAAAGCTTTGGGACTGAGCCATTATCCACAAATGGCCAAAACATGGAACAGTGGTGAACCTTCCCAGGAGTGGCCGGCCGACCAAAATTACCCCAAGAGCGCAGCGAGGTCACAAAAGACCCCACAACAACATCTAAAGAACTGCAGGCCTCTCTTGACTCAGTTAAGGTCAGTGTTCATGACTCCATCATAAGAAAGAGAGAAAGAGACTGGGCAAAAAAGGCCTGCATGGCAGAGTTCCAAGACGAAAACTGCTGCTGAGCAAAAAGAACATAAAGGCTCGTCTCAGTTTTGCCAGAACACATCTTGATGATCCCCAAGACTTTTGGGAAAATACTCTGTGGACAACACAGCATTTCAGAAAAAGAACATCATACCAACAGTAAAATATGGTGGAGGTGGTAGTGTGATGGTCTGGGGCTGTTTTGCTTTCTGGACCTGGAAGACTTGCTGTGATAAATGGAACCATGAATTCTGCTGTCTACCAAAAAATCCTGAAGGACAATGTCCGGCCATCTGTTGGTGACCTCAAGCTGAATTGAACTTGGGTTCTGCAGCAGGACAATGATCCAAAACACACCAGCAAATCCACCTCTGAATGGCTGAAGAAAAACAAAATGAAGACTTTGGAGTGGCCTAGTCAAAGTCCTGACCTGAATCCTATTGAGATGCTGTGGCATGACCTTACAAAGGCGGTTCATGCTGGAAAACCCTCCAATGTGGCTGAATTACAACAATTCTGCCAAGATGAGTGGGCCAAAATTCCTGCACAGCGCTGTAACAGACTCTTTGCAAGTTATCGCAAACGCTTGATTCCAGTTGTTGCTGCTAAGGGTGGCCCAACCAGTTATGAAGTTTAGGGGGCAACCCACTTTTATGTGGGTTTGGATTTTGTTCTCCCTTCATAATAAAAAGCTTGTTGCATGTTGTGTTTACTTGTGTTGTCTTTGATTTAAGCAGTAAGGTACGAGTAATTTAGCCTTCAGCCGTAATTTATTCATGATACAGCGTGGCCTCAAGTACATTATTGCTTTTATAAAACGGTTACCACACAATAAAAATATTAAAATCAAAAATATATATTAATTTATATATATATCATAAAGTAAAATCATTAACTGCCTTCCGCTGTAAAAAGTAGTCCCTAACTGCTGCAGCTGTGTTTACGTTGCTAAGGGTGGTTGCTAAGGGGGTTCAATGATACACAAAACCGTTGAGTGAAGCGGTCACAGCAGTGCCGTATCATGAATACCAGAGCCATATAAAAAGAGAGTTGCGACACGCTTTGATCTCGCCGCCGCACGGTCACGTGGTTCATGGAGCTCTCAATAGTTCCAAACAGCTCCGCGCTGTCAATGTGTTTGAATGGAGTTAAATAGGATAGACAGCAGTTTTACTATATTTGCAGCAATTTCGAGTAATTATTAACACATAATGTGCATTGATTGTGTATTGATAACTTCTCTGAATACGCTTTACAATCGCATTTTATTCTGGGGAGTGATAAAGAGACATAATTAATATGTTCTCATACTCTTTGGCAGTCAAATGTGACCAAACACCTTAAGTGTAACTTTTATTCAATTAAATAACTGTAATATATATAGTTAAGTTCTATTTAGTAAATATTTTGAGGAGGTTTTTTTGTACTTAATATGTGCAATAATGATCCTGACCATTTAAAAGATAACATTTTCTAATATAGTATTTAGATTACAGTTAGTGTAATATTTAAGGTTAAATACATCTGCATGTGTATTTGGACATGATCAAACACTCTTTTTTTTATACAGTATGTTTCGATTTAACGATTTAATGTTAAACAAAAAAAAGTAATTTACTCTCGTTTTATGATATTCAAATATACAACATAAGTGAATATTATAAAAGGCAAGCAAAAATGGCATTTAACATAATAGAAAAGATGAAAATAATGTTTAAAAAAACACAAGGCAACGAATTGCATTCAGCATACATTTTTATCGTGTTTCTTGAATGCAGTCTTCACTGAAACTCATTCAACCTCCTACAGTGAGAGAAAGATTGTAGAAAGACTAAAAACATAAAAATATGACAACTAGTATCTGGTTATGGTCGCTATTACGGTGTTTCTCACGTTATCCAGCTGCATTTACAGTTTAACTGTTTATTTTTTAACGATAAACATTAACTATAACACGCTTCATAAAACACCACTATTGGCCAGTTTTTCGAGAGGTCAACTGATGCGTTAAAATGTAAAGAAATGCAGTAATTTCTTCAATATACTTGCGACTGTGCTTGAGAAGCGCTGAAATGAATGGGCTTCTATGGAGGAGCTATTGGTTGTTTGGAACTATTGACCGCTCCATGACACGCTTTACTTCCGCATTCCTCAGTTCCTATGGAAGCCTATGGGAGTGTCGCAACTCTCTTTTTATATGGCTCTGATGAATACAACACAGCTGCTGACCAATCAGAATTGAGGAATGGAACTAACCGTTTTATAATAATATTTAAATTAGTTTGATGATCTGAAACATTAAAGTGTGACAAACATGCAAAAAAAAAAAAAAAAAAATCAGGAAGGGGGCCAACACTTTTTCACACCGCTGTATATATAGGGTATACAATTTCCCCACATCCTCCTGGCGACCCAGGGTTTGAAAGCCACTGAACTAGAGTATGAGAAATTATTTTAACATTTAAAAACATCTTCAGAAGCCTCTGTTTTTTATGAGTTGATTGATTTATCCAATGGTTTCAAGTGAGTAATACATTGCAGAGCACTAATGCTGCAGTCATTACAGAATTGATCATATTTGTGCTCCTGCACTGAAGGAGAAGCAGTGCGGCTCACTTAATAAAACCCACTAACATCAGACACGTTCAGTCAGAGACTATAATCTGTGAGCAAATACCGCCACAGCAGCACAAACAAACACGGCTGTGTAATATTTAGCGAGTGAACACTAACATGAACAACACACGTCTCGCCTCATCGCTTTACATCACACATCCCTTAAAAATGCTCTTCACGTCTAGGGATCAGTTTGCTTTGACATTCACATTGTAATATTAGATCAAATTGCTTCCTAATTGGAAAAATAGAGGTTAGAGGTTCTGAATATCCATTACTTTTTGATGAATCGTCCATCTGCTAGTCCAAAAGTGTTTCTGAAGTAAGTTTGTAATTTTTCTTAGATAAAGTCATTGACCGAATGGTTAAACAAGTCATTTTTTTTAATTTAAAGATGTTATAAACGCTGTGAGACTTCACTGTAATCATCGTTTTATGGGTGAGCTTATGATTGTACTGCAGAAATACGATATATACGATATGATATATATATATATATATATATATATATAAAGTTTTTTTTCTAAAAGTCTCATAATATCTTAAAGTGCTTTCTTTAAGTAAATTGATCTTGTTTACAAAAATCAATACCTGGAAAACAAGGCAAATAGACATTTAAGAACTGTACTAATAAAATAAATAGTAATAAATAAAACAAGCTACTAACATTAACACAAACCAATTAATTAATATAACAATAAAAAGTATTATTATTATTATTTGTAATAATAAAATAATACAAATTGCACAATTAAATTACTTAATTTGCTTTTAATGTATAATTTAAATATACAATATTTATTACTATATTGTTATATTGTTAAAAAAATAAGCCTGCATTTATTTGATCCAAAGTTCAGCAAAAACAGTACAATTTTGAAATATTTTTACTATTGAAAATAACTGCTTTCTATTTGAATATATTTTAAAATGTAATTTATTCCTGTGATTTCAAAGATAAATATTCAGCATCATTACTCCAGTCTAGAAAAAAAAAACATTCATTGACGAATAGAAAGATCCAAAGATCAGCATTTATCTGAAATAAAAAGCTTTTCTAACATTATACACTATACCATTCAAAAGCTAGAGTCAGTATAATTTATAATTTTTTTTGGGGGGGGGGGGGGTGGGGGGATGTAGAAATTAATACTTTTAATTAATTAATTAGTAATTTAAATAATTAATATTGGATTTTCATTAAAGAAATCAAAAAGAATTCTACTCAGCAGTTTTCAACAGAATGATTTCTGAAGGATCATGTAACACTGAAGACTGGAGTAATGATGCTAAAAATTCAGCTTTGATCACAAAAATAAATTACAATTTAAAATATATTCAAATGGAAAACCATTATTTTAAATAGTAAAAATATTTCACATTTGTACAATTTTTGCTGTATTTCAGATCAAATAAATGCAGGCTTGGTGAGCAGAAAAGTCTTCTTAAAAAAACATGAAAAATCTTCCTGTTCAAAAACTTTTGACTGGTAGTGTATTATGTTTAAACCACTTGGATTATGATTAAAGCTGCAAATAGAAATAACTACTCAACACATTGTTATCTGTGCAAGCAGAGCAGACATGTGAAAGAGACTATCATGTTAACAGTGTTGTGTAATAGGAATCAGAGACATGCTAAAACATGCAACCCTAGTGTTTCTGTGCAAAAGCTGCACAAAAGACATTCCTCTGTTTCCTCTTTCCCTCTTTTTCGCTGAGCGGTTGATCTGCGCAGGAAGCACGAGGTCAATAGAGCGTGCGCTTTAGTGAAAGCAGCTGTAATGATGTGGATTTTGCTGTTTTTTTGGGTTGTGAAAGATGGGGTTTGCTTCACAGCCTCTTCCTCTGACACAAGCACAGGCTCTTTCCAGATCATCCTGCAGTGAAATGTCTGGTGTGACGCTGCTGAATGAGCCCGAGGGTCTCTGTGCTCTTACAGCGGAGGGTTTTATGCGCGCGTGAGTCAGCAGGGATGATTTAATTCGCCGTATCCTTGTCGATTCGCTCAGAGGGAGTCGTGTGCTTCAGATGAAATGTGCTGCAGTCTGCTTTCATCTCTACTGTTTGTTTAGATGCATTAATATTGTTCCTGTGAAGACCGTTTTTTTTTTTTTTTTTTTTTGATAACTAATGATCTTTAGTGTCATATTTCACTGGGTCCTTTTCCAAAGAGTTCAAACAGATGTTATTCATAAAATAATAATAAGCTATTAATACAAAGCAATAAGAATAGCAATAAATATTCAGAACATTATTTATTCAAGTATTATGTAATAGCTGCTTTAAAACTTATTAAAATAAACTATTATTAGTAAATAATCATATATTCAATAAACGAAACAAACTATTTTTATATTAAAACAAAGCTATCCTTAACCTTAATACTAATAATATTATCATATTTCTAAAGTATTAATATTATTAGCATTAATACTAGTTAAACAAAATATGAAATCAATTACTAATCAATCAATAAATAAATAATAATTAAGCTGCTACTATTAACACAAAACAATTATTATAATACTATTTAAACAAAATATGCAAATTAAATAATCAATAAATTATATGTGTGTGTGATAACTGTATATTAAATAATAATTTTATATATATATATATATATATATATATATATATATATATATAATAATACATAAATTAAATAAATAATAATCAGTTATTAAATAAAAAATAATAAAGCTACTGCTAACACTAAACGATAAGAATAATAATTAAACAAAATATGCAAAATACATAATCAATAAAAAAAAAAAATATATATATATATATATATATATATATATATATATGCATAATTTTTATTTATTGATTATTATTTATTTAATTTATGTATTATATATATATATATATATATATATATATATATATAATTTATTTTATTTACATATGCATAATTTTTATTTATTATTTATTGATTTAATTATATATATATATATATATATATATATACACACACATAAATTTAATAAATAAAAATTACGCTACTACAATTAACACAAAACAGTAAAAAATAATTAGTAAGGATAATTTAACAAAATAATATGTAAATTAAATAATCAATCAATCAATTTTATATGTGTGTGTAAATTAAATAAATAATAATCAATAAATAAAAAATAATTATGCTGCTATGTTTTTGATTTATTAACAAAACAGTAATAATAATACTAATAAAACAAAATTTGTAAATTAAAATCAATAAATTATATATATATATAAGAAAAAATTATTAAAATAATAATCAAGCTACCATGATTAACAGAACGGTAAGAGTAACGGTAAGATGTTAGTAAGAATACATATTAGCTGTTTATTAACTTTACCTAAATTACTTAATTACGTACACAATATAATGAATAACAAAGTAATAATAAAGTATATAATAATTAATCAAATTTTGAATGTATCAAAATAAATTAATACAAAACAAAATATTAATTAATAATATTTATGTTAATAATGTTAATGAAGTATTAAAAAATCTATTAGCTATTATTAAAATATTAATTCTAATAAAATATAAACAACTACAATTAAATAATAAATTAAATCAATATTAACACAAAACAGTATGGATATTAATAAATGCATTTAATTTTATCAACATTAATTAAGCATTAAAATTAGAATAGCGCTAGCTGTTGATTATTAAATTTGATTATTACTAATAAATACTAATAAATAATATTCATTAAATAAAATGCTTTAAATTCAGTTTTTAAAATGTTGTTAATGCAAACAAGTCATGCTTTGGCTTTTTTGCAATTCTGAGCCTTTTGGTTTGGTGACCTTTAACAAGACACGTGACTTTGTGCAAATGCATGCATTTATGTTTGTAAGTGTGATATCTCCGCTGCTATTTCAGGCTTTACAGAAGTGAGTTTTTCATTTGTGTAACCTGGTTAGGTGTGAGCTGTGTTCTGGAGGGAAGGTTGGTTTATTTCTAGAAAAGGGAAGCGTGTGTTTCTCTAGTGCGTGAGGTTGTGTGGCAGCAGGCTGGATTTGTGAGGAAAAGCTGATTAGCTGCTGATTATCAGCTGTTGGCCGGCCAGACGCCCTCACTGCTCTCAGACGACCCACATCTCTGCTTTCATTAAGTGCGGCCAACAAAAAAGCTGTTGTAATGATTGTTCAACATGCAGTTCTGCTGCCTCAGAGAGTTCAACGACTCTTTAATAGATTGTTTAATCAAGGTTTGTTCAATTCACTAAATGCATCTAATAAACGCTCAGTTTCTTAATGCAACCATTACAAATCCTACTTGGACAAAAACATGGATTATTTAAAGGGATGGTTCGGAGTAGAATTGACTTCATTGCTATGCACTCCGAAGCCCATGTAAATACCCCATCCGAAGTTTTTTTTACCTTAGTCGAACATTTATGGAGATATTAGAGTTTTTCGAATTGCTTGTTACAGGAGTGAATGGTACATGTGATGTATCTCGTGAATTGCACCACTAAACGTGCAAGTAATCTTACCAAACTTGTACAGTAGTGTAAATAGGTTATGTACTCACAAAACGCTGCATCAGAACATTTGTAAGTCCACCATGAGTGTTTTAAAAACACGTTTTAGCCGATCCCTACTAGTCTCAAAAACTACAAGTCGACATCACTTCCCTGGTTTGAAAAAAGCACGTAAAAGTCCTCCTACTACATCTGTGTGCATGTCAACTTGTAGGAGGACTTTTACGTGCTTTTTTCAAACCAGGGAAGTGACGTCGACGTGTCGCCATTTGTAGTTTTTGAGACTAGTAGGGATCGGCTAAAACGTGTTTTTAAAACACTCATGGTGGACTTACAAATGTTCCGATGCAGCGTTTTGTGAGTACATAACCTATTTACACTACTGTACAAGTTTGGTAAGATTACTTGCACGTTTAGTGGTGCAATTTACGAGATACATCACATGTACCAATCACTCCTGTAACAAGCAATTCGAAAAACTCTAATATCTCCATAAATGTTCGACTAAGGTAAAAAAAAACTTCGGATGGGGTATTTACATGGGCTTCGGAGTGCATAGCAATGAAGTCAATTCTACTCCGAACCATCCCTTTAATCATTTGCTTTGCCATTCAGAGTTTGTTTCTTCATCAGATTTGGAGAAATGTAGCATTGCATCACTTGCTTGATCCTCTGCAGTGAACAGGTGCCGTCAGAATCAATGAGAGTCCAAACATAGAGGGTGATGGAGTTAGAGGGTCAAATAAAGATGGAAGAGATGTGTTTTTAGCTGATTCTTGAAGATGGCTAAGGACTTTGTTCGGATTGAGTTGTGCAGGTCATTCCACCAAAAGGGTACATTTAAAGTAAAGTGATTTTGTGCCTCTTTGGGATGGCACAATAACGCACCGTTCACTTGCAGAACGCAAGCTTTAAGAGAACATGTGTAGCGTGAGAGCGGCATTGTTTGTCGGACAACAGTAACTAAGGAGGGGTCAGTTGTCAAAAATCGTTCCTGAATCAAATTGAAAACCTGTGAATCGAATCAATCCAAAGATTCACTGCTACTATGGTTCCTCTGAAAGAGATTCTTTCGCTCACCCCTCTCTCTATCTCTCTCTCTCTCTCTCTCTCTCTCTCTCTCTCTGTGTGTGTTTAGGGTCAAACTACGCCATGTCTAATGGAGGGGGTGGAGGCGGGGCCAGTAGCTCCACCCACCTGCTGGACCTGCTGGAGGAGCCAATCCCAGGTGTGGGAACCTATGACGACTTCCACACCATCGACTGGGTCAGAGAGAAGTGCAAAGACAGAGAGCGGCACCGCAAGGTGTGTATATGGCTGTAATTGAAAAATATACTACTTTTATATCACACTAAGGTAAATATCACAATATAGTTATTTATTTTTTAATTATCAAATTAATTAAAAACTTCACAAAGGAAAGGAACTCGGTCTCATCTGTTTTATTAATTAATTTTTGTTTTGAAAACTTGAACTACGGGGTGCCAAAACATTTGAAAGGGGCAGGACCACTTTTAGTAAAATGCCTATAACTCCTAAACAGAATGAGATGCTGTCACCAATCTCAGAACATTTATGTGAGAGCTCAATTGCAGGTCACAGGACAATGCTATAATGCTTGGCCACTTGGTAATGCTATAAATGGGGAAAAAAAAACATAAAAATGGCTATACCTGTGCAACCATTTGTCCTATTAACGTGAAAACTCTTGTGCATGGTATTGGTCCGAAGTGACACAAATGTCTATAAGGACATTTTCGTATCTCAAAAAACATGGCCACTATTGGCCTATGAAGTTAACCTGACGTTTGGCCTGTTGACGAGGTTAACAGAACGAGTGGGCCTGTTTGACCTGACTTGAATTTGGCGATATTGCATTTTTCAAGGGTGTAAATGATTGTACAATGCATGGTTTTTTCCACATACAAGCGATATTCGCTTCATATGATAGATCTCCTCTATCTGAACAACTTTGCCTCTAGAATCACTGCTGTCAATCAAATAGTTTAGAAGATTGAGAAAACCTACTTTTGCAAACTAGTCTTAGGTTTCCGCTCAATCTGGAAAAATCCACTTCAGTACAATTCTCTAGACTCTCTAGGTTAATAATACTTTTTAAAAGTATTGAACTTTACCCTTTGGGAAGCTATAACAGGGACGTTTAGAAAAGGGGCCTGTCTAAATATACTCCCAAATCCTATAAAGCCTAAATGAAAACTCAAAACTTCACAAAACCTGATAAACACATGCAACAAGCATGCAAAGTTTTAAGGAGATCGGACCACAGCTGGTGCTATAACTGTCATAAACACTAAAAAACATATTATTATGGTATATGACCTGGATTTGCCAAAAATGCTTTTTAAATGATTATTTAGGAGGTTACAGGCTTGCTAAATAATGTCTTTTTATATATATGCTTACAAGCCTTAAAGCACTTGAACCGTGGTAACTGCTGCTTGTAGCTATATTCATTATCTGTTTTTATTATGTATTAAAATAAGTAATACATTTGTGTTTTTGAAGTTCATTTTTGCTTTGGCAAATTAAAATTCATCTCTATTTATTTATTTATTTATTTTTGGAAACTACATCTTTTGCACTTGCAGCTATTTTCTTTATCTGTTTTTATTATTTATTAAAATAAAAAATAAATTTGTGTTTTTGAAATTCATTTTTGCTTTGGCAAATTAAAATTCATCTCTACTTATTTTTGGAAACTACATCTTTTGCACTTGCAGCAATATTCATTATGTTTTTATAATTTTTTCAAATAAATAATTTGTGTTTTTGAAATTCATTTTTGCACTTATTTAATATTTATTTTTAATTTGTTTATTTTTTGGAAACTTTAACACAATGTATATTTTATGTATTTTAATTTTTTATGTATTTCTTCATTATGCATTTATTTTCGAAAAAGATATAATTAATCATAACAAAAGTGTTTCACTTCTTTCAGTAATGCAACAGATATGATCAGTACTATAAACTGTAGTTTTCTCCTTTTTCATCAAACTTTGGTAAAGATGGATTTGATTAGTTTGTTAGGGGAGCTGGTGTCACATTAGTCTCATTTTCTAGAGCACACAAATTCAAGTGTAAAACATTTGAATAGACGTTTTTTTTAGGCAAATGAACTTACTACTTGACTGAAAGTGATACTGTGGTTTGCTGCAGGGATCAGATAGAAACTACAGATCCTGAATCAGCAGGTTTGTGCATCTCTGTTTACTCATGTTGTGTTTGTCCCTATAGATAAACAGTAAAAAGAAGGAATCAGCATGGGAATTCACCAAGAGTCTGTACGACGCCTGGTCCGGCTGGCTGGTGGTCACATTAACAGGACTAGCGTCAGGTAAACAAACACACAATCTTACTGTTTCTCTTTAGTGGCTGTTCTTTCTAACTCACTTTCACTTGTCGATCCGCCCACTGTAGTTTCTCTCTCTCACACACACACACACACACACACACACACACACATAGCATGAATGAAAACTGTTGCAAGGTTGTCAGATACTAGTGCAAACGCAAAACACTGTGACACAGAATATAAATGATTAAAAATACTCATGAATACAAATGAATTGAGTAAAGCCAGTGTGCAGTGGAGAATCCTGAAGAGTTGCAGAGCAGTTATGTTAATTCGCTTTAAAATATTAATCTCTAAATTTAGTCCCCAGATGATCTTTCAAATGACTCATAACTAGAAACCGCCGTGTTAACCGACTGCAGCTGTAAAACTAGTTCAAAGGATACAATTGCTGCCATCGAGCTTAACGTGGACTCAATCTTGTTTTTAAACCTAGTTCCAGGCTTATTTTTTTTTATCAGAAATGCAGTAAAAACAGGAAAATTGTGAAATATTATTGCAATTTTTAAAAGAGCTGGTTTCTATTTGAATATATTGTAAAATGTAGTTTATTCATGTGATCAAAGCTGCAGTCTTCAGTGTCACATGATCCTTCAGAAATCATGCTGCCGAATATTTTTGTCGAAGCAAATATTTCTGTATTTTATTGTCACTTTTAATCAGTTTAATGAATCCTTGCTGAATAAAAGTCTTAATTTTAATTTAGTTTTATTTATGTATAAATATATTCTAAAAAATCTTGCTTGAATGCTATATATATCTTTTATTTTATTACTGAATTTATTATGCAATTTATCATACGTTGTTACTAATAATAGAATTTTGATATTGTTCGAAAAAATTTTGAATTAAATGCAGGTCTTTCTTTAAACTGTCTTTAGTTTTTGTAAATACTAGCTTTTAAAATTCACCTACACACAGGAAATAAAATGTTCCTCTACAAACCTCAATATTGTGGTCTCTTAACACCCAACACACACACACATACTCATACTTGAGCTGTAAGTCACAGTTTGATCTTCTGAACACATTATGCTGAGCTCAGCTTATTTTTTAAATCACCCTGGGGTTCAGCATTTGCACTTTTGCTTATTTGTCAAATTAATTTATTCAAAGCTGCGTACAGTAAAATATACTACAGGAACAATCCCTGCCTCAGAGCAAAAATTCTGCAGTAGAAACATAAAGGATTACTCCACTTCCAGAATAAATCATCAAATCCTCGATGTTCATGTCTTTCCCTCTTTAGTCGCAAAGAAATTAAGTGTTTTCAATGGTGCTCAACAGATTGAAGGTGAAAAATACAGTTTCAGCCCAGCTTCAAAGGGCTCTAAACGATCCCAGCAGTGGAATAAGGGTCTTATCTAGTGAAACGGTCATTTTCTTAAGAAAATTAATATTATACACTTTTAACCTCAAATGTTCGTCTTGTCTAGCTCTGCGAAGCACATGCGTACTCTGTGTGTTCCAGTTAGGGTATATTGAAAAACTACCATCTTATTTTTTCTTTCAACTTCAAAATCACTGACACCCAGTGTTTACAAAGTGAATGTACAAAGATTAAATGCCCTTCAAAAAAGGTAAAACAGCAATGGAGGATGATTTTGAAGTTGGAGGAGAAAATGAGATGGGAGTTTTTCGACCATCGAGCATTTCTGGTTACTAAGTGTATAAATATAATTTTTTTTTTGGAAAATGACAGATCGTTTCTCTAGATAAGACCCTTCTTTCTTGGCTGGGATCATTTCGAGCCCTTTGAAGCTGCATTGAAACTACATTTTTAACTTTCAGTCTGTTGAGCACCATTGAAGTCCAATTTGTGTTTCTGCAAAAAACTCGGGGGCACCATAAAAGTCCATTATATGGAGAAAAATCCTTTTAATGTTTTCCTCAAAAGACATCATTTCTTTACAACTAAAGAAAGAAAGACACAAATATCTTGGATGACAAGGGGGTGAGTACATTATCTGCAGTGTTGGGTGTAACGCGTTACTTTGTAACGCGTTACTGTAATAATATTACTTTTTTCAGTAACTAGTAGTGTAAGGCATTACTCGTCTGAAAATTGTAATATTATTACAGTTTTCCCGAGCTAGTTACTTGCGTTACATTTGCCAGTAGCACCTTCATCACACTCAAGGCACACGACAACACAGAGAACAGAAGGGAAGGGGAGGGGGGCGTGAATTGAACAGTGATTGGTCTGGGTTTGGCACGAGGTATCATTAAATTACCATCACCGATTGGTCGACACCCGGCAGCCAGCAGCAGAGCGGCACTCGCAAATAGAGACCTGCAAACCCGCGGGATCCAACGCAACAGAGTGCGGCGCGGGACAAAACTTGATGGACAAGTGCGTGTGCTGGTGCGGGCGGGTAGAGACTCGTGTGTGTGTGTGTGTGTGTGTGTGTGTGTGTGTGTGTGTGTGTGTGTGTGTGTGTGTGTGTGTGTGCGGGATGCGGGAAAATAAAATGATTCGCGGGACTCCCGCAATATAGAAATATCTAAACATAAAATATCTAAAAAAATAATAATAATGTTATTCATCTATTGCACAAAAACAGCAAGAACAACATATATGATTAGAAAGAGCAAGAATAGGCAGTTTCGATTTAAAACTTGTTTTGCAACATGAGCAATGAAGCCATCTGCTGATTTTTGGAACGCATCGCCAATCAATGGTGTTTAAGATAGAATTCACTCACTGCTCAAAAGTTTTGAACAGTGCTGAATATTGCGTGCTTACGAATCACAACACACGTAGACCTTTATGAAAGATTAATTGTGCATAATATCCATTGTTATAAGAGCTTTATGAGATCGCGTATGCACTGGATGCACGCAGTATAGGTCATGCTTTTTTGTTCAGAATAACATTTTTTTGTGTAAGAAAAAAAAAATGTAACTAGTAATATAACTAGTAATATAACTAGTTACTTTCTCCAGGGAGTAATAAAGTAAAGTAAGGCATTACTATTTTTGAGAGTAATATGTAATATGTAATATGTAATATATTACTTTTTTGAGTAACTAACCCCAACACTGATTATCTGTAGTTTTTTGTTCTGGAAGTGAACTTTTAATTCACTCTTTTGTAGATTAAGGCCTATAAGATCTTTAATCAAGAAAGTCTTAAATGCATAAAGTTGTGGCATTAAATGTTGCATATACTGCAAAAACTGCATCCTTGAGTATGTGGTTCCATATTCTAGTGGTTAGGAAGTATTCAAACCTCAGGCTTTGATTATAAATTGTTTTCCTGTAAAATGATTTTTCACATTTTTAAGTGTAGCTGATACAGATTGTGTTCCTTAATTTTCTTGCTCTTAAAGTAGTTCACAAAAATTTACGAATAATTTCCGTCATCCAGGATGTTCATGTCTTTCTTTCTTCAGTCGATAAGAAAGTATGTTGCTTGAGGAAAACATTTCAGGATTTCTCTCCATATAGTGGACTTCAATGGTGACCCAAAGTTTGAACTTCCAAAATGCAGTTTAAATGCAGCTTCAAATGGCTCTAAACGATCCCAGCCGAGGAAGAAGGGTCTTTTCGGACCAAACTCACTATTTATGTACTTTCTAACCTCAAACGCTTGTCTTGTCAATGTCTGCATGAACTGTTCTTTCCGGTTCAAGACAGTTAGGGTATGTTAAAAAAACTCCCATCTCGTTTTCTTCCGCAACTTCAAAATCGTCCTACATGGCTGCAGAAGTACTGAAAAACAGCGATGTAGGACGATTTTGTTGTCGAAGAAGAAACATACTCTTAACTGTATTGACCTGAATTACACAGACTACGCATCGCAGAACTGAGACAAAATTAGCATTCGAGGTTAAAAAGTATATAAATTGTCAATTTGTTCAGAAAATGACAGGTCGTTTCGCTAGATAAGACCCTTCTTCCTCGGCTGGGATCATTTAGAGCCCTTTGAAGCTGCATTTAAACTGCATTTTGGAAGTTCAAACTCGGGGGCACCATAGAAGTCCATTATATGGAGAGAAATCCTGAAATGTTTTCCTCAAGAAAAATAATTTCTTAACAACTGAAGAAAGAAAGACATTAACATGTTGGAAGGCAAAATGGTGAGTAAATGATCTGTAAATGTTTGTTCTGGAAGTGAACTAATCCTTTTTAAAAAATCCTAAACTTACCTTCATTAAACTTGCAGAAGCTTTGTTTTGATATTACACTGATAGATCACCATTACGTTGAATGAAACTATGAAATATACTGTTAAAATATGTTAAATGTAATAGGTTATTTTTACAGTGTTCCTCAAAGCCACAATGGCTTCCACTTTCACACGTCATGAACTGCATTTCTGGTTCTCTCAGGAGCGTTAGCCGGAGTGATCGACATCGCGGCCGACTGGATGAACGATCTGAAGGAAGGCGTGTGTCTCAGTGCCATGTGGTTTAATCATGAGCAGTGCTGCTGGGACTCCAACGAGACCACCTTCGCAGAGAGAGACAAGTGTCCGCAGTGGAAGTCATGGGCCGAACTCATTCTGGGTCAGGCTGAGGTCAGTATCCAACTCTATAACCACTACTGTACAAACATCTAAGGTCTGTACAAGTAAGTGAGATTATTTTTGTGCATGTTCACATTTATTCTAGAACTAAAGTAACATCTTACTCACAATTTCTCTCAACATGGGGACAGCCCTGCTGAAAAAACCAGCTAAAACCAGTCTAGGCTGGTTGGCTGGTATTAGCTGGTTTAAGCTGGAAGTAGCTGGTTTTAGCTGGTCTCCCAGCCTGGCCAGGCTGGTTTTAGCTGGTGGTTTTCCAGCCTGACCAGCTAAGACCAGCCTGGCCAGGCTGGAAAAATGGCCAAAAACCCTCTAAAACCAGCCTGGCGACCAGCCATGACCAGCTAAAACCAGGCTGGTTGACCAGCTAAAACCAGCCAACCAGCCTAGGCTGGTTTTAGCTGTTTTTTTCACCAGGGAGGAGAGCTTTTAATCAATAAATGAGGGGGAAAAGTAACTCAGATATTTTCTTGTCAATTAAAAAGTAATGCGTTACTTTACTAGTTACTTGGAAAAAGTAATATTATTACGTAATTTGCGTTACCCCCAACACTGATTGACACCAGATGAATTCATTGTGATGTTTCTGTCTGGTCTTTTGTCTAGGGTCCAGGCTCGTATATAATGAACTACTTCATGTTCACGTTTTGGGCGCTGTCCTTCGCCTTCCTGGCCGTGTCTCTGGTGAAGGTGTTTGCGCCGTACGCCTGCGGCTCTGGAATACCTGAGGTATTTCTCAACATCAATTATACAGAACGTTGTGTCCAAACAGGTTTTACCTGATATTTTACAATGAATGTGATTTTGGGGCAACCAGTTTTGCTTGTCAGTCATTATTGACGTATCAATCATTTCTGTATTACTACTAATAAACTTACCATAAAAGGTAGACAAATACTCAAATGAATAGCTGTGAGTATGTGGTGAGTTTTTGTGAAATGGTGTACGGCGGATTACTGAGCGCTCTTAAGAGGTCAGGTGACCACTGAGAATGAAACGGTATTAGCTCTGATTTTGTCACTGTTTCTATGGTTACCGAAAGTGTTATGTAAGTTTTACAAAAGCTCAGTTTAGTCCAGAGGTTTTGTTCCGTCAAACAAAGAGAAGCCACTTTCCAAGAACAGGGTACAATGGTCATAAAAGAGGTGTGTAACCTTCAGAAAATGTTACTTGTCAACTTCTTCAGGAGGTTAAAGAATGCATTTTATGTTTATTCAGTGATTTCAATCCATATAAAAGAATTTATACATCACCTGAAAGGCAAATAAATAAGAGATACAACTATTTAAAAATCTGGAATCTGAGGATGCAAAAAAATCAAAATATTGAGAAAATTGTCTTTAAAGTTGTCCAAATGTTAAAGTAAAAATGCCTAAGAATATGTTACAGGTGTGCGTCTTGAGACAGAACAATGACATATTTTAAGATTTGTCACTGCAAGATATTTTCAGTTGAGACAGCTCAAACATGCATTTTAGTCTAGGACTAGATTTATATGGAGGACGAGAAATGGCTTAATAGTATAAATAAATGAATAAATGCATCAATTAATAAATGTAGAAATACATAAATACATTAATTAAGGAATAAATAAATAATTGTAGAAATAAATGAATTTATCAACAAATAAATAAATAAATAAATGAATGCTCAAGTAAATGTAGAAATGCACAAATAATAAAAAATAAAAAAAATATTAAATAATAAATTTATAAATAAAAAATTAATTAATATTTGGTCAAAAGTGTAATTTTTCATTGTGCTATTGTTGTACCATTTTTGTCTATACTACATTTATGTCTACATGTTTTTATGCATTTCTACATTTATTTATTTATTTGAGCATTCAGTTGCTCAATTTTTTATTTATTTGTTGATTAATTTATGTATTTGTACATTTATGTATTTATTCATTTATTTCTTGACCTCCATAGATTTAAGCCTTGTCTGTGAAACAGTGGGATGATGTTTTTACATCTAACTACTTTCTAGGTTAATGTTCTTCAATATTGTCATTAATTAATCTAATATTTTTCACTCAACACTCAATTTTAAGTAGAAAATTCCAGTTGATTTTTGAGTGTTTATTTGATGGTCATTCATAATGTGAATGGTGTATGTTTTTGTGATCATACCTGATGTCTTTGCCTCTCTTCAGATCAAAACCATCCTGAGCGGTTTCATCATCCGTGGGTATCTGGGCAAATGGACCCTGATGATAAAGACCATCACTCTGGTTCTGGCCGTGGCGTCGGGCCTCAGTCTCGGGAAGGAAGGTCCGCTGGTCCATGTGGCCTGCTGCTGCGGCAACATTTTTTCCTACCTCTTCCCCAAATACAGCAAAAACGAGGCCAAGAAGCGAGAGGTTAGACACCATTAGTGGACACAGCTTCATTCTCTCACATAGAAATCTGGATGTTACCTACAACTTCACAACGTAGAAATGAGTTTACCATCTGTGTTGCTTCCATCCGTGACTCTGTTTGTCTCTCTAAACGCAGGTTTTGTCGGCGGCGTCGGCTGCTGGTGTGTCTGTGGCTTTTGGGGCTCCTATAGGAGGAGTTCTGTTCAGTCTGGAGGAGGTCAGTCTGCATTTATGTGATTAAAAATACAGTAAAATTCAGCAAAATGATTACATTTACAATTGACCTTATGCACAGAGCATTCTTTACAACTTCCGCATAACGATAAGCTTATTTTATATGTGCTATATATTAGGTGGACACTCTTGAGACTGATCTAGTGCCTCGTTCTTATCAGAAACTGCGAAAAAATATAATTGCAACATTATAAACAATGTTAGCGGCATGAACATTAAGTTTCATATTATTTAACAACATTTAATTTAAATGCGGAGCCTGGTAATCTGTACTCACCATATCTGCATAGTTGTACATTTAAATGCGGACATCTTAATCGTATTGTTGATAATCACTAACTTGCCTTTATAGTCATGAACACATTTTTAAAATCTCGCAATATTTCAAAGCCTTTATTATTTTCTAACTCTATAGCTGTGAAATAAAATGTACTTCAAGGACTCACTTTTCATTCATAAAAAAGGCATCGGAAAAAATGACTTTTCATGGAAAACAACGTCTATTTTTGGCTAAAATAATATGGAATTACCCATATAACCAATAGATGGCAGCAGAGCATTATTTATTATGCAGCTGCCTCTCCCTATATTTTTCAAGACGTCTTGCTTTTCGATTTCTTATAAAATTACCAGTATAATACATTGTAGTAATAAATACCACCCTAAAGTATATAGTATAGCAAGTGCAGAAAGTCATTAAGCTCACACACAAACAGCCTATAAGGGTGAATTATTTAAATACTAATATATAGTTCACTACAAATACGTTAAATATTGATGGTATAATAATTAAATAATGCACTCAATATGAATCGATAGGAATTTGAAATATTTTATAAAATTGAATAACTACTAACTAGTTTTATCTTGAACTGTAAAATCTATTAAATAGACTACATTTAACCAACACATACTTGTTACCGCTGTAGTTTTGTTACTCTGAATTTAGTCTGAATCATTTAAGCTCTTTTTTTTGACATCAGCTTGTCATTTGTTTGGTCCGGTTATTACTGTCAATCATAGCAATGACTGCACATATTTAGCCGATTTACTCGCGGATTTTTTTAAACTGGCGTTTGTCATTCTTGAAACGGTGTACATGGACGATTGGTCCTCTTAGAAAGAACACTTTTCTTCGATTGTGAATGGATTATGTAGAGAAAACGAACAAAGTACGCTCATATTACGGCACAGTACAGTTGACCAGAAATGGCTTGTCTAAACAAGGAAGTATTTCGTGCATATGGTCAATTGCATTTGCAAAAAATATTTAGGAGCATCAGTGTTTTTGTTTTTGCAACACATATCTGACGAATCCTTTCATAAACAAAGTGTAGAGAGAGTTTAAATAAGAGATTGATTGTGCAGCGCAGAGAGCTTCATTAGTTATAATTGAACTTTGTAAGATCACAATTAACTAAGACGAGTGACGGCTTTTAATACATTTTAAGGGAGTTTGTAAATGATTTATTGATTTAATACAGCAGTTCAATAAGAAGTTAATATAAAGTGACTTACATTGTCTGATTGTAACACTATTTCCTGATTTTGCAGTATTTTGTTGTCAAATATAGTCTAAAACAAATCACAATTCACTGTGCATCTCCATTCAACCACAGCAGTGTTTTGTTTATGAATGAACATGTGTTTTTAATAAAATCTAATGAGTCAATTTCCCATTCATGAAAACAGTCACTTGCTTTATTCCTGAATGAATCAGCCGTTCGAAGAAATCAAACGAATGAATGATTCAGTAGTTAAATCAGTGACTTGTCGCCACCTGCTGGCAGTTTTACTTTCATTTTTAAAGTATCTTTTCAGTTGTTTAAATCATTTAATATTCCTGTATTCAAAATTTTATATTTAAAACAATAATCTTAACATGAGTTTATGAATTTGATTGCACTCATGCCACCTCTGAGCCTCATTAAACATGAAAATACACCTACAAGCCACTTTTGTGTTCTTCTGTGCCACCTCTGTAGTACAAGTACATTTTATTAATACTGATTTCATTTGATTGGTAACTTATTCTTATTCTATTTGTTATTATTTCTGGTGATATAATTAGAAATTTTAAAAAGCTTATAAAAAATAATTTTAAAAGATGACATACTTTTAATAAATTTAGAAAAATGCCATTACAAAGGTAAAAAGAAAATGCCACTGTAAATCACTTTAAGGAGTCCAATATCACCTCATATCAGGAAGGCAAATTTTTTTAGCAGAATTTTTTTATTATTGATCAGAAGATGCTTCTACATTTTTTAAATTAGGAGGACAAGCACTACAAGAAGGAAATAAAATGCTTATAAGTGAGGTGTGAGGCTGTGGAATGGTGTTTGTCTGAGGAAGAAGTTTCAGTTGAATGATTTTTAAGCGAGTTTGTAAATGAGATAGTGATTTAATACAGCAGTTCAAGAAACAAGAAGTTAATATTGCCTGATTTTGATTTCGTCGTCAAAAATAGTCTGAAACAAGTCACAACTGAGCCACTGCACATCTCCATTCAAACACAGCGGCGTTTTGTTCATCAGCCGTTCAAACGAATCAAACGAGTGAATGATTCAGTAATTAAAACAGTGACTTGCCGCCACCTGCTGGCAGATTTAGTTAAAATTTTTTAAGTATTTATTTTTTATATTCAAAAAAATATATTTAAAACATTAATCTCAACACGAGATTCTGAATTTGATTGCACTCATGCCGCCTCATTAAACACAGGAAAATACACCTACAAGCCACTTGTGTTCTTCTGTGCCACCTCTGTAGTACAAATTAATTTTGTTAATACTGATTTCATTTGATTATTAACTTTGATTATCTGTTGTTTTATTTTGAAATTTTAAAAAGCTTAAAAGATTTATATTTTTAAAAGTTGACATTAAAAAGATGACTTACTCTTAATTAAGATTGGCAAAACTGCCATTGCAAAAAAAAAATCCCCTGTAAATTACTTTAAGGGGTCAAATATCACTTTGTAATGGGAAGGCACATTTTTGATCAGACTTGTTCGATTATTGATTAGTGTTCTCCTCATTTTTTTAAGTGCTTCTTAAAACAAAAGTAAGCTTGGAGCTCTAAAAGTGTAATTCATTCCTGTGATGCAAAGCTGAATTTTCAGCATCATTACTCCAGTCTTTAGTGATCCTTCAGAAATCCTTCTAATATGCTGATTTGCTCCTCAAGAAACTTTTATGTTTATCATCAGAGTTGACAACAGTTGTGTAAACTGTGAAGTTGTATTTAATGTGATCTGTTTGTCTCTCTCAGGTGAGTTATTACTTTCCACTGAAGACTCTGTGGCGCTCGTTTTTCGCGGCTCTGGTGGCGGCGTTCGTGCTGCGCTCCATCAACCCGTTCGGGAACAGTCGTCTGGTGCTGTTTTACGTGGAGTACCACACGCCCTGGTACCTGTTCGAGCTGTTCCCCTTCATCCTGCTGGGGGTGTTCGGTGGCCTCTGGGGAGCCTTCTTCATCCGGGCCAACATCGCCTGGTGCCGCCGTCGCAAGTCCACACGCTTCGGTTCGTACATGATAGTTGCATTAGTGTCAGTGTTTTAGTTTTATTAATACACTAATATGGGTCTTGTGAAGATTTAGTGGCCAATTTATTTCAATTTAATGGCCATACATTTTTTTTTTTAAGTGTTTAAAACACTTTTTTTTTAAATTATTTAATGTAATTTTATCTGTAATTTTATTTTTTGTTTTAAGATATTACCAATTTATGTATTTTTAACGTGTATCTTTGTGTTTTTACTGAATTTACAAATTTATTTTTGAATTTCAATTAAATTTTATGGCCATATTTTTTAAAGGTTTATTTATTTATTTATTTTTATATATATATTTTTTTATAATATTATGACCATAACTTTATCATTAAATTTTTAAAACGTGTATCTTTTATGTGTTTTTACCGAGATTACAATTTTATTTTTTGTTTTCAATTTTATGGCCATATTTTTATAGGTTTATTTATTTATTTTTATATATACATTTTTTTATAATGTTATGACCATAACTTTACATTTAATTTTTTATTTTATTTTTTTATGTGTTTTTACAGAATTTACAAATTTATTTTTGGTTTATAATTTTATGCAATATTTTTTACAGGTTTATTTATTTTTATATATATTTTTTATAAAATTATGACCACAACTTGACATTTAATTCTTAAAACGTGTATCTTTTATGTGTTTTTACCGAATTTACAAATTTATTTTTGGTTTTCAATTTTATGGCCATATTTTTCATAGGTATATATAATTATAATATATATATATAATTTTATTTTTTTTATTATTTTTTTTTTTAAATATTACGACCATAACTTTACACTTAATTTTTAAAACGTGTATTTTTATGTGTTTTTACAGTGATTACAATTTTATTTTTGGTTTTCAATTTTATGGCCATATTTTTTACAGGTTTATTTATTTATTTATTTTTATTTATTTATTTTTTGTAATATTATGACCATAACATTACTTGAAATGAAATAAAATAAACTGAAGTAAAAGAATAATTGTAAAGCTATATAGACATAAAAAAAATAATGATTAAATAATAATAATAATAATAAAAAATAATTATAAAAAGAAAAAAACTCTTAGCAAAATTATTTAAATGTTAACTACAGTTTAAATGAAAATGTGAAAATTTTGAAAATAATAATGTTTTTATAAGATATATATTTTTAACACACAAATTTATTTTGGTTTTCAGTTTTATGGCTGTATTTAATACAGGTTTATTTATTTATTTTTATATATATTTTTTATAATATTATGACCATAACATTAAAAAAAGCTTTTTTTTTTTTTTTACAAATTTTTGTATTTTATTTATTTTTTAAAAGTGTATCTTTTATGTATTTTTATGTGGTTTTTAACCGATTACAAATCTATTTTTGTTTTTCACTTGTATGGCCATAATTTTTAAGTTTCTCTTTTATTTTATTTCTGTTTTTAACAGACAAATTTTAAACAATTTTTTTTTTTTTTTTTGTATAATATTATGACCATAACATTAATAAAAGGTGTCCTTTGTTTTAGTTTTTAGCAAATGTGTTAACATCGTTTTGTTGACATTTGGAGCAAATGTTTATATTTATATATATTCAGTTGTCACTTAAATTGCAGATAAAGTAATTTTGTAATTTTGTTTTTGACAAACATACATTTTTCATTTAACTGAATCAAAATGGAAAAATTTTCTATTATTATTTATAATATATTATTTAGTAAATTTTTTAGTTCAAGTAACAATTTTTTCTTGTAGTAACAATTTAAGTTTTAGACAATAATGACCTTGATTAGCGTTTCTTGTGATTTAGTCCTAAAATACGAGCCTGTGTTTTTAGGTAAGTACCCGGTGTTGGAGGTGATCACGGTGGCTGCCATCACGGCCATCGTGGCGTTCCCGAACCCGTACACGCGGCAGAACACCAGCGAGCTGATCAAGGAGCTGTTCACGGACTGCGGGCCGCTGGAGTCGTCTCAGCTCTGTCAGTACCGCAGCCAGATGAACGGCAGTCAGGCGTATCCGGAGGGATCGGACTCCGCCGCCACCCCGGGCGTCTATTCGGCCATGTGGCAGCTCAGCCTGGCGCTCGTCTTCAAAATCATCATGACCATCTTCACCTTCGGACTCAAGGTCAGAATACATCACAATCATTATGCTACTAGTTTTCAGTTGTCTGATATTTTTAAAGTGACAGCATCATTTCACACTGAAATCAATCAAACACACTTATTTCTTTGAATTATGTGCAAAACAAATACATGTAAGTTGTGTTTCATGGCTCCGGATGGTTTTCTTGTTGGCTTTTTGTTATTCGACAGTCAAAACTCCTCAACATCTATGTTGGATTAATTAATTTTCTATACAACAGCCCTTTTAAATAACTTTTCATGGCCCTTAATTTAACAAAAGTGCTAAAAACACAAATAAATCGAATAAAATAGACCATGTATGGCCATAATTTTAAAAGAGTAATCTCTCTATTTTATTTATTTATTTATTTTATTTTTAACAGAACTGCTTTGTTTATATTAATAATTTTATTTTAAATCATTGCCATAAAAAAGGCTGTCTTTTATTTTATTTATTTATCTTTTTTTTAATGTGTGTGTGTTAACAGATTACAGCTTTATTTTGTTTAAATTTTATGGCCATCTATTTTAAAGCGTGTCTCATTTATTTTAAATCATTTATTTAAATAAAAACGTGTATTTATATTATTTGTTTGTTTGTTTTTTTAAACAGAGCACATACATGACGGATTTATATATATTTAATTTTGTTATTTTATGGTCATACAATTTTAAAAAGTGTCTATTTTATTTATTTCATGTAATTTTTCAGACTCCAGATTTTTTGTGTATTTAAATTTTATGGTTATGGTTTTATTTAACAGATTACATATTTATATTATATATTTATTTTATACAATTTTATTAAAATCTGTAATCTCTATTTTGTTTATTTTTAAAATATTGCAGCTTTATTTATATTAATATTTTATTTTAATTTAATTTTAAATCATGGCCATTAAAAAGCTGGCATTTCTAAATTAAATAATTAATTGTTTTATATGTGTGTTTTAACAAATTACAGCTTTATTTTGATTTTAATTGTGGCCATAATTTTTACAGTGTGTTTTGTTGTTAGTATTATTATTATATTTTTTTTGATCAGATTACAAATTTATTTTATGTATTTATTATTTATGGTCATAAATTGTTAACAAAATAGTGTTTTATTATTATTTTAATTTTTTTTACAGATTACAAATTGGGTTGTTTTTACATTTTATGGCTATAAAAAGTACATTTATTTTATGCTTTATGTCTATAAAATTTAAAATGTGAAAAGAAAATTTCATGATCATACGTTTAACAGATTACGTTTATTTGTTATATATTTGATTTGACATTTTGACCATAAAGCCTTTATTTCATTAGCACTGGCTATAAAATTGTTCATATTAAAACGGATTCATATTAAAACGGTCTTTTTGCATTTCAGTTTTCACAGACACTAGTCCATATGGCGATTTGAATTAAGTGACAGACCAACTTTTGATTTATTAATCCAAAAATCAACAAATTACGTAGCATTCCGCCCTATAGTAGATTTGTTTTTTATGAATGGAGTCCGCGATCCAGTCCGTGTTTTCGTGGAGGAGACATTGTAATCACGCGACCATGACGAGACAGAAATGACATGCCTTCTGTAAATAAGATAAATAACATAAGGCAATTTAGTATGTTTAATAAAAGAACTATGTATAGACCTGTTCTATAGGAAAGATAACCTTAAATGACTTCTATTGTGATGTGGCGCCAAATCGAAAATAAAATGAACTTGACGTTCAAGGGGGGCGGGGGTGCCGTTGGGGGGATAGATAAAATCGCAGCTGTGTGCGGTTTAGAAATCGCATGTGCTTAAATCGCGATTTTTTTGCGATTGCGATTAATTGCACAGCCCTAGTTTCAAACAACTGGTGTTCATCTGTTTACTAATGATTCTGGACGTCGGAGCGCTGTCGCCATCAGCTTAGCTCGCCTCTGGCCCGCCTACATCAGATACACCGATTTGATTGGTTCCCAGAACTGCTTACGTAATGCAGTAATGTGGATCATTCCTCGATGCCAGAGTGTCTTGCAGAGACAACTAGGGGTGGGACGATACAGGTAACTCACGATTCAATTCTGTGGCGATATGTGGCCCACGATATCGATAATATCGCGATTCACGATATCTACGATATTCAATATATTGGAAGAAATTTCATCAACGATATATCACGATATATGTGACTGAAAAAGAAAAAAATACCCATAATAAGGAAATCTTATGCATTTATTAATGCCAACATTTCCAACACTGTGCAAAGAAATATGCATTTGCATAATAACTCACTGCCTCCTGGTCTTAAATGTAAACAATGTACAGCTAGACAGATAAAAGTGCCTGAACATTAAAAAACAACATGAACATTAACTAACATGTGTAAACCGTGATACTGAAACGTCAGTAGTAAGTTACTGTAAAGTGCTTTATGTTAACCTGGACAGTGGTCTCATCAAGGCATATTCTTCTTGAGGAACACTAACGCCTGTTTCACACATACTCCGTCTGCAGTGTGTATGCAGTCCGTGTGCGTTACGTATGCGATGCAGAAGCAGCACGGACTCATTTTGCTTTCACACAGGACACGTTTGCAGTCCGTTCCTGATCCGCGGCTGTTTACCACAAACACACCATTTATCCGTTATTTTGATTTCAAATACAAATGTGCTTTTTCAGCATTGTGATACTCTTTTATCACAGTACACTAATACAATTCTAGATATATTCACGTTTAAACTCAACGTATAATAAACAACGTATTATTCAATGCACTTGCACAGCAACCGCGTGCAGTGTGAACGCTCTAATCCGTTAACAAGGGTGCGGAAAAAAATACTCAACGCATAAGCACTGCAGACGGAGTATGTGTGAAACAGGCGTAACTGATCAGCATGCTCAACTAGCGGGTGCGTCTTTGATTTGTTTTTCATTATCTTCCGCCATTCTTCTCACTTCTCTTTTATTCTGCGCTTCTTCTCTGATGTTGTAAGATAACTTGTGTTCTTCACTCATAGATATATATACGTATATATATCTATGTCTTCACTGGCCGCTGCTTCCGCCACTTTACGCCTATTTACTCGAACAGCGCCCCCCGCAAACAGAATGGTAGATATTGGGTAGTGACAGTGACACTGACGACGGGTAAATTAATCATTTGTGTTGTAATAAAATATCGATATTGGCCGTTAGTGTATCGATTATTTATTGCGACAGAGAGCACAACAATATATTGCAATATCGATTTTTTTTTCCCACCCCTAGAGACAACCTCTGGATTTCCAGGGTAGCTTTTATGCCCAGTTTGTCCTAATTCTACAAACCTAATCTGAGTGGTTGTTACACAGTACTGCTATTATTTTCTCACTGATGCATTGAAGATTTATCTTGTGTGTTTGTTGTGGTCAGGTACCGTCGGGTTTGTTCATCCCCAGTATGGCCATCGGGGCGATCGCGGGGCGTATCGTGGGCATCGCAGTGGAACAGCTGGCGTATTATCACCACGACTGGTTCCTGTTCAGAGAGTGGTGTGAGGTTGGAGCCGACTGCATCACGCCTGGTCTGTACGCCATGGTGGGCGCCGCCGCCTGTCTGGGTGCGTATACATGCATGCTTTCAGCTTTCTCTGCATCCTTTCCTCTTCCGCAGACTCTAATCTGTGGCGTTGTGTGCTGCAGGCGGCGTGACGCGTATGACGGTGTCTCTGGTGGTCATCGTGTTTGAGTTGACCGGCGGACTGGAGTACATCGTTCCTCTCATGGCGGCCGTCATGACCAGCAAATGGGTTGGTGATGCCTTCGGGAGAGAGGGCATTTACGAAGCCCACATCCGTCTGAACGGATACCCCTTCCTGGACGCCAAAGAAGAGTTCACGCACACCACGTTAGCGCGGGAAGTGATGCGACCGCGCCGTAACGACTCACCGCTGGCCGTGTTGACGCAGGACGACATGACCCTCGCCGAGCTGCAGAACATCATCTCTGATACCAGTTTCAACGGCTTCCCCGTCATCGTCTCCAAAGAGTCGCAGAGACTGGTGGGATTCGCGCTGCGCAGGGATATAACCATCGCTATAGGTAAATAAACTACTTGCTCGCAGTTTGAGAGAGACACTGCAGGCAAAACACAGTTTTTTCATGCACCTGTTAAGTTTGAGATTTTGGGTTTTTGGTTTTTCAGACTAGTGGTAAGAAAACATCCAAAAGACACTGTTAAGTGTTTCTTTTTTGGCACTTATTTGTGTCAGTAGTAGATTTCAATTACGATACATAATTTTAAAAGCCGTTTTCTAAAAATGAGTTTTTTCTCCTACACTGAGCCATAAATCTTTACTTCAGTAGCACTTACGCACATCAAACTTTACATTTTTATTCCTGTCTATATTCTAAAGGGATTTGTTCATATATAATTTGCTTGGTTTTATACATTTTATTCCCCCCAAAATGCTTTTAAATATATTGTTTTTTGTCTGTTTTAAGTATTTTCTGAATTATGAACCGACATAATGAGATTCCCTCTGTAAAAGTATTTGACTCTGATAGGTCAAAAAAAAAATTAAACAAGAATTTTGAAACTGACTTCATCCAGTTTTTAGATTTTTATGCTAGAAATGTATGCAAATGAGTGCATATTTCATTAAATAATGTCTCATTTGCATATTTAAAACTAACATTTTAGAAAAATGTTTGCGGTTATCAATGTCATCAATCAACTGGGTAAATAAGGTCATAACTATTAATTATTTTTTTATCCTATTCACCTGCAGTGTCTCGCCGAAGTAAATAAAGCTGTTTTAGTAATTTATTTCAGTATTTTCTGTCAAAAATTCAGATTACCACAACACAAAAATATCTTGTTTTTATTCATTTAATGTGAAAATAAGTATTATAAAAGTGGTGTAATTTTAACTGTTGATGTTGGCATGAAATTTGTTTTCTAAATGCATGTTTAGTGTTTACCAAGGCCCAATTTATTTAATTGAAAATACAGTAAAAATGTGAATATTATAGAAAAAAAAATAAAGCATTCTTTTAAATGTATGGCCATAAAATTTAAATCTGTAATCTCTTTATTATATGTATTTATTTAATATTATTTTTTGTAATTCTTTTTTTAAAGATTACAGTTGTCTTTATATTATTAATTTATTTTACTTGAAATCATGGCCATAAAAAATTTAAAAATGTGTATTTTATTTTATTTATTTTAGTCAAATTGCAGATTTATTTTTTGTATTTGAATTTTATGGTCATAAAATCTTAGCAAAAGACGTTACATAAGAGATTAGAAATAAAATCTAAAGCACTCTTTTAAATGTATGGCCATAAAATTGAAATAAAATCAGTAATTTTTCTATTTTATATATATATATATGTATATTTTTTATTTAGTTTTTTTTTTTTTTCTATAATTTTCTTTATTTAATTCTTTATTTATTTTAATTTATTTTATTTTAAATCATGTGTGTATGTTTTATTTCATTTATTTATTTATTATTATTATTATTTTTTTGGTTTTATCAAATTACAGATTTATTTTATGCAGTTGAATTTTATGGTCATAAGATGTTAACAAAAGAGTGTTTTTTTTTTTGTGTTTTTAACACAAATTTGCTTATTTATACTGTATATTTATTTTAAACATTTCTAATAAATATACAAATAAAATAAATGTATAATATGAATAAAAATGTTATTGTTATAAATAAAATACACTTTTAAAAAAAATGTATGACCATTAATTTTAAATACATAAAATTAATTTGTATATATAATTGTAAATAAATAAAGAACATTTTTAAATTTTATGGCCATAAAACGTAAAATAAATCTGTAATATATTAAAAACACAAATAATATAAATAAAATACACATTTGTTTTTTTTTTATTTTGACCATATAACTTAAAAAGTGTATTTATTTATATATATATATATATATATATATATATGTATATATATATATATATATATGTGTGTGACCCTGGACCATAAAACCAGTCGTAAGTTGCTGGGGTATGTTTGTAGCAATAGCCAAAAATACATTGTATGGGTCAAAATTATTGATTTTTCTTTTATGTCAAAAATCATTAGGAAATTAAGTAAAGATCATGTTCCATGAAGATTTTTTGTAAAATTCCTACTGTAAACCTATCAAAATGTAATTTTTGATTAGTAATATGCATGTTAAGAACTTAATTTGGACAACTTTAAAGGTGATTTTCTCAGTATTTTGATTTTTGCACCCTTAGATTTCAGATTTTCAAATAAATGTATCTCGGCCAAATATTGTCCTATCCTAACAAACCATACATCAATAGAAAGCTTATTTATTGAGCTTTCATAGGATGTATATATCTCAGTTTTGTAAAATTTAACCTTATGACTGGTTTTGTGGTCCAGGGTCATATATATATATATATATATATATATATATATATATATATATATATATATATGTATTTATTTATTTTCCTCTTCTGTTTTTGTTCACAAATACACATCAGAGTTTCCTTTTCCACAAATAGACCACCAAGACTTGAGACTAAAGATTTTCCTATGTTTGTGGTCTTTTCAGAAAATACCCGGCGTAAGCAGGAGGGAATAATGCTGAACTCCCGAGTCTATTTTACCCAGCATGCCCCGACCCTCCCTGCCGACAGCCCGCGGCCGCTGAAGCTGCGCAGCATCCTGGACATGAGCCCCTTCACCGTCACCGACCACACGCCCATGGAGATCGTGGTGGACATTTTCCGCAAACTCGGCCTGCGCCAGTGCCTCGTCACGCACAACGGGTGAGTGTCCGCCGGGACGAACCATCCTTTCTCTCTCCCTCTTGTGTGTCGTGTGTTTGAACTAACAAACGTCCCGCCAGCAGACACACGCGCACGTCTGCTGATGGGCTTCGGTCGTAGGGTCACGCTTCTGAAGATTCACATGCCTCTCAGCTGCTAGTCTGACACCAAACACACATTACACACTCGAACAAAGAGCCTTCAGAGTATCCAATTAGGCTAGGAGATATTGAACATTTGCTTTTATTTATACATTTAAGTTTACTAATAATGTCTTTAAATTAGATTCACGGTCTCATATTGTCTCACGACTTTAAAAGATTTATAAAAAAGTCTCTTCTGCTCACCAAACCTGCATTTATTTGATCCAAAGTACAGCACAAACAGTAATTAAAATAACTGTTTTCTATTTGAATATATTTTAAAATGTAATTTATTCCCGTGATCAAAGCTTAATTTTTAGCATCGTTACTGCGGTCTTTAGTGTCACATGATCCTTCAGAAATCATTCTAACATGCTGATTTTCTGCTCAAGAAAAATGTATTATTATTATCAATATTTAATTTTTTTTCAGGATTCTTTGATGAATAGAAAGATCCAAAGATCAACATTAATCTGAAATAAAAAGCTTTTGTAAAATCATACACTACACCGTTCAAAAGCTTATTTTGGGGGGGGAAAGAAGTGATAGAAAATAATACTTTTATTTAGAAAGGTCAAAAGGGATGATTAAGACATGTATAATGTTACAAAAGGTTTCTATTTCAGATAAATGATGTTCTTCTGAACTGTCTATTCATCAAAGAAACCTGAAACAAATCTACTCAGCTGTTTACAACATAATAATAATAAATGTTTTTGAGCAGCAAATCAGAATATTAGAATGATTTCAGAAGGATCGTAATTCAGTTTTGAAATCACAGGAATAAATAACATTTTAAAATAAATTCAAATAGAAAACAGTTTTTTTAAAGAGTAAAAATATTTCAAAATTGTATTGTTTTTGCTGTACTTTGGATCAAATAAATGCAGGCTTGGTGAGGTTTAACATGATTGGAGTTAATTAATGGCTTCTGAAAATTCAGCATTGCATCACAGAAATAAATTACGTTTTAAAATATATTCAAATAGAAATCAGTTATTTTAAGTGTAATAATATTTCACAGTATTACTGCTTTTACTGCGTGTTTGATCAAATAAATGCAGCTTTGGTGAGCAAAACAGTCTTTCAGAAACATTACAAATTCAAAATTATTCCAAACATTTGGACATTTTATATTTATTTAGTTTACATTTATGCATTGACCAGACACTTTTTTTTAACCCAAAGCAACTTACTTAATCAGAAGTTAGTTAAATTTTAGTTAAATTTAGTTTAGTTTAATAGAGGTACATTTTGTGAATTCCAATTTAACGCTACGGTTTTGTCATTTTGCTTTAAACATACTGTAGAGGACATTGTGTAGAACATTGAAAAACTTGAACAAAGACTGACAGTCTTGGTTTTAACACATACTAAAAATTCTTCAGACAACTTATTTACAATCCTAAGCAAACAAATGAGGCTTGATCAATTTTTGCATGGTATGTTTATATCTGCCATGTGATTCTCATGGTTGCAGCTAGAGGGAGTTTTAAGTCAAAGATGGACTGCAGTGTAGATGATCATTCAAATGCTTTTGCAACTACTAACGCATAAGAAAATAATACTTGCTTTAATGCAAAATACAATCTGGCCAATAACGTGCTGTGCATTAAAATAACACAATACAAGTAATTCGGTAATTAATTTTAAAGCAAAATAGCCGACAGCTTGGGTCTATAAACCTGTGTTGTACTGAATAGTAATAATGCACCAAAATGACACACATAATGGGAATTTTATTTAATAATCAATTATTAAATCAAATTTAAGCTGTATATAAACACTTATATTTAAGTAATATACCATATATAAACACTTTCAGGTCTCAAATGTCAATCTGCTTAATTTCATTTTGTCTTGCATTTCTTTTAATTGTAAATTAAGCCTGTTTTAGGAATGTTTTGCATTGCATTATTTTTTTTTACAACAATTAAGCACTTATTTTCTACCTATAATTCTGATTAGTGCAACATATTGTATTATGATTACGTAAAAAGTATTATAAAAGTGCTGTAACTTTAAGTGTTGAAGTCAGTTTGACAGTAATTTTATAAATGCATGTTTTTGTACTAATTGTGAACAGTTCACCCACGCAAACAAGTATTTGTATTATTTTTGTTTTTAATACTCTTTAATAAGTCTCTTTTGGATTTTTTGGTCTAAAATACAGTAAAAACTAAAATTGTGAGGTATATAAAATAACTGTTTTCTATTAAAGTATGTTTTAAAATGTAATTTATTTATGTGATGCAAAGCTGAATTTCCAACAGCCATTCATTACTTCAGTCTACAGAAACTGAAATAAATATATTCAGAATCAGTTAACCAAATGTATTTAATAATCAGCACCTAAAAAACGAATCAAATATAAACATTATAATGTAAGCTTTTTAATGATACTACGTTTTTACTCCAGTTTGTTGTTGAAATATAAATAAATAGTAATATTTAAACAGTGGCTGTAATAACTTGTTTTCATTACAGATTTACTCAAACATATTTTATTTAACTAACCCTTTACTGTCACAATCCCACCTGTGTTTTGTGATAGAAGTAATATTGACAGAGAAATTTAGACATTTGTGACAAAAAAAATTAATTAAATTTTTTTCCTATTTTGGATTAAACCCAGTGGCTATTTGTGGTATAACACCCTAAATAAAAACTCACAGGAACCTCTTTTTTTATATCAACTTCAAATTTGGAACATAACTTATTTAGATATAAGGTTTTAATTTTATAGCGATTTTAGAGAAACCTGTTATGTAAAATATTTAAGGCGAGACACTGCAGGTGAATAGGGTAAAAAAAATTAACTAATAGTTATCACCTTACTTACTCAGTTGATTGATTACTTTTGATAATTGCAAACATTTTTTGTATTACAAGTTTTCTAAAATGTTGTTTAAAAATGCAAACGAGCCATTATATAATGAAATATGCACTCATTTGCATACATTTCTAGTACAAATATCGAAACACTGGATGAAGTCAGTTTCAAAATTCTTGTTTAATTTTTTTGACATATTAGTTTTTATTATTTTTTTACAGAGGGAATTTTGGGTATCTCATTTCGTCACAACATAATTCAGAAAAAAACTTATAACAGACTGGAAACACTTTTTTTTTTTTTTTTTTTTTAAACCATTTTTGGAGGTATAAAATGTTGAATATAATAAACCACGTTAAAAAAACTCATTTTGAGAAAACGGCCTTTAAAAATATGTACTGTAATTGAAATCTATCGACACAAATAGATAAAGTGCTATAAAAGAAATACTTAACAGTGTTTTTTGGATGTTTTCTTTCCACTAGTCTGAAAAAACACTTTATGAATCACCAAAAAGCCCAAAATCTCAAACTTGATAGGTGCATGAAAAAACAGCCTTTTCCCGCAGTGTCTCCCCTTAAAAAAAAGTGTTCAAGAATTCGAACAGTTTAAGTTTGGATAGTGCACTTTCACAGTTAAAGGGTAAAACCTTTGACCTTTGGATTGCAAAAGGACACACTAACTTAATCTTAGACCTTATTCTGAGTTACAGATAAAGGTACCTTCTCCAGAGACAAAAATAATAACGCGACTGCAGAACTGATTGAATAGTTTGTGTTCCCGTACGGTAAAGTCTCACTCTTCTCCTAATCCTGATGTAATCATAGAATCATTTTTGTTTCTCACACATATTGGTGGCGGCTGATATTTACAGTTTGATTCTGTTCGATTCATTTGTTTAATTGCGACACCTGATTATTTTGATGATCTCAGTGAATTTCTGTTCATATTGCTTCTGTTGTCTTGTTACTCTTATGTTGTTTTGATTTCTATTTGTTTGTACTTGAGTTGTCGGTGTAATTTTTGTTGCTAAGTGACGGTCGTCACGGTGTGTGTTGCAGGATTGTATTGGGCATCATCACAAAGAAGAATATTTTAGAACATCTGGAAGAGCTCAAGCAGCACGTGGAGCCCTTGGTGATTAGCCCCTCCCACGCCCCTCCCACTCTGCCTGTTAGACTCCGCCTCTTAGGAGGGACGCATGAAACTTGAGTGAAAAAAAAAAAAGAGTTCCGGATGATGGTCGCCCTAAAGTCGCAATCTTAGCTAGTTAGAAATTAATGCAATTTACAATTTAAATTGGATACACTTAATCTCATTTCTATTCACTTTCGCTGATGTCTGTGAGTTTTTGTACCACCTATTTTAATAATTAAATGCAGAATTTATTGTGTGACAACTTAAAAGCAATTCTTTTTTAGAGGTGGTGGAACTGTCCTACATGTGGGGTCCTAACAATTAATAACGTCCACCAATTTGTGAGCAGCAATGTGTGTATTAGCAATATTAATATTAAGTAATATTTCACACAAGAAAAAAAATATGTTGAACATTTATTCACCCTAAGGCCATCTAATGTAGAGATCCTCTGTAGTGAATGGGTGCCGTCAGAATAAAAGTCAAAACAGCTGATCTAATAATATCACAAGTAATCCTCACCACTCCAGTCCATCAGTTAACATCTTGAAAAAGTGAGAAGCTGTGTGTTTGTAAAAAAACAAATCCATTGTTATGACGTTTTTAACTTCAAACCATTTCTTCTGGCTAAAATACAAGTCCATTATTCATAATAACCCTTCCTCCAGTGAAAAAGTCCATCTCATGTTGTCCTCTCACATCAAAATCCACCCACATATTTGTTTAGAGCTGTTTTCTGCTTGTAAACAGTGTTTGATCTGTGCATATTTCTCTCCTGATTCATACGAGATGACTTTTTCATTGGAGAAATTTTACTTGTATTTTAGCCAAAAGCAGTGGTTTAAATTCACGATGTCTCAGGGCTCTACACTTACTTTTCTTTGACAAAAATTTAGGAGCACAGTTAAAATTTTATGAGTACCTTCTAATCAACGATCAAAAAATCTGATCAAAATTTGCCAACCCATTACACGGTTTACAGGGGAATTTTGTTTTTACCTGTCTAATTAAATTTTTTATTAGAAGTATGTCATCTTTTCTGTCAAAAGTTAAAAATATATATATTTATAACCTTTTTTCTTAAAAAAAAAAAAAAAAAAACTTAAAATTTCTAAACACTAGAATAAGAAAATGTTGTATAAGAAGAATAAGTTCCCAATCAAATTAAATCAGTATTAACAAAATTAATTTGTACTACAGAGGTTGCACTGAAAAACACAAAAGTAGCTTGTTAGGTGTATTTTCAGATGCTGAATGAGGCTGAGTGCAATTAAATGAATAAATTCATGTTGAAATTAATGTTTTGAATATACAATTTTGAATACAGAAATATTAAATGAATTAAATAACTGAAAAGATACTTTAAAAATGAAAAACTAAACCCGCCAGCAGGTGGCGACAAGTCACTGATTTAATTACTGAATCATTCATTTGATTGGTTCAAATAGCTGATTCATTCAGGAATAACGCTAATGACTGTCTGTGAATGGGAAATTGACTCATTGACTCACTAGATTCGTTTTAAAATGCACATTCATTCATAAACAACACTGCTGTGTTTGAATGGAGATACAAATTATTTTCGGCAACGTAACAGAGCAAAATCAGAAAATAGTGTAATATTCAGAGAATGTAAGTAACTTAATAACTTGTTTATTTAACTGTTGTATTCAATCACAGGGCTCGAAATTGCAACCATTTGTGCAACCTCAAATTATATTTGGGAGCGTTTGTGCGAGTGCGAGAACTTGTTGTGGTGCGACTTACTTTCATTTCTTTACAAAACTTTGGCTAGCATAACTACTGCACAGACTGTTGTGAGCTGATGCAGTGACAGGTTCGCCGTTCTCTATTTTGATTGTGGACAATTAGAAGATCTGAGAGTTTCGCGGGATCGTTAAAATGAAACCAAAAGTAAAACCCACACATGCATTCAAAAGCAATTTTAATACCCCACGTTTAGAGAGCGACTGCCCAATGTGCGCAAATTAGGCTACGTAAAATATCTAGGCTGTTATTAGTATGTGGGCTATAAGTTGTATTGTGTCTATAGCTCTGTATCAGAAAAATTCTGTCATTTGCACTTTGAATACTGAAAGAGTAGCTTACTTTGATCATGCCTGCATTTGTTGTCTATGCGACTAAGAAAGAAGTGTCGTTTATTTTTTGTTGTTTATACTGTAGATTGTTTAAAAATGCAGTGGTTGCCTCTAAATGGCTTTAACTCTTTATCTTTAACCTCTTTAAATAGCTGTAACTATAACAGAGAAAATAAACATCTTGTTCATGTACTCATATTTTCATTCATTCTCGTCCCTTGCTTAAGGCGTAAAATAAATATATAAAAAAGGCTTTCAGAATCAGCCCATTTGCTTGTAAAACATCTGCATTAAGAATTGACCATGGAGAATCAAGATCGGCACTTTACTAAAACGAAATTAGGTGCTCCTAAATTTATTTTTTGGTGCTCCTAACTTTTTGAAGTTGGAAGCACCAGTGCTACCAAGTAAAAAAGTTAATTTCGAGCCCTGAATCAACATCACATTTGTGACCCTGGACCACAAAACCAGTCTTAAGTCGCTGGGGTATATTTGTAGCAATAGCCAAAAATACATTGTATGGGTCAAAATTATTGATTTTTCTTTTATGTCAAAAATCATTAGGAAATTAAGTAAAGATCATGTTACATTAAGATTTTTTGTAAAATTCCTACTGTAAACCTATCAAAATGTAATTTTTGATTAGTAATATGCATTGCTAAGAACTTAATTTGGACAACTTTAAAGGTGATTTTCTCAGTATTTTGATTTTTTTGCATCCTCAGATTCCAGATTTTCAAATTGATGTATCTCGGCCAAATATTGTCCTATCCTAACAAATATACATCAATAGAAAGCTTATTTATTGAGCTTTCATATGATGTATATATCTCAGTTTTGTAAAATTTAACCTTATGACTGATTTTGTGGTCCAGGGTCACATTTGCAAACTCCCTTAAAAATAATTAAAAGCTGTCCCTCATCTTAGTTCATCGCGATCTCACAAAGTTCCATTAGAATCAGTGAAGATCTCTATACTGCACAATCAATCTCTTATTTACACTCTCTCCACACTTGGTTTATAAAAAAGGATTTGTGAAATATGGCTGATAAATTCCTCATCGTTGCACAAACACGGAAATCATTAAAGCTCCCCTTAGCATCGGGTCAGTCGCACTGCTGCTCCTAAATATTAAAGGTTTTTAGTGGTTTTCAGTTGCAAAAGTGAGTTAAATGGTTGCACTGTAAAGCCCTGTGTCTTAATGATGGATTTGTTTCTTACAAACACGCAGTAACTGACGGACTGGAGATGTGTGGATTACTTGTGAATAATTATGATGGTTTTATCAGCTGTTTGCACTCTCATTCTGACGGCACCCATTCACTGCAGATGTGAGCAAATGATGCAATGCAAAATTTCTCCAAATTTGTTCTGATGAAGAAACAAACTCATCTACATCTTGAAAATTTTCAGCAATTTTACATTTTTTGGGTGAACTCTTGCTTTAAGAATGTTAAATGTTGATGTTTGTTGGACCCAAACATTTCGGACCCTGCTTCCAGGACTTTATTCCTCGCCAGACATCACATTTCTTGTAATATTTGCTTTCACTCAGATTGTTGCTTCTGTCCTCGGCCATCCCCGCAGGGTAGACTAGTCTGTCACATTAGCTGTGGCGTCTTTGAAATGCACCTTTATGTAGCCCCTCCCTTTCAGTTCTGCATTGTGCACGTGTACTCACAAGCACATCTAATACACATGCCGTGATGTCCTTCATCTGAATTTGATTTCTTTCTTTGTTTTCCTTTTTTGTTTATTGCTAAATTCCTGGCGGGGGCGCCTGGTCTGCGCCGGCTGGGCTACAGATCGATGACATCTGACCCCTCGCGCAGCTCCGCCCTTAAACGATTGGCGAGTAACTGTCGTGTGTAGCGGACTATTTTCCTCATTCACCAACATATCTATTCATCTCTGTAGTCATAGTAGCTGTTACTAGGATGCTGTGTTGTTACCATGTCGATCTGGTGTGACTCTAGAATCCTAGCACTTCCTGTAGTATGTAGTCAGCAGTTCCTGTCCCCTAAACCAACAGCCCTCACCTGTCTCAAGTCCCACACCCTGTCCTCCTCCAGTTGTCTGACGTTCAACCTTGTCACTTTCTTCCTGTCGCAAACATCTCGCAGGCATTTCACGAACATTTCACAAAGGTTTGACAATCATTTCACGAGCGTTTCATGCCTCTGGTTTGGATGGACTCTCGCAATTCCAGCTCTCGTCAAAATTGTCACTCCTTTTTTTCTGTGATACAAACTGTCATCAAGCTTAAATACCTTTTTCAAAAGCAAAATCAAGAGCATATTTAAAGTTGATGAACAACTACATTCCAAAAGTTGATCAAGAGAAATTAGTGTTTGGCTACAAACACCATATTGATTTAGAAAAAAAGGTGTTGGGGGTAAAGCGTTACATAATCACATTGTAACATGATGCTAGTCATAAAGTATCGCGTTACTTTTTTAAATTCACTCTATAATGCTAAAATAGTTACTTTATACATTTATATGCAAATAAATAACATACAAAAGTAAAGTAAAAGTAACTAAGTAGTGTAACTAAAAGCTTTTTGAAAATTTTCTGTAACACTTTAAGAATAATGTAATGCTACTATAATACAGTAATGACGGTACATTTAGTAAAACAGTGATGCAGGTAATGTGTAACGAGTAACATTGCATAATCATATTCATTTAGAAGTAATGCCACTAGTTACGCAAAGTATTGCATTACTAAGTTACTTTATGCACTTAACAAATTAACATGTAAAAGTAACTAAGTAGTGTACCCAATAGCTTTTTGAATTCTTTTCTGTAACACTTTAAGAATAATGTAACGCTGCTATAATGCAGTAATGCCGGTACTTTACACCTGACTCTTTGTCTGTTACACAACTATATTTTAAAAGTTTGTGTATGGAAATTAGTTTTTGGGTAGACACGCTATCCATTTAGAAAAACAGTGATGCAGGTAAAGCGTTACAAAATTAACATGTTACATGACCACCTTTATTTAGAAGTAATTCCACTAGTTTTACAAAATATTGCATTTCTATCTTAAATTCTCACTATAAGGCACAAGTTACTTTATGCATTTAACAAATTAACATACAAAAGTAAAGTAAAAGTAACTAAGTAGTGTAACTAAAAGCTTTTTGAAAATTTTCTGTAACACTTTAAGAATAATGTAACGCTACTAAAATGCAGTAATGCCGGAACATTACACTAGTGTTGCTTTCGTCAACGAAAATTATGACTAAATATCGTCGCCAACGAACCTTTATCACGTGACGAAAACGAGACGAAACGAAACGAAAATGCTGGTCATGTGACGATGACTGTAATAAAATGTATAATGCAATATCGTTGACGAATAAAAAATAGACTAAATGTGGTTTACAAAATAAAAACTATGCTAAAATGTCTCATCATTTTCGGCGACGAAAACTAGACGAAACGAAATGTTATAACGTTAGATTGATGTGCGCATGCCCAGTAGCCAGAGCTGTATCCCTTCTATCCTAAACCGCAGGCGACGTCACTCTCTCAAGTCACACTCGCGGCATTATTAGAAGACGACTACAAAGCAAAGTTAAGTCTGACACAGAGAAATGGACCGAAGGCTGGTCAGCTGTGGTTCGTCTTTGGGAGAAAAAGAAGAAACGAATCATACATTTTTCCTACTTTTTAGTAGTGATGCGAAAATTAAGCTTTTCGAAGCACCAAAGCATTCCCCTCAACTGGATCTAAAAAGCCTCATTACTCGAAGCGAACGTTTCTTTTGCGTCCCAGATGTCAAAGCGATTTTTGGACAGTTTCACATAATGAATCAATTTGTGCTTCGAAAACCATGAGAAATATTTAATATTTTACACAAATGAATTAATCTGTAAATAAACTTATAAAAGTACAAGCATGATTTGTGTAGCCATAGATGATCAAAGTAAGTTAAGAATATTGTTAAATTGACTAATATTATTATTAACCAGAAGTGCTTTTGAAGCGGGAATTACTACAAAATGAACATGCACAAAACTACACGTACATATTTATTCGTATTATGATTTATTCTTAATAAAGAAGTGAAGGACACTTGAAACCTGCGCAAGGAGTTCGTGTTGTTTGAATCAGAATACGGAATGGATGTATTCTTGAGCTTATAAGGTAACAATAATATAAGATAACCTTGTTTGAAATGGGTTTGGCTAAAAAAAAAACTTTGGTATCGTCTATACTACAATTATACTATATTGACTGGGTTAAATAAAATTGCATTACTAAAAATAGACTAAAATACAATTTTCATTGACTAAAAATTGACTAAATGTCATCAGTTTTCGTCGACTAAAACTAGACGAAAATAGTCATGGGTAATTCTGACTAAAATAAGACTAAAATGCTCAGACTTTTAGTCGACTAAAACATGACTAGACTAAAAAGTGTATGAACGTGACTAAAACTAATAAAAACTAAAATGACAGCCTCACACAAAGACTAGGCTAAAACTAAAATTAAAATCGGCCGCCAAAAACAACACTACATTACACATGACACTTTGTCTATTAAACATCTATATTTTAAAAGTTTGTGTAGGGAAATTAGTTTTTGGTTACAAATACTGTATCCATTTAGAAAAAGTGTAATGCGGGTAAAACGTTACAAATAACATGTTTCATAATCACATTCAATTAGAAGTAATGCCACTAGTTACTTAAGTATTGCATTAATGTTTTGAAATCGCACTGTAATGCTCAAGTTACTTTTATACACTTAACAAATGAACATACAAAAGTAAGGTAAAAGTCATTTTGTGTGCACACTAAAATTCTCAAGTTGCTTCTATACATTCACAAACAAATTGCAATTGCAATTGTAACTAGGGTTGCAAAGAGGTGGGAAATTTCCAGAAACTTTCCAAAAATCCCAAAAAGATTCCAAAACATCCTGGATTGTTTTTAAAAATTCTGGAATGTTTCTGAAATTTACTGAAAATGTTCAAATTTTTTGCCACCCTACTTGTAACTAATTGCAATTTTAAAATAGATACTTTTAGAAGTAATGTAACACCTACTGTAATGCATTGCACGTAATACTTATTACATTTACTACATTTAGATACAGATACCTTATTCCCTTAGAAAATTAATGCAAATTATTGTGTTATGTTTTTTAATGAACACTTTAATTGCCAAGTTACTTCTGTACAAGTAATTTATTTTTAAAATAAAGTAATGCTTTTGTAGGAGTAATGTAACACCTACTGCAATTCAGGTACATTGCATGAAACTTCTTGTGTTTGCTGCAGTTTGCGATCTGACTCGTGAAACTGATTCTTATTTTATTTATGCATTTGACAAAAAAAATGTAACATATCATAGCACCTGCTTGACATTATGTCTATGCTGCAAACACAATTTTAAAAGAAGTAATGCAATAGTACTTTAAGTAACATTCCCCAACACTGTAAACAAATTAAAGGCACAATTTCCACACATCTTTAAATATGCTCTTGAATTTGTGTTGGAAAAATAACTTCACTTTCTTGTTCTCCAAGGCCAGAGTGTGTGGATGAGATGGAGGCGTTCACTCACTCTGTTTCACTGCTGTTTTGCAAAAACACTTGCTTCTCACTGTGTAGGTGCTGTCGACTCATAGAAATAACGTAGTGTTTCCTGCCCTGAGTAACACAACAAAACCTTCCACACTCTCTGCCCTTTTCTCAAACCAGAGACCGTCATCTCTCTGTTGCCAAGTCTAAAGTGTGGAGTCGTCAAAATTTGAATCTGAGTCAAAATGATACAAAATGCATTTCGTTAGGACTTCCTTGCAAAACTTGGCAACAGAATAAGATGTCAGTCCTCTGAAAATGTATCAATGTGCACTAGTAAATTTCTCTACCTCTTTCTGTCTCTCTTTTTATAGGCGCCTCCTTGGCATTATTACAAAAAAAGATATCCTCCGTCATATGGCCCAGATGGCAAACCAAGACCCCGAGTCCATAATGTTCAACTAGCGTCCTCCTCTTCCCGCTACGAGGAAGATGAGAGCGAAGAGGAGGTCCGTTTACTGGACAATTCATCCCTCTGACCACACGCCCCTACGGTACCCTAAACCGCCCAAGTACAAAACAAAAAAACACTACGCCAGACGGGACCCCATCCTCTGGATACTTGCACAAGACTCCAAAACGAGTCTTTCCAGGAAGAGCCTGGCTGCTTGAAGAACTTTAAAGTTTTGGGAGAAGCTCGAGTTAGCTCCAAACGCTAACATGCTAAACTAACTCACATGCGCATGCAAAAACACCTAAGACACCTTGCGGGTCCTGCTTATTTGACCTCTTAGCCTCCTGCCTGAGAAAATGCACCCTGAAGAGGTGAAAGGTCAAGATGAACCGCTCGAAACGCGAGGAGGGACCTTCACCGCGGACCGCCGTGACCCCTCACTGCCCCACCACAATCTAAAACGGACTTTACAACGTTGTTTACTTGTAGTGTGTGTAAGAGAGGTGAACGAGATCACGTTTGAACGCGCCCACATTCCAGTCGGGATCTGATGCTGTGAAGCTGAAGAAAGGTTCAGTGTCCCGTACGTAATGGATATCGTCGCCCGTGCAAGTTATTTTTGGTTGCGATCTGTGAGGATCAAGTATTCAGCATTGCGGTACGATCAAACATGCAAGTGTGGGTTTTGTGCTACCTAGCGAAAGGATGTTGGGAAGAGAACAGGGTGAAAATCGTCTTCATTAATCTTCGACCTCAACACTACGACGGCCAGTCAAAACCGCAGTGGGATTGTAGGTAACGAGCCAAACGAGTCTGTCCGACAGGTCTTTTTGAGTGCCCACACTTTATGAAGTTTTGTGCTTTTCGTTACTGGGAATGAAAAACCAAGACGCTTTTATTTTACAGCTGCTATCTTGGCTATTATATTTAAATGTACTAAGCGACTCCTAATAGTTTGAAAATAAAAAATGTGACTTGACCAACTTTTTTTTAACTTCGCAAACAAGCATTAATGTTAAAACTGGTGAATGTTGGCTCCAGTGCAGTTTAAAATTGCCATTCTCTGTATGCTTACATTTCATCTCATGTGATTTAACAGTGCTGTTCATCCACATCTGACTAATTAAATGGTTGACGGTCCTGAAATTATACATTTAACATCTCTAATTGTTTATCAGCATCTGACGACTATCTAAGAACAGGCTAAGGGATAAATCCCACCAAGAAATGGTTGTCGTATTTCAACTGAGGGACTCCCAAATTCAAAAAAACATGTATTTTGAGAGTATTATTTATATATACAGTTGAAGTCAAAAGTTTACATACACCTTGCAGAATCTATTTTAGCAAATTAAGAGGGATCATACAAAATGCATGTTATTATTTATTTAGTACTGACCTGAATAAGATATTTCAAATGAAAGGCTTTTACATCTAGTTGATAGTAGTAGATTGAATGTACCCTTTTCAAAAGTTTACATACACTTGCTTCTTAATACTGTGTTGTTACTTAAATGATCCACAGCTTTTTTTTTTTCTTTAATGATAATTGTTCACGAGTCCCTTGTTTGTCCTGAACAGTTAAACTGTTTACAGTTAAACAGTAAAACCCAGAAATTATTTGGTTTTTCAGCATTTTTGTGTATTTGAACCCTTTCCAACAATGACTGTATGAATTTGAGATCCATCTTTTCATACTGAGAACAACTGAGGGACTCATATGCAACTATTACAAAGGATTCAAAAGCTCACTGATGCCTCAGAAGGAAAGAACGATGCAACTTTTTAAAGTTGAATTTAACTTGTCTTTTTCCTTCTGGAGCGTCAGTGAGCATTTGAACCTTCTGTAATAGTTGCATATGAGTCCCTCAGTTGTCCTCAATGTGAAAAGATGGATCTCAAAATCACACAGTCATTATTGGAAGGAGTTCAAATGCACAAAAATGCTGGAAAACCAAAGAATTTGAGGGACCTGAAGGATTTTTCTGAAGAACAGCAGACCGTTTAACTGTTCAGGACAAACAAGGGACTCATGAACTATTATCACTAAACAAAAAAACACAGCTGTGGATCATTCAGGTTACAACACCATGTTAAGAATCCACTATTGTTATTTCTTGTGGAATATATGTAAACGTCTTCTATGTGAAACATCTTACTCAGGTCAATACTAAATCAAAAATAACATGCATTTATATGCAAGATGTATATAAACTTTGGACTTCAACTGTATATACACATACATACACTACATGTAAATACAGGCTATGTATAAACCACCAGAACTGTTTTTGAAGATGCCAAGTGATTCAGATTCAGGCACGACCTTACAGTTTCTTATTGGCACTGAAAAAGCGATGAAATGTGACTGTTAAGAGATGGTGAGAATGAAAGCTCTAGTTCATTTGTGATTGCTGCTGTTGGCCCCTTCATTTTGTTTTTTTCCTGGGAAATACATGGAACAGTTTTGCACAGATTTGACAGTTGTGGTACCCATTGCTGTGTCCCGTTCTGTGTGTTGAACTGCATATTCTAACCTGCCAGCTGCATTACGTCTCTGTTTCTCTTTAGGTTAATTTTGAATTACATATTCGCATGTCATTTCTTTTTTCGAAACAAGGCCGAAATGTTGTCTTTTAACTGATTGGTGAAATTCTGTCCTTTCGCTTCGTTTCCATTGGTGACCCGGCATTAGACCCTCCCCCCGCTGATTGATTGACATTTAAAACGAGCCGGTGTGGGCGGGGCCTCTGTGTTCTCATTAGCAGTTGATGTTCCTCTGTTAATCAATGAAGAAAACAAAATGATGTTATATATTGATCTCATTTTTTTTTTATTTATACTAGTACTAGAGTTGTACAATATGGAGAATTTTACGTATGATTGATGGTTTGATTGTACATTAAAAAACAGATATGTAAAGATTAAATTGTTTTAAATGAAGTGTAGATGCTGTGTTTGTATCTTGATCTTTCAGACTGCGTATCTTGATGTTGGCCATAAGCACACACCTTGAGATGCTGCTCTCAGGTCAGTCTGAGTAAACTTATGTATTGCAGTCAGGAAGTATGAAATCATCAGCTTCTATGTTTATTAAATTACATGTCACAGGAAGTTCAATTTTCTGCTGTAATGTTTTTCCATGAGTAAAGAGTTTGTCCGGATGTAGATGGGGAGTGTTTCAAGAACCTGTTCGAAAAGGTCCGTTTGGTGACGACAGTGGTGAAGAAATTACTTCACTAATAAGGTAATGTTTAAAAGTCTCTTTGTGACTTCTAACTGCTTTATTCAGAGCTATTTAAAAGCTGAGGGCAAAAAAAATATTTTTTATAGCTATTATTAGTAGTAAACATACTAATAGTATATTAAGGCAGGACACTACAGTTGAATAGAGTACAACAGACATTAAACATTAAAAATAATGGTATTAAATGGGCAAATGATGCATTATCTAATTAAATTTGCACTAGTTTGTATACATTTCCAAAACAAAAAATCTGAACATTGGATTTATTTTATTTATTTAACCTTTATTTAACCAGAAAAATCTTTCTGAGATTAAAAATCTCTTTCACTGGAGTGTCCTGGCCAAAATGGGCAGCAATACAATCAATTACAACACAGATAAACATCACACAAACAGACTAAAGACACTTAAAAGCAATAGAGCCAATAGTTTGTGTTGTCATATTGAATGTGTTCAATGTTTTTGCATAAGGGATTAGGGAATTTTATTACTTATTTTTCACGTATCAGAAAAAAACTTGTCAGAAAAATGTACATTTTCACCATATTTTTGTAAATGAAATGTATTAAAGGACATTGCTAAATTAACAAAGCCCTCTGTAAAACCTATATACACTGCTGTTCAAAAGTTTTGGATCGGCAATATTTTTAATCAAGGTTGTTTATTTGATTAAAAATACAGAAAAAATCTGTAATATTGTCAAATATTATTGCAATTTAAAATAATGGATTTCTATTTTAATATACTTTAAAATAGAATGTATTCCCGTGATACAAAGCTGAATATTCAGCATCATTACTCCAGTCTTCAGTGTCACATGATCCTTCCGAAATCATTCTAATATTCTGATTTATTATCAATGTTGGATTCTTTTTCAGGATTCTTTGAGTAAAATGTTAAAAAGAACAGCATTTATTTAAAATGGAAATCTTTTGTAACAATATAAACTACCGTTCAAAGTTTGGGGTCAGTAAATCTTCTGTATTAGAAGTGATACTAAAGACTTAAATTGTTAAATATTTCTATTTGTTATTTTTAACATTTTATTCATCAAAGAATCTTGAAAAAAAGAGTATCACAGGTTTCTAAAAATATTAAGCAGCACAACTGTTTCAATATTGATAATAAATCAGCATATTAGAATTATTAAGAGTGGAGTAACAGCTGATGAAAATTCAGCTTTTCATCACAGAAATAAATTATATTTTAAAGTATATTAAAACAGAAAAGCACTATTTTAAATTGCAATAATATTTCAGAATATTACTGTTTTTTCTGTATTTTTAATCTAATAAACAGCCTTTATGCACAGAAAAGACTTTAAAACACATAAAAAACCTTACTGATCTCAAACTTTTGATTGGCAGTATAGATGTTAATAAAAAAAGTTTAATGTACGTAACTGTTGCTAAAATGGAGTAAAAAACATATTTGAAGTAAGAATGTATTGTAATTAAAATCCACAAACTCGAATAGAATAAAAAGTGCTATAAAATTGGCACTTAAAAGTTGAGAAACCTGTTATAAAAAGCCAAACACCCCAAAATACAGTGCATTAATTTAAATTTTTCTGCTTATCAAGGTTGTTTATTTGATTAAAAATGCAGAAAAAAATCTGTCATATTCTCAAATATTATTGCAATTTAAAATAATGGATTTCTATTTGAATACACTTTAAAATTGAATTTATTTCTGTGATGCAAAGCTGAATATTCAGCATTATTACTCCAGTCTTCAGTGTCACATGATCCTTCAGAAATCTTTCTAATATGCTGATTTATTATCAAAGTTGGAACTTTTTTCAGAATTCTTTGATCATCATTTGTTTAAAATATAAATCTTTTTTAATATGCACTACTGTTTCAAAGTTTGGGGTCAGTAACTGTTTTCTTTTTGTCTTTGTTTTAAAGAAATCAATGCTTTTATTCATCAAGGATGTTTAAAAAAGTGATACTAAAGACTTGTATTGTTAGAAAAGATTTCAATTTTTAACGTTTTATCCATCAAAGTATCCTGAAAAAAGTATCACATGTTTCAAAAAATATATAAAGCAGCAATGTTTCTAACATTGATAATAAATCAGCATATTTTAGAATGATTTCTGAAGGATCACGTGACACTGAAGACTGGAGTAATGGCTGATGAAAATTCAGCTGTTCATCACAGAAAAAAAAATTATATTTTAAAGTATATAAAAACAGAAAAGCACTATTTTAAATTGCAATAATATTTCACAACATTACTGTTTTTTATGCATTTTTAATCTTTAAAAAAATTCTTAAAAATGTTACCGGTCTCAAACGACAGTGTATATGAGAGTAAAAAAAAAAAAAAAAAATTACGTAATTGCAATTTATTAAGGTAAAAATGAGGTAAAAACAGCTTTTACAGAATGTTTTGTAATTCAAATCTAGACTCAAATAGATAAAGTGCATTAAAATACACTTAAAAGTTGAGCAACCTGTTATAAAAAGCCAAACACCCCAAAATAACGTGCATTATTTATTTATTTGCCTGTAGTGTCTTCACTTGATATAAAAAGCATAAACATGTTTATATCATAGATGTACAGTAGATATTACGAGTAGCACTGGTTTAAAAAAAAAAATACTACACTAATGTTTTGGGGCAACTATATGGTCTCTAACCTGTATAGGTTTGCTTACAAACATCAAAAAGTGTTAAAGACAGTAATAGTCTGTTTAAGTAACTGCTAATTTCACAGTGTATTATAAGCTGAAAGGAAAATTCCTACTATCTTGTTTAAATGTATCAATAAATGTGTACAGCAGTGCGAGGTTGTACCACACTGGGGGCAAGCGTATGGTTTCTCAGTGTGGTTGCATAGGTCATTAGCGTCAGCGCCAGACTTTCCTGCCTGAGGACAGACTGTCTCGATTCACACGCACACACATCAAAATTTGTTTAATGTGAGACGAACTGCCCAAAGCTTCAGAAGGGGGATGACAGATGAAAAAAAAAAAATCTGTTTCAAACTGGTTTCTCTTTAGCTTGATTGCTGGTTAGTTTTAAGATCAGCATTTGTAATTTTCTCTTTAGAGAATCAACATAATATGGATTCCAGATTCTTGTTTTGAATGTGAATGAACAAATCATTTTATGGGTTTTAACTACTTGATGTCAAACTGGATGGTAAACATTCACTATTTTAACCTTTTACTGGATTACACTTTAAGCTTAAAATGGTTTGTGCATGCTTGCTTACATTCAGTATCTGTTTCCCAGAAAATGCAAATAGCTCATTTGCATAAGTCAAAAGCCACCACTGTGATGTGAAAGTTGTTTAACTATCAAAGCATGAGTTATAATGTAATTTATAAACTAAATGAAAGATGCACAGTATTTAGACAAAAAAAATGAGATTTTCTCATTTGAGTTGTTTCAGAAATCCTCTCAAATATTCATTTCAAATGTATCTGTGGTAATCAGCTTTTTCCTATGTGAATGTCTGGCTGCTCAAGGAGACTTTTCCAGTGTTTTTGTCACTGTTCCCAGAGGAAACCTCTCATCTGAATGGGTTTACAGAAGAGCTTTCAGCCTCTTTTCATCTGCAAATGTTTTGCTCTCTGAACATGTAAATGGAACATCGCAGTGTTTGTGCAGGTGGACCTGCAGGCGCTCCGGATGGGGGAGATTATACCACATGCAAAATGCAACAGTGCTGTCTTTCCAAGGAAATGTGAAGTCTGTCAGTCCATATAAACATCAGAATGTTTTTTTAAGGGGGCCCACATTTTTGAAGTTTTTACCACATTCACGTCTATGATATCTGTTAGCATTTGCTCAAAGGCAGTCAATTCTAAATTTGTTTTTATCAAAAAAAAAAATTCCATCTTTATTTGTAAAAGAGGGTTTGGTAATGTGACGTCAATGTTGATTTTGGTTGCATTTCTTTCCACAATTTCTAATTCTAAAAAGTTATTTTAAAATCTCCTTTAACCCCATAAGTGTCACCCCCCCATTTTTAAACAGATGTGAAAGTGCACTGTCTAAACATAAATTGTTATAATTCATGAATGCTTTGGAGTACAGACCTAAGGTTGGGTTGTTTGTTTTTTAAAAGAAGACTATCTGCAGATTCAAATTATTGGAGTGGTTTCAAAATATGAAAGTATCAAAAAGTTATGGAAGTTAGAATTTACTGTAAAGAAAATACATTGTACCATGTTTCTTTTCATTTTGTATAAAATATTTTACAAAATTTTGTTGAATCTAAAATTGCTATAAAATTAAAGCCATATGTCTAAATAAGTTATGTTCCAAATTTAAAGTTGATATTAAAAAAAGAGGTTCCTTTTGTGATTTTAAAACTCTGTTTTTCTGTCACAAATGTCTACACTCTTTGTCAATATTAAAGGTCATTGCACACTGGGTTTGAAATGTCCTTTCCTATCAAAATGCTTGCTACAGATGCAAAAACGCAGAAAATCTAACCTGATCCGAATTTTTTTTTATGACGGTTGAAAGTTTCGGAGGTGATGTGTAAATGCAATAGTGTTGTCACAATACCAACATTTTAACTCCGATACGATACCTGACTGAAATATCTCGATACTACTACTACTAAACTGATTCTACAACAAAAACGTAGAACGAGAGGTTAAGTAAATGAATAATAGATGATCCAAATGGAGGTTATGGGTTATTATATCTATTAAAAAAACATTTCATCACCCTTTAATATATATATATATATATATATATATATATATATATATATATATACTAAATACTAATACTGAATACTAAAAACCACATGCCAATGCCACTACACAGAACTATGGCAAGCAACTACTGAGCCCACAGGTATGTAGAGATCTTTGCAACTTTGATAAGAGCTAAAAGGATAAAGCCAAATCTTATTTCATGATGTAGTCATTTTATTTCACAATACCAATTTAGATCATGATATAGTCATTTTATCTTTGTTATTAAAAATAGGATGAAGTTTTTGAAACTGAAATTTGTTTCATTCCAAAATTCCGTTTTAATTTTTCAAATTCATTTAAATTTTCTGGATTCCATTTTTTTTTCCTCAAATGCAGTTTATTTTGATCAAATTCTATGAATTTGTTTTCTGTTAATTTTCTGTATTCCATTTTAATAGTTTCATTAAATTTTAATAATCAAAAGCATGTCTAATTAATTTATAAAGGAGGGTATCGCGATACCTTTTTAGTATCGTTATATTGTCGCTAAAACGCAATTTGCCACAACGTGAGGTCGTATTTTTTTTTTTTACGTGCAAAAATTTCAGACTCAAGGTCTGACATTTTTGTCCGAAATTTTCGCACAATAAAAAATAAATATGACCTCATGTTTTGTAAGTCCATTGCACACGGAGTAAGAAATTGTATGCGTTTTTTTTTTTTTTTGTCATCCTTTTCTATCAAAATACTTGTTACGGTGAAAATGCAGAAAATCGATCCAAATTTTTATAAGACGGACAAAGTTCCGGAGGTAGTGTGTGAACTCGACTGAGATAACGTGAGGTTGTTGTTGTATTTTTAACGTGCAGAAATTTCTGACGAAACTTTCGTCTGTCAATTTTTTTTTTTTTTTTTTTTTACCAGGTTAATTTTCTGCGTTTTCACATGCATAGCAAGCATTTTGATAGGAAAGGATGGCAAATACGAAAAAACACATGAAAATTTTAGACTAAAAAATGTTGGACAGTGAAAATTTCATCTGAAAATTTTGCATGATAAAAAATAAAATAAATTTGTAAAATAAATTGTCAATCGAAACTACCTCCAAAACTTCCGTCTGTCAAAAAAAAAAAAAAAAAAAATTCTGATCAGGTTCGATTTTCTGAGTTTTTGCATCCGTAACAAGCATTTTGAAAGAAAAGGATTACGAATGTGAAAAAAAAATGCATACAAAAATTTCTTAGTGCGCAATAACCCTAATTCTATATGGAAGACTGAGACTAGGACCTAAAATGTTTTGTAATATGACACTTGACACCACCCACTAAGGGGGAGGAGACCTATAAAAGATTTTAAAGTACCATTTCCATGTTAACGGAATGTCAAAATGGTTTTCACAGGAAGAATTTTGAGGTTTTAAGCTTTCAAATGACACATAATTTATGATTACTGAAATACGTAATCATAGAGAAAAAAAAACAACTAAAAAAAAGCAAGCGGCCCACTGTTTAAAACGTCTTTTTTTTTTTTCTCTCCCCTCACATTGGATATTAAAAAGGCCAATTTGAAGGGAAACTCTTTTGGAAGATAATGCACACAGAAATAATATCTTTCTTTGTAAACTGGCTTTTAGCTTTTAAGACTAACAGTTTGCTGTATAAAACATAGCCTATCTATGTTTGATGAATGTTAATTTAGACAGGCTTTACATTTCAATTGTCATGCCTGTTTGAAGCCTACTGAATTGCAAAATTACACAATGAAAAATCCAGTTTTTGGTGGTTTCTTATGAGTCAGATCAAAACTACTGAAGAAGGCATGAGTATGGTTTCTCTCCAAGAGGGACGAGTTTGTGGCTGCTGAGGTTTACAGCTTTAGTGAAAACTTTCCTCCACTTAGAGCTTTTAAAGTTCCTGATTTGATTTTGAATGGTTCATGGACGCACATTATTCCAAAGAAAAACTCGTCTTCATAATCGAATTTCTCTGGACCGACTTTACTTCTCAGCTGACTTTTATCAACATGACCTGAAGGGGGAAAATATCCACTCACCTCTAACCACCGATCTGCTTCAAGGAGCGACACAAGCAGCTGTAAGCAAACAAAATACATCAATATTGACGAATCCAGTCGAGTTAATATAACTTCAAATTCTGCCCTACAAATACTTTCATTGAAAAGACAGATATTCTAAATAATTTTCTTCTGGAGACCAGTGGCGGCTGGTGCTAAAAAATTTTAGGGGGGCACACACAAAATAAATCACATTGTTAATACAGGCTTTATTATCAGTAAAGTAATCATTAAACATTTGTAATCAATATTAGCCATTTATATTAATGTGATTCAGAGATAAAGGCCATAATACTAATATTATCCACACGAGGGAGTCACATGATAATTATGTTTAAAGACAGTGAAAATAAATTGATTTGTAGTAAAACATTGCATATAAATTAATTTTCATAAAGTTATATATAGTCCGATATAATAAGTAACTGTTATGCAAAAACTGTAAATACTAAATACTTGTAGACCATTAATTGTTTTGACCTAATTATAATGGTATTGACAATATATTTGTCAAGTTGGTAGACATAACTGAATGTATGTCCAATTAAAGAAGGAACACTATCTATCTATCTATCTATGTGTGTGTGTGTGTGTGTGTGTGTGTGTGTCTGTGTATATATGAATATATATAAATAATATTGTGCTTATAATAATACTAACATAAACACTCACAATTTACTTGAAAAAAGACGTCTATTGTGTAACTGCATCATCTACACAAATCATTGTGCTTGTACCCCGACGATCGAGTTAAACTGGATTGTTTCAGTTACTCTGTGTAGTTGTCCACAACGCTTTGGTGACAGGACTTTGAAATAACAAACAGGGAAAACGATAAAAGGCATGACTTTACATGACTTTATCCAAGCTCCATGATTCGTAAGATTGTTTTATTTTTTGCTTCATTTGAACGGCTTGTGATCTCACCGAATTTGGTGGAAATTGCTCTTCGCTCGTTAAGTTCGCCATCATTACTCTGATTGACCGCGCCTCAAAAGAAAAAAAAAAAAAAAAAACTTAAATCTCGCGGTATTTTCTGCTGCTTGGGGCAGAATTTTCAGCGCCCCAAGACCATAAAATTCTGAGAGACTGATTGGCTGCATATTTATTAATTTACCCCAGCAACAGTACATGACTGGCTATTTGGCTGAACTGCAGGGGCGCTTTTTCTCAGCGCCCCATGACAGAAACGATACAAGTCTGTCTGTGGAAATTCACTGGTGAATGAATGTCACTAGGTGGGAAATGTTGTATATGTTTTCATATCGCATGTAGGCACATACTGGTGGGTAAAACCGAATTAAAAAACTTAATTTGTAAAAATACATTTACATTTTTAGCCCCTTTTATCAGGGAGGGCGGTGCCCCAGCGCCCCCTATGGGCCGGCCGCCACTGAGACAATAAATTTGCTATTGTGAATCTAAAATACGTAACTCACTATACACGGTTTTCTACTATTTTGTTGCCTTTGTGACTAAAAATATGTAACTTACACGATTCAAGTCAAACCGGAAAACATCTCTCCATTTGTTCCTCCGACTAAAACAATAAAATTGTAGTATTCAGATTATTTTCATAAAAGATTTGAATATAATCTGTGATGAGGTAAAAATCCGTCGCCTCAGAAATTCGCGCCATCCCACTCAGTTTCTGTGCACGCGCTAGCCTCAGGGACGCGCAAAAGTTAACGGCATTTTTACGTAAGGATGATATTTAGATATAATTATAGTATATTATGTCATTACAAATGTGACCCTGGATGACAAAACCAGTCATAAGGGCCTTTTTTTAAATTGAGATTTACACAAAATCTGAAAATTTAAATACGCTTTCCATTGATGTATGGTTTGTTAGGATAGGACAATATTTGATGCAACTATTTTAAAATCTGAATCTGTGGGTGCAAAAAATCAAAATATTGCAAAAAAAAAAAAAATCGCCTTTAAAAGTTGTCTACATTAAGTAAAATAAATAAAAACATGCCTGTTTGAAGCCTACTGAATTTCAAAATTACGAAAAATGAAAAATCCAGTTTTGGGGGGGTTTCTCATGATTCAGATCAAAATTCTTATTTCTGTACTAAAGGCGGCATGAGTATGGTTTCTCTCCAAGAGGCAGGAGTTTGTGGCTGCTGAGGATGACAGCTTTAGTGAAAACTTTCCTCCACTTTGAGCTTTTAAAATTTCAGATTTTAATGTGAATGGTTCATGGATGTACATTATCCAAAGAAAAACTCGTCTTCATAATCTTGAATTTCTCTGAAACGACTTTCCTTCTCAGCTGACTTTTATGAACATGACCTGAAGGGGGAAAATATCCACTCACCTCTAACCACCGATCTGCTTCAAGGAGCGACACAAGCAGCTGTAAACAAACAAAATACATAATATTGACGAATCCAGTCGAGTTAATATAACATCAAATTCTGCCCTACAAATACTTTCATTGAAAAGACAGATATTCTACATAATTTTCTTCTGGAGACAATAAATTTGGTATTGTGAATCTAAAATACCTCACTATACACGGGTTTCTACTATTTTGTTGCCTTTGTGACTAAAAATACATAACTTACACGATTCAAGTAAACCCGGAAAACATCTCTGCATTTGTTCTTCCGACTAAAACAATAAAATTGTAGTATTCAGATGATTTTCATAAAAGATTTGAATATAATCTGTGATGAGGTAAAAGTGTGGCGCTTTAGAAATTCGCGCCATCCCACTCAGTTTCTGTGCACGCGCTAGCCTCAGGGACGCGCAAAAGTTAACGGCATTTTTACGTACGGTTCATATTTAGATGTCATCATAGTATATATGCACTGATCAGTATATATGTCATTACAAATGTGACCCTGGACGACAAAACCAGTCATAAGGGTCAACTTTTTGAAATTGAGATTTATACATCTGAAATCTTTAATAAGCTTTCCACTACATTTGATGCAAATATTTGAAAATCTTCGATCTGAAGGCGCAAAAAAATCAAAATATTGAGAAAATCGCTTTTGTCTAAATGAAGTAAAATAATAAAAAAACAAACGTTTTGATATATTTACGGTAGTAAATTTACAAAATATCTTTGTGGAACGTGATCTTTATTTAATATCCTAATTATTTTTGGCATCAAAGTGAAAACAATTTTGACTTATACAATGGCTATTGCTACAAATATACCCATGCAACTTCAGAACTTTTTTCATTTATCTATTTCATTTACCTAAATTAATAAAAATATATGCATCTTGAAGCAACATGAGGACAAGTAAATAATTGTTTATTTTTAATTTAACAAACTATTCCTTAACATCATTGTTCATTGATTTGCACTTACTCACACAAACTCAAGGCCGAGTTCGATAATGCATTCAGTTCCATACTTTCTAACGCACTCCAAACATCTAAATAAAAACATTCCAGATTGTTTTATTCAAGCATTTAAACACTTGCATTCCTAACACATTTTGTTTTAGCATGGCTGTTGCAACCTAAAAAATTCATGTGAAAGCTTGTTTCAAAATATACTTTGGAAGGAAAAGACACTTAGAAAAACACTAGCCATTGTTCTTCAAACATAAAAAGATCTGCAAAAGATCAACAGGTGCCGACAAAGCATTATGATGAAACAAAGGCTTATCAGAAGATCTAAGTGAATGAAGACAAACACACAGGGAATCATGGGTACACAGCAGCTTTATTTCACTACTTAAAAAAAAACAGCGTTTTGATGAGCACCGTGGCCATCGCTTCCTCTGACAATCCTGACCAGGAACATTCGGAAAGACTAGTGCTTAACTTTTTTTTAACTAGCTATCAGCAGTGCAGTAGACTGCTAGGATATAGAGAAAAGCAAGATCAACATTGAAAAATTCTAACTTGTTTACACGAACTAAAAGGTGAGCCTTTTTAGGAAGCAAAACTGTATGTCCAGTGTTTCTAGGACATTAGAAGAGATTATTTATTATAACTGGGGATCCATTGTAAAGAAACTCTTTGTTGGATGCTCAGGTTAAAATAAAACACTCAAAAGAAACAGCTGTGCATTTGAAATCAAAAGTAATACTTACTAGTACAAAAGTACTACTAAGTAAAGTAATAATACTACCATTAATTACAGTAACAGTTTAAAGACTCCAGTGGAAACTCGACTGAATAAAATGCCTCGAAATCTCAAAACGGAAATTTCTACAATGTTATTCAAAGTGACGACGCCGTGTTTACCTGACACAAATGATAAATAACACATAGCAGACGAGATCACACGAATGAAGGTTTTGTCTCTCCGAGTCCAGCATTGAAAACAGATCGACATGCTTTGTCCATGCATTACAAGAGGGAGCGAGATCGTAGAATTTACGGCACACGTCACTATTTTCAAAAATGTTGGATTTCTGTTGAATGAAAACTGCACTTCAGCCTCAAACAGTGTGAGAGCATTACTTTCAGCCAAATGTGTTAATCAGTCATTCGTTCTCATTCATTGGTGAAATGGATCATCTGTAACTACATCCAACAGAACTACTTTGCTTTGTATCCCTCGATAGCCCTAGTTTCTGGTAACTATGCCAAACAATAAATCATGGGCAAACCTGGATGTTCTAAATAAATAGAGAACAAAATACATTCAGCATGAGTATTCATTGTCATGGGAAATATAACTTATAAACAGGTCAATCTTACAAAAGAAGCATCAAGGTTATATTTTACCCTAAGAAAACTCATTTTTGGGACTAATAATATTATTTTAAGCATACTGGGCAAACAAATTCTCATTACTGTAATGCAAAATATACAGCTGAGGTCAAAAGTTAACATATACCTTGCACAATCTGCAAAATGATAATAATTTTAGTAAAATAAAAGGAATCATACATGCATGTTATTTTATACACTTGATACTGCCTGAATGATCCATAGCTGTTTTTTTGTTTGTTCAGTGATAGTTGTTCATGAGTTTTTTCTGAATAGTTAAACTGACCACTGTTCTTCAGAAAAAATCCTTCAGGTCCCACAAATTTTTTTTTTTTTTCAGCATTTTGTGTATTTAAACCCTTTTTAACAATAACTGCATGATTTTTTTGACCCATCTTTTCACACTGAGGACAACTGAGGGACTCATATGCAACTATTACAGAAGGTTCAAATGCTCACTGATGCTCCAGAAGGAAGCAAGATGCATTAAGAGCTGGGGGGTGAAAACTTTTGAACGTAATGAAGATTGTATACATTTTTCTAATTTTGACTAAATATCTTTTTTTTTTCATTTAGTACTGCTTTTCCAAAAGTTTTCATCCCCTGGCTCTTACTGATGCTTCAGAAGGAAACACGATGCATTGAGTGTTTGAACCTTCTGTAATAGTTGCATTTGAGTCCCTCAGTTGAAAAAAGGGACTAATGTGAACATCTTATGTAAATATCGTATTTAAGTCAGTACTAAAAAAAAACATGCATTTTGTATGATCCCTCTTATTTTGGTAAAATTAACATTTTGCAGATTCTGCAAAGTGTATTTAAACTTTTGACCTTAACTGTATTTCTTTTTTTATTTACTTTTTGTATTATTTACTATTTTTAGTGTTCTATTTGCTTTTTTAATATTTAATAGTTAAAATTTGAAAAATATATTGTTTTAATTGTACAGTAATGAGAACATTTTATGAACTACAAAAGCTTCTAAAAAACAAAGGGTTAATTGTGACAAAATCTAGGAAAAATGGGCTGTTTTATCCAAAACACAACTCCTCTTTCTCCCCTCAGTTTTCAAGGTAAAATATGACCCAGAAATGTGAGTTTTGCGAGATTCAACCAAACAAAAACGCAACTATTCTTCATCTTCCCTAAGATGACTAATAGAAAGCAACATCTGAGAAGAAAAACAAACCTTGACCTTTTCGTTCCCCAAGAAAAATGCATAGCGAGGTCATTATCTACCCTTCCTTCAGGATATTACACATGGCTTTCATAAATGACTTGGGTTTTCTGTGTAGCACCATCCTCTTGCACAGGCTCCTCCTCCTTGTTTTCATTCTCCTCGGGCTCCGCCTCCAGAGGCAGCTGAGCCAATGGGGGTGAAGAGGAGACAACTTTGGAAAGAGGCGGAGCTTCCATGTTACAGCATCCTGCGGCAGCTAACGGCGGATGAACCGAAACCTGAATGGCTATGTGTTGCGGCTGCTCGTGGAGTGACGCGTCGTCCGAGTCCGCAGCTGGAGAATCGCTGCGCTCCCTCTCCCTCGCCCGCTCTCGTTCGCGCAAGATGGTGAAAACGTCGCTGGATGTGCCGGCAACCGCCACGTCGTGACTCTCAGGCGCTTGTCGGACAAAAGTGTGTCTCATTTCCTCCACGCCGACGACCTCGAGAATCTCTTCCATGAAGGTGCGGCAGTTCATGATGAGCGGCGGGAGCGGTATGCTGCGCGCTAGCTCCTCGATGTAGCGTGCGAACTCCATGGTTTTGAACTGCGTGACCTTTGCCAGCTCCAGCGTTTTAGTTGAGGTAATGATAGGAATGCGCTTGGCGATCTCGAAGGCCTTTTGAAGCTTTTCTGCGCCTTCCGTGCGGAAGAACTCGTTGATGGCCTTCTCGGTTTTCTTCAGGTGGCTGCTCATCATGCAAAGGCGAGTGATGTTGAGAATCATGATGATGGTAAACGTCACCAGACACACCACCATGTAGTAGACACCCATATCTCCATTGGTGAAGACCACGCGCAGCGTCACCGTGCAGTTGGCCTTGCCGTGCGAGTTGGAGGCCACGCATGTGTATTTTCCGCGGTCTGCGAATGTGATGCTGGTGATGTTGAGGACGCCATCGTCCAGAATCCACCATTTACCATCTGCAGAAAAAGAGAGAAAAATAAAAGATTGTAGGTTTGATTTGATCATTAAAAGAAGATCAAATGAACTTGAGTGAAATGATTTTATATTCTGGCAAATCATTGTTCTAATGGTGCATTGAAGTCATATTTATGAGTTAATTGCATGAACACATAAACTGTATCTACAACTGCTCTCAGTATCACTTCATGAGCATTTTACAGTTTCTTGTGAGAAAAACCAAAACTACCAACATATCATTTACAAACAGAAACTTGACAGCAACCAGTCAAAATAAAAGTTTGGTTTAACTTGAAGAAATTGTGACGGAAATATATTACTTAATTTAATGACAGTAGTAGTAGTAGTACTACTACTACTAAAATTATTATTAAAACATAATTTTAAGGAATATTTACCAGAACAAAATTAAATACACAACACAGTATTTCTAAAAATATATAATAATTTAAAGATGCTTTTGATTATTAAATTTAATGTAACAAAACCGGAATCCAGAAAATTAATGGAAAACAGAATTTGTTAAAAATAAAACTAAATTTAAGGGGGAAAAAAAAACTGAAAATGCAGAAAAAATAAAACTGACTTCACAGGGCCCTAATTGTCACCAAAAAGTTGTAATTACGTGTCCGAGATTTGTCGTTATTTATTCAATTTTACAAGTTGAGGGTGTGAAATTTAGAAAACATGGGGAAGGCGGCGGATAAAGATATTTTTTTCCCTTTATTTTAACAATAAAATCAAGTTACATGTACAAAAAATAGGCTGATATAATAATCTTTCATTATTTTGTAAATGTAGAGTGAAAAATTCTTGTTGAATTTTATGTCAAAAAGGTACATCGCCATGTTCTGACCAAAGTGATCTGAATGCACCTAATGTCGTAATCACGACTTCCCAAATCTTAAATACAAACTTTCAAGTTTTATAAAGAATTGTGATAAAAAAAATCTAAATTGTGACATAAACTCGCAATTATGACAAAAACGTCAGAATTGCTATTTTTTAATCTGCCATTTCTGACTTTATTTCGCGCAATTCTGACTCTTATTTCTCTGAATTGCAAGCCAATTCTGACTTTATAACTCTCAATTGTGAGTTTTAATCTCGCAATTCTGACTTAATTTCTTAAAACTGCTATAAATTTGCAATTCTGAGAAATGCATCTCTCGCAATTCTGACTGTGTAGCTCACAATCGCGAGTTTATATCACTTAATTCTGACGTCATCTGTCAGAATTGCAAACTTATATCTTTTGAGTTTATATCATGCAATTCTGAGAATTTTTTTTTTTTAAATTGTGAGTTAGTCATTTTATTGTTTTTTTTTTTTTATTCAGTGGTGGAAACGGGCTTCCATAGTCTATCTGTGACTAGCTATACAAAAAACAAAAACACCTAAAGAGACAAGCAGAAATGTGCGTAGACTTCGTAATCATAATTCCTGAACATCCAAAAGTAATAAGCACTAAAATAACTCAAAGTGAAACATGCTCATGGTTATCTAGTCTTTCTTACTAGTACCTTCTAAGATCTGAGATTTACCTTACAAATCTGCAAAACTGCTGAAAATAGCAACCCACTTTCTTGTAAACACTGAAACAGTGCCATAAAAGTCAACCAATTACATTAGTGTGTGCCAGATCACAATCAAGATGCCAGAACAAATGCTCCCCATTTTTTCTAGGTAATGTGCATCCCCGATAATGCAATAAAGACATCCTAACATTACCGCAAAATAAGAAAACACAATGTTCTAACGGAATAAGCTGAGCTGACAGAGAAGGTTACAAGTAAAGTGAAACTGTGATAACAGGCAAAAATAGAGGTATGCCAATCAGGTTTGGGGTAAACAATTTACAACCTTTCCACCAAATAAAGAGCTGAAGACAACATGGCTAGACATGCTTTCAAAATTACTGGTGTACGGCGGTGTGTGTAAACACCCTTTTTGTAAACCCATTTCCTCAAGACACTGTGGCCATGATTAATCGTCTTTGCATAAACCACAGACATGCATTTACATTGACACTGATCCAGTGTCAGTTTCTGTCTTGTTTGTGTAGAAACTCTTAAACCGTCCACCTTGTCTGAAGGACGCACATACATAATGCACAAGCCGCCTGTGTTTAAAGTGCTGATGGAAATTTATAAACTCCATATCAGTAACTCTCTGGCACCAGTTCACCAATGCATTACTGGCAGCAACCTGAGATCATTTAATCGGACCTTTATGAAACAATTCAGCAATGCTTTATGCAAGTAAAATAAAAGCATCTGAACTTTAACTGCTGACTATTAGCTGTTTGTTAAGAGTTAATAATATGAAATTAAAATGGATTTTCATCATGCATAATCCTGGTCTCACTTTGAATGAACAACATGCAATGACGAATTGAATTAGCTTTCCTTCAGCTGATGTAATGTAGGCCAAAGTGCTGCTTATTTTTAAAAGTGCCGGTCTTTCAGGAAATAGTTAGTCCCCCACAACAACAACAACTTCTGATGGTAAAAATGAAGTTCAACTTCATATTTCTTCCTTTCTTACATTCTGATTCACTGAAAAATGACAGTAAAATGGGTTGCAAGAAAACTGTTTTAGACCATTTTCACATGTTACTGGAGGAAGCAATATTACAGATGGATATGGATAAAAACATGTTAATGCCCAATTTGTTTCTTGGAGTGGTGTGGATTACAATGTTTTTATCAGCTGTTTGGATTCTCATTCTGATGGCACCCATTCACTGCAGAGGATCCATTGGTCACTACAAAATGTTAATTTTTTAGTGAATTACTCCTTTAAAATTAAAATATAGACAGTAAAAAATGACTCTGCAGTGTTATTCTGTTTATGCTGTTAATGCTCTGCAAGATGAAACCCATCAAACAGTCTATAGTTCACACTCATTTTTCGCAGTCACACACCCAGTGCACTTGTCTACACAGGCTTAACTGAATAGCAGGAATGTCACTTCGGTTAAAATGCTGTTAGTATTTTTTCATTAACCAAGCATACACGACACCATCAGTAATCCTCCAAAAGTCATTCATCAGGAACTCAGACTCAATAACACTCCAGCTGGGAATTACTGAGTCACGTTTTACATCTCCAGATTTAAAGATCAAACGGTTGCGTAATGGATTAATCTCAAAAGAGCGGATGTAATACATCATAATGGAAAATATCCACTGTGGTGTCATTCCCAAAACAAATATACAGGGGTTGGACAATGAAACTGAAACACTGGCCAATATAATGTTGGAGGTTTCATGGCTATATTTTTGCAGCCTGGTGGCCAATCTTCACTGATTGCACATTTCACCAGTAAGAACAGGTGTGAAGGTTGACTATGTGCACCCAATGGTTCAGACATTGTACTCTGAAGGTGGTGCCATGTATCAGGATGATAATGCACCAGTACACACAGCAAGACAGGTGACAGAGTGGTTTGATGAACATGAAAGTGAAGTTGGACATCTCCCATGGCCTCCATAGTCACCAGATCTGAATATTATTGTGCCACTTTGGGGTGTTTTGGAGGAGCGAGTCAGATAACATTTTCCTACACCAGTATCATGTAGTGACCTGACCCCTGATCTGCAAGAGGAGAATGGCTCAAAATGCCTTTGGCTACTGTGCAGGACTTGTATTTGTCATTCCAAAAGAAAAAATGCTCTATTGGCCACAAAAGGAGGCCCAACACCATACTAACTGTGGTCTAAAACCAGGTGTTTCAGTTTCATTGTCCAACCCCTGTATATATATATTCAGCACTAAAGCCTATAATATGTTAAAGGCATTTGCATCAGCATATCAGAATGATTTCTGAAGGATCATGTGACACTGAAGACTGGAGTAATGATGCTGAAAATTCAGGATAATCCCAGCTATAAACTACATTTTACAATCATTAGCGATAAGCAATTCGATTGGAGTACTTCAAAACAGTGAATCATTTTGCGACGCAGCAGTTTAACTGATTTGGAGTTTTGAATGGCTTGTAAAATCATTACAAGTGATGATAAAATTCAAAAATGAATATTCCTTTAATTTGATATGGTTTTTATAAGTGAATCGCTTGAACTGAATAACTGAAGTCTATGTTTGAATCAATCAGAGGGATTCATGTTTGATTTAAATCAAATGATTTGCGATACGCCCCCAGTAATTCGCTCCGTATTGAGAATTATTTGTTTCATATCGGGACTTCAAATCTCGTATGGTGAATCATTTGATCTGAATCATTCAATTAGCCAGTTTATTCACAAATCCGTTCTGATCTAAATCAAATGATTCATGAAACATGCTCTGAATTTCGCTCCATATCAAGAATCATTTGTTTCATATCGGGACTTCAAATCGTGCATCGTGAATCATTTGATCCAAATCATTCAATTAGCAAACTGATTCACGATCCATTTCCAAACTAAAGCAAATGATTCGTGATTTGAAGTGAATAATTTTGTGACACAATGGTTTAACTGATTTGGAGTTTCGAAAGGCTTGTAAAATCATTACAAGCAATGTCAAAAATTAGAAATTGAACGGCTCTTTTAATTTGATCTGGTTTTTATAAGTGAATCGCTTGAAATAAATGATCGAAGTAATGAGTTTGAATAAATTGGAGCAATATCCAGCATAAATGACACACTCAGTTGATTCAGTTCATCTGTTCCTCTTTTCACATCTTCAGCCAAATGATGCTCCAAAGTTCACTTTGTATCGCAAATCATTTGTTTCATATCGGGACTTCAAATCACGTATCGTGAACCATTCGATCTGAATCATTCAATTTGCCAATTGATTCATGAACAAGCTCCGATCTAAATCAAATGATTCACCATCTGAAGTCCAGATATGAAACAAATCATTCGCGATCTGTGATTCGATTGGGGCAATTTGAAGTGAATCACTTTGTGACGCAATGGTTTAACTGATTTGGAGTTTCGAAAGGCAACATCTGAAAATGAATGGCTCTTTTAATTTGATCTGGTTTTTGCTAGTGAATTGCTTGAAATGAATGATCGAAGTAATGAGTTTGAATAAATTGGAGCAATTCAAGCTTAAATGACTCACTCAATTGATCCGGTTCATCTGTTCCACTTTTCGCGTCTTCAGCCAAATGATTCGTCATACGTGCTCCAAAGTTCGCTTTGTATTCATATTGGGACTTCAAATAATGTATTTGATTCAGATCAAATGATCCACTTCAATTTGCCAGTTGATTCACAAATCTGTTCTGATCTAAATCAAACGATTCACAATACTCGCTTCAAAGTTCACTCCATATTGCAAATTATTTGTTTCATATCAGGACTTCAAAATCATGTATTGTGAATCATTTGATCTGAATCACTCATTTTGCCAACTGATTTACAAACAAATTCCGATCTAAATTAAATGACTCGTAATACGTGAAGTTCGGATCTAAATCAAACGATTTGCCACTCGAAGTCCTGATATAAAACAAATCATTCACGATTCGATTAGGGCACTTGATTTAACTGATTTGGAGTTTTAAAAGGCTTGTAAAATCATTACAAGCGATGTCAAAAATTTGGAAATCAATGGCTCTGTTAATTTAATCAGGTTTTTGTTAAGTCAATCGCTTGAACTTTAAGATTAAAGTCACGAGTTTGAATCAACAGGACTGATTCCAGCGCAAACGTGTAAATAACTCCCTCAAATGATTCAATATATCTGTTCCTCTTTTCGCATCTTCAGCCAAATGATTTGCCATACGTGCTCCAAAGTTCGCTTTTTATCGCAAATCATTTGTTTCATATCGGGACTTCAAATAACGTATAAGGAATCGTTTGATCTGAATCATTCAATTTGCCAATTGATACACGAACAAGTTCCGTTCTAAATGAATTGACTCGCAATACTCGCAATTCAGTTCAATCGTGAATCATTTGATTTCGATCGGAATGTTGCTAAATCTAAATTATTCGCAATTGAACTGGATGATTGAAGTAATGAGTTGGAGTCAATTGGAGCGATTCCAGCATAAATGACTCACTCAATTGATTCAGTTCATATGTTCCTCTTTTGGTATCTTTAACCATGTTTACACAACTCAACTGAATTGAAATAAATGAAAAGGCAATGATGTTTTTTTTTTTTTTTTTTCAAGATATGTGCTTTAATTAAACACCTATTTAAGAGATATATTGCATTTCGATAGTTCAAGCTAATTTCAAGGGTTTTCCAGGCCTTAAATTTCAAAACAAATGCACAAGTGCATGCCTAGTGATATATGAGAATGCATTGGTGTCTGAAAATGATTTTTATACAGTAAACATACCACTTCTCTGAGTGTCAAGCAGGTGTCCGTGGGAGTTGAACCACTGGATATTTGGAAAAGGGTCGCCGGTGATATTACAGTCAATTAAAGCACAGTTCCCCTCGCGGGCGATGATCTGGCTAACTTTGGTGAGCACCACAGGAACCGAGCCGCCATTATCTGCCTCCGTGCCATTCTCTCTTTCATCTCCATCCACCGCAGAGATGTTCAAAGCCTCGGCCGCGCAGAAACTAATCACGAACACTAAATAAATGATTGCGTATCCGTTCACCCTGTTCATTTTCTCTGGCTTTCTGTAACAACCCCCGAGATAAGATGTCATTCTCCACCGCTCCTCATGTTACAGTCACTGGTTATCTGCAAGTTGACCAACGCAGGGAACACAAACCGTCAATGCTCATGGTTCTTCCAGCAGATGCATCACTGAAAAGACAAAATAAATAGAGAAAAACATTAATGAAAATTATGACAAGAATGACAAGGGCTTTTAACAAGTTTATCACACAAAAGCTGTGACTCCTCCTCCTCCTCCTGTGATCTTATCCAACAAGAATAACAAGACCAACAGAAATAAGAAATGACTCATATATGTGAGGCGGAAATTATAATATAATGGCTTAAAAAGTCAAACAAAGCCATTTACAGTTTGCTACCGTATAAACTTAACCCATTTAATCAGTTTGACGTTTACTGAACATTCAAAGCATTTGCAATCTAAATATTTTTACATTAACACAGAGAAAGTTAAGAGTTAAAAAGGTACAATACGTATTAGTATGACTTGCATGAAAACAACTGGTGCATAGCCCAATGTCATTTTAAAAGCTTCAACTTGGAATCAATCGACAGATTTGCTAAGCATTAACGTATAAACCAACCAAGAAAAGATCATCACACGGTTTCAATGCCTAAATCATATTTAACACGTTAAGATATATTGAAAACGGCTCAAGCTAATAGCGGCTAACTAACGTTAGTCATATGACGGCTCACCATCCGCTACGGAAGACATAACGTTACAAAATACAGATTTTTCCACATTCAACGTCTTTAACATTTGCAATTCAACATTTAGGACTGAAACACAACATCTTAAGGTTACATATATGTCACGTGAATGTAAAAACACAGTCGCATAGCCAGATGCTAAACAAGCAGCTAGCCTGGTTAACGTTAGTCGAAAAAAGCTGCGTTTCCGTTTGTTAAATGTGCTAAACGTTTACAAATTCGTCAATATTTATGCGATTAACAGCATTACACTTACATCATGATGTTCCTCCCGTGTTATCTCTCGATGTTCGTCGCGAAATGTGAAGTGTCGAGGCTCTGGATCGTGTTTTCTGGACTTGACTTGACTGCGAGTTGGGACTCAATAATCTCTTGAGAAATTCTTAGACCCCGAAATGAATGTGCTGTGAAATATGACAGACAGGAGATAGAGTACAGCGTTATGTTCTGTCTTTAACCCCCTCCTATCATCTCTGTCTATCTGCTTTCTATTCCTCCCCCATCTTCTGCTTTTTTTTTCATTCGACTGACCCAGTTTTTCCTGTAATTGGTTGAGAATTGGAGCTAACTTTATCATCCAGTTTGGTCTACTTCCTCGGTTAACTGGTTTTTCTTGTACAGTAAATGTGAAATAGTTTCCTTCTGAACGAATACTATGGCTAAATACTATGGTAAGGTCCAGTAAACATTCACAGTTCACAGAATTGGTCCAAAGTCAGAGGTGGAAACGCCTTGAAAAAAATTATTTATGTTTGCAAATTGTATAATATCCAAGGTACATATTTCTAGTAATTGTGCAGTTCTCATATTGTATTTTCAGAAAATTTTGGAATATTTGTCCTCTTCCCAAATTTGTCACTACCAAAACACAGTGATATTGATTATATTGACCTTATTTTTTGGTGTTTTATTAACATTTTTCCAGAGGTAAATCAATAACAATTATATTTAGACATTATTTTAAGTGTAATTTATGAGAGTTGTTGTATTTTGAATCCAATGTATGTTTGTAAAAGGCAAAAAGTTAAACATACTGATTTCAAAGTTAAGGACTCATTACTTTGAATATACACTGAACCACTATAATAACATCTTATTTGATAATTCAGTATACTTTATTTCACTACTTTTTATTCACTACCGAAACACTACAAAATATTTTGGTCGTGGCAATTTTATGGAATAACAGCCAAAAAAAAGGTAAAATGTCACTACTGAAACTGCACCAAATGTTTTCGTGACTGTTTTAGTAGTAACAATGTGGTGGAAAAACCCCCCTAAAACAAAGACGTCATTACCGAAACACCACTAAATATTTCGGTCGTCCCAATTTTATGGAATAACACCCAAAAAAACTAAAATGTCATTACCGAAACTCCACTAAATGTTTCGGTCGTCAAAATTTTATGGAATAACACCCCAAAAAACAAAGATGCCACTACCGAAACGCCACCACATTTTTCGGTAGTGACAATTTTATGGAATAAAACCCAAAGAAACTAAGATGTCATTACCGAAACACCTCTAAATATTTCGGTAGTGACAATTTTATGGAATAACACCCAAAAATACAAAGAAACTGCAGAAACTGCACCAAATGTTTTGGTCATGACTGTTTCTGTAGTGACAATTTTATGTCAAATTTAAAGTCGTCATTGCAGAAACGGCACAAAAAGTTTTTGGTCGTGACCATTTTTATGGAATAACACCCCAAAAAAACAAAAATGTCATTACCGAAATGCCACTAAATGTTTCGGTCGTCACAATTTTATTGAATAACACCCCAAAAAAAACGAAAATGTCATTACCGAAATGCCACTAAATGTTTCGGTCGTCAAAATTTTATGGAATAACACCCCAAAAAAAATTATTAAAAAAAAAAATCATTAACGAAACGGCACTAAATGTTTTGGTCATCACAATTTTATGGAATAACACCCCAAAAAACAAAAATGTCACTACCAAAACGCCACAAAATTTTTTGATTGTAAAAAATTTTATGGAATAACACCCTAAAAAACAAAGATGCCACTACCGAAACGCCACCACATTTTTCGGTTTTGACAATTTTATGGAATAAAACCCAAAGAAACTAAGATGTCATTACCGAAACACTTTTAAATGTTTCGGTAGTGACAATTTTATGGAATAACACCCAAAAATACAAAGAAACTGCACAAAAAGTTTTTGGTCGTGACCATTTTTATGGAATAACACCCCCAAAAAACAAAAATGTCACTACCGATACATTTTTTTGTCAAAACAGAAACAGTCATGACTAAAACATTTGGTGCAGTTTTGGTAGTTTCTTTGTATTTTTGGGTGTTATTCTATAAAATTGTCACTTTGATGGAATAACACCACATAAAAAACAAAAACATCATTACCAAAACGGCACTTTTTCGGTCGTGACTGTTTCTGTAATGACAATTTTATGGAATAACACCCCAAAAAACAAAAATGTCACTACCAAAACACCACTAAATTTTTTGATTGTAAAAATTTTATGGAATAACACCCTAAAAAACAAAGATGCCACTACCGAAACGCCACCACATTTTTCGGTAGTGACAATTTTATGGAATAAAACCCAAAGAAACTAAAATGTCATTACCGAAACTCCACTAAATGTTTCGGTCGTCAAAATTTTATGGAATAACACCCCAAAAAACAAAGATGCCACTACCGAAACGCCACCACATTTTTCGGTAGTGACAATTTTATGGAATAAAACCCAAAGAAACTAAGATGTCATTACCGAAACACCTCTAAATATTTCGGTAGTGACAATTTTATGGAATAACACCCAAAAATACAAAGAAACTGCAGAAACTGCACCAAATGTTTTGGTCATGACTGTTTCTGTAGTGACAATTTTATGTCAAATTTAAAGTCGTCATTGCAGAAACGGCACAAAAAGTTTTTGGTCGTGACCATTTTTATGGAATAACACCCCAAAAAAACAAAAATGTCATTACCGAAATGCCACTAAATGTTTCGGTCGTCACAATTTTATTGAATAACACCCCAAAAAAAACGAAAATGTCATTACCGAAATGCCACTAAATGTTTCGGTCGTCAAAATTTTATGGAATAACACCCCAAAAAAAATTATTAAAAAAAAAAATCATTAACGAAACGGCACTAAATGTTTTGGTCATCACAATTTTATGGAATAACACCCCAAAAAACAAAAATGTCACTACCAAAACGCCACAAAATTTTTTGATTGTAAAAAATTTTATGGAATAACACCCTAAAAAACAAAGATGCCACTACCGAAACGCCACCACATTTTTCGGTTTTGACAATTTTATGGAATAAAACCCAAAGAAACTAAGATGTCATTACCGAAACACTTTTAAATGTTTCGGTAGTGACAATTTTATGGAATAACACCCAAAAATACAAAGAAACTGCAGAAACTGCACCAAATGTTTTGGTCATGACTGTTTCTGTAGTGACAATTTTATGTCAAATTTAAAGTCGTCATTGCAGAAACGGCACAAAAAGTTTTTGGTCGTGACCATTTTTATGGAATAACACCCCAAAAAAACAAAAATGTCATTACCGAAATGCCACTAAATGTTTCGGTCGTCACAATTTTATTGAATAACACCCCAAAAAAAACGAAAATGTCATTACCGAAATGCCACTAAATGTTTCGGTCGTCAAAATTTTATGGAATAACACCCCAAAAAAAATTATTAAAAAAAAAAATCATTAACGAAACGGCACTAAATGTTTTGGTCATCACAATTTTATGGAATAACACCCCAAAAAACAAAAATGTCACTACCAAAACGCCACAAAATTTTTTGATTGTAAAAAATTTTATGGAATAACACCCTAAAAAACAAAGATGCCACTACCGAAACGCCACCACATTTTTCGGTTTTGACAATTTTATGGAATAAAACCCAAAGAAACTAAGATGTCATTACCGAAACACTTTTAAATGTTTCGGTAGTGACAATTTTATGGAATAACACCCAAAAATACAAAGAAACTGCACAAAAAGTTTTTGGTCGTGACCATTTTTATGGAATAACACCCCCAAAAAACAAAAATGTCACTACCGATACATTTTTTTGTCAAAACAGAAACAGTCATGACTAAAACATTTGGTGCAGTTTTGGTAGTTTCTTTGTATTTTTGGGTGTTATTCTATAAAATTGTCACTTTGATGGAATAACACCACATAAAAAACAAAAGCATCATTACCAAAACGGCACTTTTTCGGTCGTGACTGTTTCTGTAATGACAATTTTATGGAATAACACCCCAAAAAACAAAAATGTCACTACCAAAACACCACTAAATTTTTTGATTGTAAAAATTTTATGGAATAACACCCTAAAAAACAAAGATGCCACTACCGAAACGCCACCACATTTTTCGGTAGTGACAATTTTATGGAATAAAACCCAAAGAAACTAAGATGTCATTACCGAAACACCTCTAAATATTTCGGTAGTGACAATTTTATGGAATAACACCCAAAAATACAAAGAAACTGCAGAAACTGCACCAAATGTTTTGGTCATGACTGTTTCTGTAGTGACAATTTTATGTCAAATTTAAAGTCGTCATTGCAGAAACGGCACAAAAAGTTTTTGGTCGTGACCATTTTTATGGAATAACACCCCCAAAAAACAAAAATGTCACTACCGAAACATTTTTTTGTCACAACAGAAACAGTCATGACTAAAACATTTGGTGCAGTTTTGGTAGTTTCTTTGTATTTTTGGGTGTTATTCTATAAAATTGTCACTTTGATGGAATAACACCACACAAAAAACAAAAACATCATTACCGAAACGGCACTTTTTTGGTCGTGACTGTTTCTGTAATGACAATTTTATGGAATAACACCCCAAAAAACAAAAATGTCACTACCAAAACGCCACTAAATTTTTTGATTGTAAAAATTTTATGGAATAACACCCTAAAAAACAAAATGCCACTACCGAAACGCCACCACATTTTTCGGTAGTGACAATTTTATGGAATAAAACCCAAAGAAACTAAGATGTCATTACCGAAACACCTCTAAATGTTTCGGTAGTGACAATTTTATGGAATAACACGCAAAAATACAAAGAAACTGCAGAAACTGCACCAAATGTTTTGGTCATGACTGTTTCTGTAGTGACAATTTTATGTCAAATTTAAAGTCGTCATTGCAGAAACGGCACCAAAAGTTTTTGGTCGTGACCATTTTTATGGAATAACACCCCCAAAAAAACAAAAATGTCATTACCGAAATGCCACTAAATGTTTCGGTCGTCACAATTTTATTGAATAACACCCCAAAAAAACAAAAATGTCATTACCGAAATGCCACTAAATGTTTCGGTCGTCAAAATTTTATGGAATAACACCCAAAAAAAAAACGAAAATGTGATTACTGAAATGCAATTAAATATTTTGGTCGTCACAATTTCATTGAATAACACCCAAAAAAACTAAAATGTCATCACCGAAACGCCACTAAATGTTTCGGTCGTCACAATTTTATTGAATAACACCCCCAAAAAAACGAAAATGTGATTACTGAAATGCAACTAAATATTTTGGTCGTCACAATTTCATTGAATAACACCCAAAAAAACTAAAATGTCATCACCGAAACGCCACTAAATGTTTCGGTCGTCAAAATTTTATGGAATAACACCCAAAAAAAAATTATAAAAAAAAAAAATCATTAACGAAACGGCACTAAATGTTTTGGTCATCACAATTTTATGGAATAACACCCCAAAAAACAAAAATGTCACTACCAAAACGCCACAAAATTTTTTGATTGTAAAAATTTTTATGGAATAACACCCTAAAAAACAAAGATGCCACTACCGAAACGCCACCACATTTTTCGGTTTTGACAATTTTATGGAATAAAACCCAAAGAAACTAAGATGTCATTACCGAAACACTTCTAAATGTTTCGGTAGTGACAATTTTATGGAATAACACCCAAAAATACAAAGAAACTGCAGAAACTGCACAAAAAGTTTTTGGTTGTGACCATTTTTATGGAATAACACCCCAAAAAACAAAAATGTCACTACCGAAACATTTTTTTGTCACAACAGAAACAGTCATGACTAAAACATTTGGTGCAGTTTTGGTAGTTTCTTTGTATTTTTGGGTGTTATTCTATAAAATTGTCACTTTGATGGAATAACACCACACAAAAAAACAAAAACATCATTACCGAAACGGCACTTTTTCGGTCGTGACTGTTTCTGTAATGACAATTTTATGGAATAACACCCAAAAAACAAAGATGTCACTACTGAAACGCCACAAAAAATTTCGGTACTGACAATTTCAAATGCTTTTGAACTTAACCCAAAGATGCTAATCAGCACATGGTTAGCTAGAACAGTTCTAAACCGTTGTACACATTTAACAACTTTTATATATAATATTTTATATATATTAAGCTTACTGATATTTTATATATTATTATGGGTTTCAATAGATAATAACAATCTTATAAAACAAAGATTTGAATACTTACAGTTAGCTATTTTGCTACCCAACTAGAAAGTTGGTACCATTTCGGTATCAAATGTAGTCATATGATAGCATTTTAAATACCTTGGAGAACTATGTAAACACCATTGTAATCATTCACTACCATAGTACATTTCAAAGTACAATATATTGCTACTGCACTGCTTTCCTTAGACACATATAAAGAAACATTAACTTGTGTTTAAAGCCATTGTTTTTTAAGACAAACAACCCTGTAGCAGCAAGCTGAATATGCTGTGGTAATGTGTATCCATTTATCTTTGCACCTCTGTCACACTAGATTGCACATTCAGACTTAGGAAATCCAGTTTAAGGATTAACTGCCCTTGCTGGTCAATGTTAAACCACAGCACTTGTTAGAAACAGCGTGTTACACCAATAAACCCCCAAGAACCTCACGTACACGCTATGAATCTTGCTTTTAAAGCACTTATGAGTGCATAACTCAGACTAAGATTTATCGCAGCCATCCAAGCGTGTGTGTGTGTGTATGTGAGCCCTTTATAAACACTTTCCCTGAGTCGTGTACACAAAGAATCTGTTGTGTCACTGAAACAACACGCTCAGTGTGAAATCCAATGCTCTGAAGAATGCGTTCAAAGGTTAAGGACTTGCATTCTGCATTGTTGAAATCCACAAGTTCCCTTTTGAAAAATGGTGAAACAACGCAATGGGACTTTATGCAATTAAAAAGTTGGTTCATGCAAAAATAAAAACACAAAAAAAAGATACTTTGAAGAATGTTGGTAACCAAACCATTTTGGCATTCGTAGTATCTTATTGTCCATAATATGGAAGTCGGTGGGAGCTGAAAACATTTGGTTGCCAACATTATTCAACATATCTTTTTTCAAAAAAGTAAATGATGACAGAATTTTATTTTTTGGGTAAATCTTCCTATCAAATAAGGCAGAGAATCGGTAAAAGCGCAAAAGCTGAGTGAGAATCAGCATTGCATACAATACAATACAGGAGTTCATTGATTTATTGAACCATTTTGTTTACAAATGGACAGACTTGCACAATGATATGTAAGTCCAATGGACTACATATAAAAATATATTAAATAGTGACTTCCCACTTTTTTGCAATGTAAACTTATGTTGTATATAGGAGATCTACAGCATTCCCACAACTTTTATATGAAATATGAAAACAGAGTTGGATTTATTGCAGAAATTAGTTTTTACAGTATGTGAAAAGAGTCCATATTTAAAAAATGCAATTTTAAAAGATTCTACGTGCAACATATCAATACATTCACATCTCAATTGTGTTCAAAACAGCTCGAGTTGATACCAGCTAAACTAGTCATATTAGAGCTCACTATCCATTAAGGAAGACAGAAATCAACAGCTTAAACCTTCACAGCTCACCATGAAGTTTTAATATGACCGACTACTCCGATAAAATACATCCACTTAACCCTGACCTTGAAAATGGTTAAAAATTAAACCAGTGTTTAAAATCACATAAAATGCCTCCCTGTAGAGAACGGATGCAATTGCATTGTAAACCGAATTTAATAAACAATTAATAAGCTTAATACGCCCTAAATGAAGAATAAAAATAGTGTAATTAAACATCATCTCAAGGTTGTTCATCTGCACTCACTCAAATGTGAAAGTATGGGTTTGTTGTGCAAAAAAAGGCAGAAAAGTGTGGCATTCTGTCTATGTATGTCGTGACAGCAGCATTTAATAGATGACGTTGAACACTGAAAATATCAAACCCTTCATTCCTCTTCCTGGAAATCTCACATAGCGTCCTTGATGAGATCAGCCAGTCTCCTAAAAGCCTGTGGATGAAGAGGAAAGAGCCATAAATGAGAAAGAAAGGATATACTATCAGAATATACTATTAGTAGGCATAATATAAAACAAGTGTCAGATTTGAAATGCTGTATGTGGGCCATTCTTTAAACCAGAATTGGAAACATCTTGAAAAGGCATATTTTTCCACAAATGTTGTATGTATGCAAATTGTATAATATCTAAGGTACACATTTCTAGTTGTGCAGTTAATTCTCATATTGTATTTTCAGAATGTTTTCTGCCCAATTTCGTCACTACCAAAACACAGTAATATATGATTTAATAAGAAGGGTTATATTGACCTATTAAAGGGTTCCTATTATGCTCTTTTACATAGTATTTATTTAGTTTTGGAGGTGCACTAGAACATGCTCTCATGCTTGGTGGTTCAAAAAACAAATTTTTTTCACATAATTTACATTATTACAATAGCTTGCTCCCCAGGCTGGCACAAATGGCTTGATTAGTTCTGGGTTTGATTAAGGTCCCACCTTCCGAAAAACTAAATGTGTTGTGATTGGTTAGC